>NC_048222.1:93545390-93904044 GCF_002007445.2 Ailuropoda melanoleuca | reverse complement strand
GCTGTCGCTGAAGTGTAGAGCTCCCGAAGTCTCTCAGTACATCTATCAGGTCTACGACAGCATTTTGAAAAACTAATAGACTGGTCCGGGGCCCTCCGGCCACCCTGTGATTGGTGCAAGCCAAGAACTCTTAACTGGAAGAAATTGTATTGCCGTGTAGAGTATGAACCCAAACACACTGAGGCCACCCACCAAGGTAGTGACTAATCTAACCAGTGCTAACATTAGGGCACAACCTGTTGGATAGTTTTAGCTTCCTGTGAACATTTGTAACCACTGCTTCAATCACTTCCCACCTCTTGCCGCCTGCTGCTGCGGTCTGTCCTGACCTGTGAGCTTCTCCATAGTGTGCCAGTGGCTGGCATTTTTGAGTGTAGTCTGATATTTTGTAATTGAGAGCTCATTTCAAAAGCAGAAAAAGACAAAAAATATTAAAGCAAGGAAAAGTGTCACTGAAACATAAAAAAATAAAAAAAAATAAAAAAAAAACAAGGAGGAAGGAAAGTTTTAGAGACTGCATACTATATTTTATAGGTTCACAACAGCCCATTAGCATATTCAAAAGTCTGAGATATCTTGCAGCCAAGAAGTTTGTCTCATTTTCTTTGATCTAATTTTCTCTCAATTTACTTGACCTTTCAGAACACTTTATAAACTACTTAATATCACCAATAATGCTACCACTCCACAGACCAAAGCTTGAGACTGTGAGGAGTCACTGAGGATTTTTTTTTTAAAATACTGAAACTGACTACACTAGTGGAACACATTTTGGGAAGTGCTGATTTAAGGCCAGCACTGAAAATTCAGATTTCCCATTCCCATTTAATTATTTGAGCAGAGAAAAAAGGCACTCGTTTGATCAATCACGAAGTGATGCAATAAAGCAGTTTGCTTCAGAGTTTAGCATATGGCAACAGCTGCAATTTAAGGGTTTTGGTTAATGAGGATTAACAAACACAGCTGGAAACCTCTATTAATCATTCAGAAAGAGTAATCTGTAGAAGTAGCTTTAAAAGGCCTTACTTGAGTTTTCGGATTGTGCCTACTCTAATGGATCTCATATTAATTCTTGAGGAGTAAAATTGACATAATCCTCTTCTATAATTAAATGAATTATTTTTAATCAGATCTACTGTTATGCAAGCATTTTACCAAGCTAAGTAGTAAAGAAAAAAAAAATCCCTTTGTGCTGAGGTAGTTGTTTCCCTAGAAGTTTAGTCTTTGGAATAAGAAATGAAACCACCTACCCCTATATGGAACCTGGGGACTGAAACTACTGGTCCACAAGCACCTACAATGACAGAACTTTGCTACTTCACTGTCTTCATTAGTATTTCTTTAGTTTTCCTGGAGTTTCTTGCACAACTAAAGAGCTCGATTGTGTATACAAGAAAGACCCTGAAAGATCCATCCACTCTTCAATGGAAAGCATCAACACTCACACCTCAGGATCTTTGTTTCAATTTTTCTTTCAATCCTGAACTGATGTATCATGACCCTACCCAATTCTAATCCAGTCTTCTGCTTTGAAATATTCAACTTAAGTAAAACCTCCAAATTCTGAATTAAGTTCTACATTACTTTTTGTTACGGGTTGAAATGTGTGTCCCCAGCACCCAAATTCATATGTTCAGCTTGCAACCTCTAGTACCTTGGAATTTAACTGTATGTGGAGATGGTCTTGACTACAGAGGTAGTCGAGTAAAAATGAGATCATTAGGGTAGGCTCTCCTCCAAGATGATGGGTACCCTTCTTAAAAGATGAAATTTAGAAACAGATACACACAAGGAGAATGCCACGCGAACAAGAAAACAGAGATTATAAAGCTATGTCTACAACCAACGAACTACAGAGATTGCCAGCAAACCCCCAGAAGCTAGCAGGGAGGAATGGAACAGATTCTTCTTGAGAGCCCTTAGAAGGAGGCTTGACACCTGCTGACACCTTGATCTCAGACTTCATCTCCAGAACTGTGAGACAATACATTTCTGTTGTTAAGTCTCCCAGTTTGTGGTACTTTGTTACCCTAGAAAACTAATACGCTTTTCCTCACTCCAAAATACTTCCGATGCTTGGTAGAGCTGGTGTTCTTTCTAGCAGCATCAATAAATTTAGTCTTGTCTTATCAACAGGCTGTACTAGTTATATTCGAGGTGCTAGCATTCAGTAATAGCCAGTCACAGTTGTCACTCCTGGTTCTTGTAGACTGAGTCTTCCTCAAATTCAAGAACTTTTGACTCAGATGTTATCAATTATATTATTATAATTTTTTTCATCCACTTTATTCCTGGTCTTTCTGTAGCGCACACTCAGCCCCAGAACTTGAGTCTATGTAGTCCTCTCCCCTCCACTCTACACCTACTCGTTGGAATTATTCCTGCCCCATTTGGCAGAAAGCTGCTGAATGACCCCATCTGCACACAAACTTCCCTCTTGCACACAGTGTCTAACCCTACCTTCTGCTCTTGGCCCCTGTAATATATGTGACCACCATCCCTCCTAAGTCTGACAGGCCCCTCCCACTACACACACCAAATGGTAACTGTATAAGATGATGGACGTGTTAACTAACTTTATCATGGTGATTATTTCACAACATGCATATTTCATAATATACATGTTGTGTGTATGTACAATAGGTACATGTATCGAATCATGTTGTACATCTTAAACTTACACACTGTTATTTGTTAATTAGACCTCAATAAAGATAGGGAAAAAACTGGTCAACCGGGGCCTTGAACAGTGGCTCCCAACCCCCATGACTGAAGCCACAAGTCACAAAGCAGAGCATGAGGGGCGGGCTGGCACAGAAATGCCACTGAGGTCTTTGGAGGGTACCAAGCATTGGTTTGGGTGGGTGAGGCCCAGGCAACTGGGCCTGTTGAAAGGGGGCAACATTAGAAAAACAAGGGGTAATATACCTGAACTGTGATGAATGTGTAGTCAATAAAATTAGTTTACAAAGTACTGCTGACGCGCCTCTTCCCAGCCCCAGAAGATAGATTGACTCTAATATCATTTACTTAATACTCAGCTTAGTTTTGTTGCAAAGAGGTTTACTAGGGAGTGTACAACTAGGAGTGCATCATCTTGACCACTTATAACTTTACATCAGGTGAACCAAGGATGGTTTCTTGAAATTCTTTTCTGCTTGAGCTGCAGAGTTGTACATTTTAAAATGAAAGAGTTGGTGGTTTCATTTAAAAGACTAAAATTATATGCAAATAAAAAAGATTCTGAGAAAATATTATGTAAAGCAGTGTCTTCACAAGCATACTTTAAAGGAAAATGATGAAGGTCTACTCTGGGATGTTTAAGAAAAATGTTTTCATATTCTATGACAAATTCTGCTGTAATTGGAGCCCACACAGTGTTAGTGTAAAATAGTATTTTTTAATAGATTACTCTCTTAGGTAATAAGTTTTGGTTTCTCCATTTTTCTCAGTATTTCAGCACAAGGGATACTTTTAGGTTTATATCACAGGGAGCTTTTAAGATTATTTCAAAAACATGTTTAACAATTTTTAATGTGGTTAAATAGTATCTCCTGATGATAAAAAATTCCCTGATGATTTCATGATGTGAAAGCCCATAACTAGGTTCAGAATCAGAGTTACCCCTTTAAGATTGATTCTTTTACAGTAGATGAGAGTCTGGTTGCAGGAGGAGCCCAAGTCAAGAGATGAAGGGATGAAACTTTGCAGATGAGGCTCAACGTTACTCTACCCTGACCTATATATCCAGCTTAAGCCTCTTCAAAATGAGGCTTTATCATTTCCCCCACAAATCCCTAGGTTTGTTTCTTGCTTTAAACAAGATAAGAATAGAATAAGGAGAATGAGATAGTCTAGGTTAAGATAACTAGAAAGGTGAATAGTCTACCAATATGGTAAGATGGAAATTACCTTTACCCATTAAATTTTTCTCACATTCTGGTATTTCAGAACCTAAAATGCAAAGTGAATGCTTGGCAAGAGAAAAGGTGACAACATACACATCATACCCAAACATTTGGGTATATAAAAAATATTTTGTGAAAAAAATGCCAGGCATATAATAGAATCTTGATGAATAAATGAATGAATGAAAACACTATGCTTGTAGGTTTATCCTAACATGTGGAAAGCATATACTAATGAGTTCTACCCTTTCCTGGCATATTTATATCTCTGAATACAGTCTTGGGAAAATGCTAATGGAATCTCCACTTTAATTTAATAAAATGATCAATCTTGGATTGTTCTTCTAAATGTGCTCTTCTAAATCCAGCATTTATGACATCGCACGATCAGCAACGAGATTTTTTCTTTATTTTTATTCCTTGACAATATAATAATCATCTGGTGAGGAAAGAATCACTGATCTTTAATAAGAAAGAAGAGAAATCAGATTTGGCGATTTTCAAATTAAACTTATTAAAAACTCGAATGGAAATATGGACATGGTGAAATCCAGAAATTAAAATCCATAGCCAATTTTAAGTAGCTTACTTCATCTCTTCAATAAAGCTGGCAAAAATGCTAAACTTTGTCATTGACTCCAAAAACTATTATACAGTATGTGTATGGTGACTATAGCAATGCTTCTAGACATGAACTGCTCTTACATCAAATTTTATTGAAGACAAATGCAGCCTAATTCAGGAGAATATTGAATTAGCATGACTACATGCTTTATTCAGGTCACTCAGGAGACTGAATTTATCTTAATTTACCTATTCTGCTTAGTGAGAAGGTCAACTGGAAGTTAATTAATTAAGAGTGTTGAAAATGGGTTGCATCGTAGGCTTCTGTCTCAAATGTAGTAGAAAAGGGTCCTTAAACAGACATAAGTAGGTAAGAGCATGTATGAGGCTAGGATTGATTAAATATAAACTTTAATGAAAAGTAGAAACAATACATTTTCTGAGAGAGTTATATCCGATGTAGCAGGTAAGGAGCTTAAGCTGGGACATTACTTCTGGGGGAAAATAAATCAACCACTGTTGTCTGGAAGTGCTGTAGTGGTGAATTTTATCATTGGTTCTTTTCCATTCATAGTAGTAGGTGATGGCAAGCTATCCATGACCTTACAAGAGGACAAAAGGATATGGAAGTAAATCAAAACATTTATGGACCTTAAGTAGTCATAAGAAAGACAGACTCTTGTCTGACATTTAACTCTTTCAGAATCAGCAACTGCCCCCACAGATGAACCTGCAAAAAGTTTCACATTTCCTGATTTTGATAGACTATTGTAAATTTTAACAAATTTGGTTTGAGACTAGTGTTTTAAAAATATTCTTTTAAAAATAATTTTTCTGTCTCTAATATCAACAATTAATAAATGAGTATCACAAACTAAAACAGTTGTTTATCATAGGTAGTTTCACCCAAAATTAAATTATCTAAAGAATGAAGCCTGAACAATGAGTCTTGGGGAACCAATTTAATAAAAATCAGTTGTTCAAATTTGGACATTTCATTGTTTTGTTTTTTATATTTTCTATTAAATATATCATTCTCTTTTTTATTTTCAATAAAAAAAAGAATTTAGCGAAAAGGAGAGGCCTTAGGCATGATACAAATCTACCAAGAACTTCAATATTTGAAATAGGGGTTAATTTCATATTCAGAAAGGAAATTCAAAAGATTTTTCTTAAAATTGAAACCAACAGCATAGGCTTTAGAATCAAATGGAAATAGATTTGCATCCTTTTCCACTACTTAATCACTGGAAATTTATACATTTATTTCTTTTCAATGAATCTCATTTGCAAAAGGAGATGCTAATACCTTATTTCATTGTTGGGTGGATTAATATGGAGAAAATTACTTAATATCATCATTCTAAAGCTAGCTGCTACCATATGTGGTAGCTATTATGTTTCTGTATTTTAATAGAGAGCAAGCTTTGGTATTTTTAAAACAACTAAACTCCAAAAAACTTAAAAAATAAGCCAAAGAGGGAGGAGTATTGTATACCTCTCATCAGAAAATTAATTAGAGTCCTTTTGTGCAAATTCTTTGGTTAGGTGTGCTAACAGCATTTTATGAAATATTAATAGGTATATCTCCAAAAGGAATTCCTCATTTTTAAAAAGTATTTATTTATTTATTTATTTATTTATTTATTTATTTATTTAAGAAAGAGAGAGAGAGCATGAAAGTGCAAGTGCAGGTGGGAAGGGGCAGAGGGAGAGAGAGAGGACTCAAGGAGATTCTCTGCTAAGTGAGGAGCCCAATGCAGGGGCTCAATCTCACAACTCTAAGATCATGACTCTGAGATCATATCCTGAGCTAAAACCAAGAGTCAGATGCTCAACTGACTGAGCCACCCAGTTGCACCAGAAAATCCCCATTTTAAAAGCAACACTTTTTAGCAATGGAAATGTTAGAATAACAAGAAAAACAGTTTCAGAAAACTTAATTTAGAATACTTGGAATTCTATTTGCCAAGTATTACAAAAATATTCAATCACTTAATACGTATCTAAATTACATACCTACTGCATCATTGTAACAGTCAGACTCTTGGAAGGAAAGGAATGGTGGATTAAAACAAGGTACATGAAGATATTTTAATAAGCAGAGTTTTTACAAAGACATGAAGAAGATTTAAAGGAATCAGTTAGGGATAATACCACATCCCACAGTCAGCAATAACAAAGAGCTGTTATCAACTATAGGCTTAAAGATGCAAGGAGAGGGAGTAGAAATGGGAGCATACCATTATGAACAGAGCTACCCAAAAGGAGCCTTCACTGGAAGAACACCACCAACCTGCAGCAGCCCTACAGGGAAAGAGCCTCAAGGAACAGACTTTAATTGCTTTAAATCTAGTCTTTTGCAGTGTGTGTCATTGGCTGAATTGAACAAGAAGCCAGAAGGCAAGAGATTCCCTTGATGTTATCCATATCAGTCAGTGTCTTAGGTACTAAGCAAAGTGAACAAAGGTAAAAGGGGGATCTAGAAAAGGCATGAACTGTATTCGCTGTAATTGTAATATTTCTGTTTTATAAAATTTAAAGTTTCTTCTGATGGTGCAGCACGACGTAATGACACTCGGATAGATAAAAAGCAGAATGTTTTGTTATACCTCGAAATGAAAAAAGGCTACCAGTCAGGACCACACAGGGGGCTGTGCTCTGGGACAGAGTAATAGCAAACTAGAACGGCAGGGGGCGCTTGATATATGACAAGAAGAATGGGGTTAGCTAAACTTCTTGGACTCCCTGTGGGTTGGCCAAATTGAATAATTTCATGAGCTCCAGTGCATAGAAAGTAGCTCTGATTGTCTAGTAACTTAAAAAAAATATCTTTTTATTTTTTAATAATTTTTTATTATATCATGTTAGTCACCATACAGTACATCCCTAGTTTTTGATGTAAAGTTCCATGATTCATTACTTGCGAATAACACCCAGTGCACCATGCAATATGTGCCCTCCTTAATACCCGTCACCAGCCTATCCCATTCCCCCACCCACCTCCCCTCTGAAGCCCACAGTTTGTTTCCCAGAGTCCATAGTCTCTCATAGTTCATTCCCCCTTCTGTTTACCCCCCCTCTTCTTCCCTTTCTTCTCCTACCGATCTTTCTACTTTTTATGTTCCATAAATGAGTGAAACCATATGATAATTGTCTTTCTCTGCTTGACTTATTTGATTTAGCATTATATCCTCCACTTCAGTCCATGTGGCAGCAAATGTTGAGAAATCGTTCTTTTTGATGCCTGAGTAATATTCCATTGTATATATGGACCACATCTTCTTAATCCAGTCATCTGTTGAAGGGCATCTCGGCTCCTTCCACAATTTAGCTTTTGTGGACAATGCTGCTATGAACATTGGGGTGCATATGGCCCTTCTCTTCACTACGTCTGTATCTCTGGGGTAAATACCCAGTAGTGCAATTGCTGGATCATAGGGTAGCTCAATTTTTAACTTAAAAAATATATTTTTGAATGATTTAATTATTTAAACCCCAATTTATTATATAAAAATAATTGAGATAACTGAAATGCGGTAAAACAAATCACGAATAAGAATTTTTTCTGAGTGTATATAAATTTACATTTGTAATTTAAAAGAACTTGAATTGTACTGCAGAATTACTTCATGAACTTTTTCATTTATAAATCTGAACATTTTTCTGTAACATTAAATAAACTTCCTCAAAAATCTTTAATGGCCATACACATTACTTTGTATGACAGTTCTCTAATTTATCTGATTAATCTATCATTGGACATTTAGGTTATTTCATTGTTTCTTCCTTTTTTTAATATTCAAAATATGATGCCATGGTGGTGTTCCTTATATGTGAATCTGTTTGAATATTTCTGATTGCTTTTTTAGGATAAATCTCTGTAAGTTACCATTTTTATGTTCTTTATTCATTTCAGGAAATCCACATTTCCACTTAATATCATTTTCTTTCTGCCTGAAAGATTTTTCTTTAACATTTCTTAATGCTGGTGATTGTTTTAATTTTTGTATGTCTGAAAAGATCTTAATTTTACTTTCATTTTTGAAAGATATTTGATTGTAATATTCTAAATTGACAGGATTTTTTTTCTTTTAGTTTTTTAGAATGTTGCTCCATTGTCTTCTTGCTGGCATAATTTCGGATGACAAATCTGCTTTCATCCCTGCCTTTGTTTCTCTGTAGGTAGCGTGTTGTTTTTCTCTGGCTGCCTTTAACATTTCTCTTTACACTATGTTTGGGTAACTTACAATGGATCCTGATGAAGTTTTCTTCATGCTTTCGTCTTGCTTTTATTATCTACTAGGGAGACCCAGAGCAGTATTTAATCAAGGGATAATTATTCCCCACTACTGAGGCAAGACCTTCTTGAATAATCTACTCAATGTTCCATGAATTAGAAGGATACTAAACTGACTGTTGATGCCATTTCCACCTCTATGTGAATGCTGAGTGTTGAACATCCTCCAGTCCTCTGATGTCCTTTTCCCCAGTCATGGCTGATTTCCCCGTATACAGGAACTGATCAGTACTGTGCCGAATAGTCAAGGAGAGGGGAATCTGCACAGTGCTATACTTCACTCCCTGTGCAGTTGTCTCCTCCCCCATACTCTGTCCTACAAACTCTAGCCTCCTTGGGGTCCATGAATTCTCAACTCTGTCTTCTCAACTCAGAGAGTCTTACATATTCCACCTGGCTTCACTTTCACTGGGACTCAGCCCAGATACTCTCTCAAGACAGCAAGCTGGCACAAGTATTAGACTCATCTCACTTGTTTCTGTCTCTCTGGGACACTATCCTCCTTTGACTGATGTCCCTGATCATGAATATCGTCATTTCATATAATTTGTATGATTTTTGTTAGTCATTTCAGATGGGAAGATAAATCCAGTCACTGCTACTCCATATTTCCAGAAGCTAAATTCTCTCATAGATTTTTTTTTAACTATGATTTTTGTCCTTGTCTGATGTCTTCCACTGTTACAATGGGAACCATTGTGTTTTATGCCTTACTCATTCCAACAGTCAAAGGAAGTAGGACATCTTTCTGTCCTGCTTTCCCATCAGTTCTCAATTCTTTATCCCTTTCTTTTTTGCCCTTTCTTATTCACCTCATGATAAACAAAAGAAGCACAAAAATCACTATTTTAAGGTTGATTGCAGCTAATGACATTACATGAGTTGTTAACCATTAGGACTTAATTATGAATATTGTGCATAGATGGACATCTTAATATTTGCAATCTAATTTTAAAAATTCATTTGCAAAGTGGATATTTCACACACACACATATATAATATTGTGCTATATAGAAGTAATTCTGAAATAGAAACGCTTTTATTTGGGCAAACATAGTTTTTTTATTTTTCTATATTTTTTCTTTAATACACCTTAACAGTGTTATTGTGGACAACTTCCTATAATGCCATAATGTAGTTCCCATTGTAGACATTATACATACATACTTGTCCTTGTCTAAACACCAGATTTTTCTATAGCTACTCTTTTGCAACTTGGCCTGAAACACTCCTTTCCCTATAATATATGGGTCATCTCTGATTATCTTCAACTGTGCATGAAACAAATTAAATAAGGTAGTTTATTTAATATCATGTACATCTTGGGAAAATTTTAAGTATATTTTTATTACATCACTGATAAACATTTATGTTCTATATTTCTAATCAACAGTTTTGATATTTGATATTTCTCTTTAAAAAACTTAATCAAGGGGTGCCTGGGTGGCTGAGTCAGTTAAGTGCCAGCCAACTCTTGATTTTAGCTCAGGTCATGATCTCAGAGTTGTGGTATCGAGCCCCATCTTTGGGCTCCCTACTCAGTGGGGAGCCTGCTTCTTTCTCTCTCTCTCCCCCTCCCTTTGCCCCTCCCCCTGCTCACACTCTCTCTCTCTAAAATAAAATAAATAAATCTTTAAAAAAAGAAAAAAATTAAAACTTAACATTAGCAACAATTTCTTTTACATTCAGCTGGACCCTTGGTTAACTAATTTTATGGGTTTTAGCCTTTGAAAGGAAAAAAAGCCTGTTTTCCATTCCATATAGTAAAGTAATCCTCCTTCATATCACATTATATAAAGAAAGAATGACTCATTTTTAACTTGACATTGTTCTATGGTATTATTCTACTTCAGTTATAAATACTGCTCTGGAGTGTTCACATCTTGAGTAAGCCCTCTGATATTTCCTTTTATTGGAATTCCATTTGTATAATTTCATTTGCTCTCTCTGTGTATCTGGCCACTTGTATTATTTTCATCATTATATAATTTTTACTAATGAGTCTGATAGGGCATTCTGTGCCACTTGCTAAATACTAAAGTATGCAAACATCATTGTCTTCTAACAGAGTAAAGCTTCAAAAAACACAAAAAACAAAAACAAAGTGAAGCTTCAAACAATGCTAATACATTTTTATCAAATGTTAAATTTGCTTTTTAGCACCCTCCCCTCTCCATAAAACATGGATGAGGTATTATGAAAACAACTTTGATTTAAGTATGAGAAATGGCCTTGCTCTAGGGCTCAAGAGTGAGATTTTGTAACACACTTGATTGCTCTCAACTTTACACAGTGAGCCGTAATGCTGCTAGCTGAGAACAGAGGAGAGTTTTATAGAATCAAAGCACATTTTCTCACAGCCATTCAAATTTGATTCTGTTGGTAGAAACCTTTCCTGTTAGTTCTCCAGTTTTCTTCTTACTAAACTGGCCAGTAACCTGGAGTTTAGAAGATCTCAGTCTTACCATCAGCAGGGAGCTGAAGAATCAGTCTTGAGGAGGGAAAAATAGATCGCTTTTAATGCTCTGAAAATAAGGTTCTCACTGTGAAATTTCCTCCAACTTCAGGCACAGTCTAGAATGAGGCTGAAGGAACAATATACCTGGGTTGGGAGGGGGTGGTAATTTATATGTACAGATATATATAGAGAGAGAGAGAGAAAGAAAGAGAGAGAGAGAGAGGATTATTTTTTCTCTTTTAAAAAAATGTTAATTTTATGTTGTCACAACCAAAACACTGGATTTGGTAATTATTGTGATTGGCAGTTTGAAGTAATTCTAAAGCACACTTTTAAGATTCAAGCTAAGTGTTTTACCTAAGCTCTAAGATTTATTAATTTCAACTCTAAGCAGATGATGGTTATTTGTAGTTAATGATTAGCTTGTAATTCTGAGAACAATATTCTTTTGACAGTATTTCTTCACTTACAATGCCTTTCTCAAAAACTTCAAGAAATAAGTATTTTAAAAATGTATATTCTTGAGTCCCACTCCACGAGCTGGGGGTTTGGGGATAAAGGAAGACTAAAAAATATGTGTTTTTTAAAAGTACCACAAGTTAATCCTACTTAAAATTTTGAGAATTAGTCTCTGAGGTTTTAACACAAATAGTAATTATGTAGGGAAAATTTAACTTTTAAATCATTTTTTAAACCAGAAAATAAGGACTATTTCTTATAGCCAAATTAATAACAGTCAATTTAATACAAACATTTGCTCAGCTTAGATAAAGACACGATTATTATTTCCAGTTTTGTCAGGAAGTAGCTTATTGGGTCTCCAAGGTTCAACCATCAGCTTTGAATATATTCACCAACAGGGATTTGTTTCCCCATCCTACCCTTAATTAACTGGACTAATTTAGCCATTCTTTAAATTTGTCTATCTTACTGATTTCTTCCTTCTAGAAACCATCACTGTCCACCTGAGAGTCTCTCTGTAACCTTAATCAAACTCACTCACTCTTGCTTGAATAAAGATTCTCTTAAAAGGCTGTGAATAAATATTTTCCCACTAAGATACACAGCTTAATAATTTTCAGTAGCACAGATTTTCACTTAAAAAATTAAATAAATTGGTTCTGTCAAGCATAAATCACTGTCTTAGGAGAGAAGAGTAATTTTAAAACCTTACCTTGATGGATTTTCATTATACTAATGTGAAAACCTCTCTCAATTTATAATAAGTTTCCTCTGAACAAACTTTTCAAAAATAAGCTCTGCCTTCATCTCTATCACAAGCAAGAGTAACTCTGGGCAACTTACTAAAGCTATTTGGTTCATTTTATGCACTGTCATATTGAGGACATTTGAATTTGACATTGTAGTAGATTTTTGATACACCTTCTCCCCAGATATCCCCTCCTCAGGTCCAAGGCACTCAGTCCCCAGCCCCTGGGGGTATTAACTGCTGAGGGCTCATAGCAGAGTCCCTCCTCAGAAATTATCCTTGCCTTATCCAAGCTTATGCCCTTTCCCAAGGATAGCCCTCATTCAATATCGGGCAATGTAGTATGCAAAATCCCCACCCCCTTTCCTCAACTAGAGACAAATCTAAAGGATCATTACTGCCTATGGGATTTATTAAGACCTTATGGACACTGCGCTACAGTTTAATTTCTTTGGCCTCGTTACCACCCTCTGTGGTGTTTCTGAGAGCACTTCCTAATAAATCTGCTACATACGAATCGTCGTCCGTTTCCTGGAACACCTGACCTAAGACAGGTCTCATCATGTCTGTGAAATTTTCCAAATATCATGCCTTTGAATGACTAATAATTTTAAACATTGAAAATGCCATATTTGTAATTGAAAATGGATTGTAGACCTAAATTTAAAATCTAAAGTTCTAAAACTTTTAGAAGAAAATATCTGTGATCACAAGTTAGGTAAATATTTCTTAGGTACAACACCAAAAAAGTGCAATCCATAAAAAGCAAATTAATAAATAGGGCTTCATCGAATTTTAAAATTTCTTCTCTTCAAAAGATACTGTAGAAAATGAAATAACAAGCTCAGACTGGAAAATAATTTTTTGCAAAGTGTATATCTGAGTATATGTATCTAGATTGTGCACAAAAACTCTGAAACTCAATGATAAGAAAGCAAAGGACACAACTAAAAAATGGGCAGAAGATTTGAACAGGCATTTCATGAGAGATATATTGAGGGCAAATAAGCACATAAAAATGTTAGACATCATTAGCACTGGGGAACTAAAACTCTAATGAGATGTATCACTGCACACTTACTAAAATGGTTAAACTCAGAATGAGTGACCATACCAAGTGTTGGTGAGGATTTGGAGGAACTAGACTTGCATATCTTCCAGATGGAAATGTAAAATACTACAAACACTTTGGAAAACAGTTTGTCAGCTTCTTAAAAGGTTAAACATATACCTAGCATATAATCTAACCATTTCACTCTATGTACCTATTTAAGGCAAAGGGAAAATATGTCTGTATAAACACTTACATGTGTATTCATAGCATTTTTATTTCTTACAGCCAAAAGCTTGAAATAACCCAAATATCAATGACCAGATAAATGGTTAAACAAATTATGGTATATCCATAAAATGGATTACTACTCAGCATTAAAAGCAATTAGTTATCAATATACATAATAACATGAAGTAATATTAAATTAATTATGCTAAATGAAAGAAGGAAGTCTACATACATACATATATAGTGTGTGATTCCATTTATATAAAACTTTAGAAAATTAAAATGAATTTATAGTTATAGAAAACAGATTTGGTTTTGGTTGACAATTGAGAAGCAGCTAGGGTAGTGGAATTACAAAGGGACACAGGAAGTTTTTTCAGAGATATTTGGCTTTTTGCTTGTTTGTTTTCCATCTTCATTGAGATATAATTAACACATAAAAATTGTATATATTTAAGGTGTACAACTTGATCTTTTGATAGACATGTACATTATGAAATAATCACCACCATCAAAATAATTGGCATATCCATCACTTCACATAGTACCTTTTTCTTTCAATTTGTGTCCGTGTGTGTGGTAAGAATACTTAAGATATACCCTCTTGGCAAATCTCAAGTATACAAATCTCAAATGTATTGCTAACTATAGTCACATTCCTTATGTTAGATCTCCAAAACTTATTCATCTTGCATAACTGAAGTCTTGTACCCTTTAGCCAACATTTCTTCATTTTCCTTTCCCCACCCATATATTGTTTTTTATTCAATATGATGATGGTTTCACGGGTATATACGTGTGTCAAAGTTATCAAATGGTGCACTTAAATGTACAGCTTGTTGTATGTCAATTTTACCTCATTGAAGCTGGTTTTCTTTTAAAGGCCATATTTAGCCCTACTGTCTGCTTCATGAGATGTATAGCAAGTGCTGAAAAACCATGAAGGAAAAATCCTGTAGTTTAATGCTGTGTATTGTTATGCTGGAAGAAGCTGAATGATGTAACTTAAGGAGATAAATTTCACAAAATATTGGAAGGGCGTGAAATGAACATGTGGTAGGCAAAAAAAAAAAGAGAAAGAGAGAAAGAAAGAAAAGAAAAGCAAAAAACCAACCCAACTTAGTAACTGCTGTATGAAAAATGATGAAAATTCTTAAGCCTGGAAAAATATTGGCAGATAAAATAAGCTATTAAATGAAAATACTCCTGCAAAAGGTGATCTGAATTCCTAGATAAAGGATTATCAAAACTAGCAACACATTAATTCATAGTCTCTCATGTGAAATTGGATACCAAATTACCTGTCTGAAAAATCATAAAAGTAATAAAAGGTAGATAGAATCTTCAGTTCTTTTTCTCAGAACAAGCTAATGGACTAAGTGAAGATAGTGGGCTTATTTTGAAAGCTGGATTCTGGCCGCTGTGTAAACATGAGTCAGTCGGCACCTCTCTAAGTCACAGTTTTCCCATCTATAAAAAAATGAGGTTAGTAATACCCAACTCAAGGTTGTGAGCATACGTCTTTATGTATATGAAGGTCCTATTTCAGAGGAGGCAGAAAACAAATATGGTTGAAAAGATTCTAGGGCACCGTTTTACCCTGAAAAGTCAATATGTGGTATTATCTTTATGTTTGGTTTTTTCTGACTATACGTATTAGTCAATATAATTAATGTTTGGTTACGCTACAGTAGCTTAAAACAATACTGTTTCTTTTTCAGTCATACACAAAGACTTTGGGGCATCCAGGATCTTTCCATCTTGTGATGACTCTGATATCTTAATACATGCCATCCAAGGCTCTTCTGCAGAAAAAGAGAGAAGGTAAAGGTTGAAGACTACATTTGCAAGCTCAGCTTGAAAGTAATTCACTTTCGTTTCTCTCAGATTTCATTGGCTAGAATTAGTCCATGGTCTGAGTAACTGAAGTGACTAGGAAATGGTTTTCTCCCATGTGTTCAAGGAGAGAACTGGATATAGCTGAAGAATAATAGCCTCTGTCACATTATGCCATTGGGTTCATTTTTAGATGCTTGGAATGCCATTTTAATTACTTAGGACCATGCTTCTTGGCAGGAATCAAAATGTACATGCTTATATCCTCTAGCACTTGAGAAATCACTGAACACTTAAAAACAAAATTGTTTCTTGATTAAAATTTGAAGTTAAAATGATCAATTCCTTGGCTATTATCAAAAAGACAGGAAATAACAAGTGTTGGAGAGGATGTGGAGAAAAGGGAACCCTTGTACACTGCTGGTGGGAATGTAAATTGGTGCAGCCAGTACAGAAACCAGTATGGAGGTTCCTCAAAAATTAAAAATAGCACTGCCATATGATCCAGTAATTCCATTTCTGGGTATTTATCTGAAGAAAACAAAAACACTAACTCAAAAAGATATATCACCCCCATGCTCATTGAAGCATTAACAGTAGCCAAGATCTGGAAATAATCTAAGTGTCCATAGGTGGATAAATGGATTAAGAATATGTGTTGTATATATGTACAATAGAATACTATTCAGCCATAAAAAAGAATGAAATCTTGCCATTTACAATGATATGGATGGACCTTGAGGACATTATGCTAAGCAAAATAAGTTAGGCTAAGAAAGACAAATACTGTACGATCTCACTTACATGTGGAATCTAAGAAAGAAAAAAAATAGCCTCGTAGATATAAGGAACAGATTGGTGATTGCTGGGGGAAGTGAATGGGTGAAATGGGTGAAGGGAGTCAAAGATACAAACTTTTAATTATAAAATAAATAAGTCTAGGAGATGTGATGTACAGCATGACAACTACAATTAATAATACCTAGTATTGCACATTTGAAAGTTGCTGTAAATCTTAAAATTCTCATCACAAGAAAAAAAAAAAGCCTATAACTATGTGTGATGATGGATGTTAGCTAGACTTGTTGCAGTGATCATTTCACAATATATACAAATATCAAATCATTATGTTGTACACCCAAAACTAATATTATGTTGGATGTCAATTATACTTCAAGTTAAAAAAATAGTAAAATATTCTATTCCTGGTAGGATGAGATGCTGCTTTACTTTACTACCATTTGCCTGAATATCTCTGGTCATCTTTCAGGAAACACACGTATCCATCTGCTTCCTAGTGTCTCCATTGATAAGACCCAAGTCCCTGGCATCTCCATTAGGTCTCATTAGGAGTTCTGTAAGTGTATCCTAACTGATCAACCTGCTCCCTTTTGCCCTCTGAAGTACACTGTATACTGCAGCCACAGGAACCTTCTAAAAATCTCAATCAGATCACGTCACTCTTTGGTTAAAACCCTCCAGTCCCATAGTACTCAGATTCAAATTCAAATTTGTACTTTGATAAGAACAGTTAATGTGAGATCTATGCTCTGAATGGATTTTTAAGTGAACCATACAGTAAGGTTAGCTCTAAGTATAGTGCTGTACTTCAGATCTCTAGAACTTATTTTGCATAACTGCAATTTTATACATGTTTATTAGAAATCCCCATTTCTCCCTCTCCCCAGCCCTTGGCAACCACCATACTATTCTTTGTTGCTATGAGTTTGACACCTTAAATAACTGGAATCACTTAATATTTGTCCTTCTGTGCCTGGCTTCTTGAACTTAGCATAATGTCCTTAAGGTTTATTCATGTTTTACATATTGTAGAATTTCCTCCTTTTTAAAAGGCTAAATAATATTCTATTGTGTGTATCTACCACATTTCCTTTATCCATTCATCTGTCAATGGACATTCATGGTGGTTTCCACAGCTTGGCTGTTATGAATAGTGCTGCAATGATTCCATTTTTTTTAAAATTTTGGCCTGTAGAACACTGCATCTATTTCAACCATAAAACTCTGTACTCCTGCCCTGTCTACTCCAATTCTAGACTTTATATGTGCACACACACACACACCTCAAAATCGGCTCTTTATCCATAGTTCAAGGTACAGAAATTAGAAAATTAAATAAACTGATTGCATATCTAAAATAGATAGTATTGTAGTCTTGGTGTCTTTACTCTCACAGAAATTTTAACACTGAGAAAAGTATAAGTAATTAATTGTATAAAAGTATTTGCTTTCTGTCCAAAAGTAAATTTTACAAAAGTATAAGTAATTAATTCAGTAAGCTGAAATGTGTTGCTAAAGGACTGGCAATACATTTTTGTACTGTTACTTTAAAAACAGAAAGATTGTGATGTCAGTGTAGAGTTACCTTGAAAGAGTTATTGCTATATGCCTCCCTCTATGCTCTGTAGACATTTTATCACTAAATGTCAAGGGTATCAGGTTAATCCAGACTAACCGTGCAAAACTGATTTAGAACAAAGTGTAGTCCCAGATGGAGTTTAGAAAGTAGCAAGAAAGCAAATTGACAAAATATCAGTACTTTTATCTGAAACTTCACTTAAAAATAGAGAAGTCAGCTTATGTTTTGTGACATTCAAGGTCCAAAGCCCACGGTCACTGAATTTGTTAGAAAATTTTGGTCTAAATTAATTCAGGTTTTTCTCTTATGTATCAGTTTTTTTGCTTCTACATCTGAATTTATCCAGGTTAAAAAGGGGTGGGGGAGCTTTTGTTTGGATTTTCAGCAAACACAAGTATAAACAGTGGAATGAGCTGATCCGCTATCTCTTGTATATAATTGCAACACCATTTACTAAAAACACAGTACCAACACTGTAGGAAAGGCGTTAAAATCAGGAGAGCATTCATTTTATAAAAATGAATACGAAAACTAAAGAAAATTATTCTCAATATGAATCACATTTTTGAAGTACATATTTTGTCCCATGAAAAGCTGATTCATTTCTATTACCATGGTGATCCAGCAGAACATGAAATTGCCATGGATTAATGGTTTCACTTAGGGGCCAATTTTCAAACTAATAGACGTGTGTGCCTTTTTGTCCTTACTCTTGTTACCATTTACCAATGGTCTTACATCAAGTTTTAAGATGGATATAGTGTCCCTTTTTTTAACTAGGAGGTGACATGCCCAGGAAACTGAAGCAGAACAAATTGTATGCCTCTGACAAATCTCCCAGAAGTAACTAGTGAATACAGACGCCATTCAACTAAACACATTTGTCCTGACATTGAAAAATGTGGCAAAGGTTGCTAGTGGTTCATTAAAATCCATCATCCTTTTTCTTGGGACAGAGCGAGACTCCATCTTCCTGTAGTCAGGTTTGGGTATGTGAGTTGAGTTCTACCCAATGCAATATAACTGAAGGTCACCGTGCCACATTCAGAGATGACTCATAATGTCTCCTACATATGTTCCTCCATGTTCCTTTCCCCTTTTGACTGATTAGGATGGCAACGATCATGACCTTGGATGCAATATATCAAAGATGGCAGAGAAGTTGTCGACCTGGTCAATGAATAACTGCGTAAAGGAAAGCTACTCTGCCAACGTTTGATACCTGCTTTGTACTATTCTAGAAGAAAGAAATTATCTTCTTGTTTCTTAAACCAATGAGTTCTAAGAGTCTGTTTGTTATTGCAACTTTACCTGTCCTAACTAATTTTGACCTCAGACTCGGTGTGGGACATATGTGTGTATGCGTGTCTCATACAGTCATAATCATACATTGAGAAGAAATCTAATTGTTAGGAGCTTAAATTATAAAAGGAAATGCTACATCTTCACAAATTACCTGGCTTTGAATCAAATTAAGGGTAACAAAAAGCGTGTATAATACTTGTATTTTTTGCTTAGTAGAAACCAACTTAACAAATTAAGAGCTTTAAGGAATTTAACCATAAGTTCTCTAAACTGTATCCATATATTTTCCATGAAATTTAGGAGTTTTGTCATTATTTGGTGTTCTCCATTTTTCTAATGTGCACCCATCAAAATGTGGTTACTGGCCAATATTTGGTGATCACCTTACAAGGTTCAAGTAACACCGTTTTGATATTCTAACAATTCCAAATGGGCAAATTTTCCTTAAGTAATATTAATAGTAAGAGTGAGTGTCATAGTACTGGATACTTACGACAATATCAATTTAATTTAATCTTCACACCAAATTTGAGGTTGGTATTATCCATGCGTTACTGATAAGAAGCTGAGGCTCAGAGAAAGTTAAATAACCTGTCCAAGGCTCTAAAAACACAAGCTGCAGAAACCCAGATTTGGACTTGGCTTTCGCTTCAATGTTTGTCCTTTAAATTCCCCACTATACCACTGTCAGAAAGCAGAATACTCAGCACAATCACTTCGCCAATTTTCCTGGGATGTTACTGTTTTACAGACAATTACATGTACTAGCAAGACACCAAGATAACTCTGTATTGTTAAGCCAAAAATGGACCATTAAGCCCTTCGCTGTTTAGAGCATCTCTTCTGAATGAAGAATAGAATAACATAATTTAAAAATGATGGGAAAATTGTCTTCAAACATAAAATAATTACATTTTTCAAAATGTTAGAATTGTAAAATAACACCTTTGGTTCTTCAAGTATCTACAATGGAAACCACATCTAATATCACATTCATTTTTGTACAACAACACTCTGAAATTTTAACTTCAACTCCTACTTCTAACTTAGGTTTCATAACATAATTCAAATATTTCCAAGACAATTCCACATGGTCTTTATATTGAAAACTTTACTTCAACAGCTCTTTAAATAAAACACCCAATTTCCCTCAGAGCTTGGTTACCCATCCAGACATTCCCATTTATATCCCTAATGAAGAAATTAATTTGCCACTGTTCTGTGCCATCATGTTACTTAGTTTATACTGTATGAGCACTGCTTATCAAATTCATGAATTCTAACTACTTTTGTACACGATCTACCTCCTCTAACTGCTTGTGATACATGCTATTTTATGCATGTATCATTTGTTTAGAAGACGTTGACTTTGACAAATCAAAGTTAAGTGATTTATTTATTTAACCACATATCTATTGTAAGAGCAGGTACCCTCTGAACTAGGTAAGAGCCATAGCTTCATATTCATCTTTATGCTTCTAAAACGGTCAAGTGCACTGCCCTGATTTTACCTGGATCATGACAAATATCTGTTGAGCAACAAATTACACATGGGTACATTAATAAAGAACTTTAGTACTAATTGATAAGGTAAGTTCTGAAAAAAGAAAGGACAATTATATGAAACTAAAGTGCACATGAATCAATGCCCAGTAGGCAGGGAGTAGGTGAAATCCATCTTAGATTATGATTTGGAGAAATTTTTACTTATAATATTAAGGTGATGAATAAGCATCCAACAAAAATATAGCTAACATATAAAAAGTTGTCATCTTGGAAATTGTAACATATTACAAACATGATATTTTGTAATGACAGGGGTTTTTAGAGATTAATAAAGAATCGTGAGATTGAGAGCAACTGAGTAAGTATTTGCCAGTATTCATCCAGAAGTATGCAAATGGCAGACATTCTTACTTATTTGGCAGACATGAGTACTCAAGTCACTTTTAGAAAAATATTCTCTACAGAGAACAAGAGCAATCTCCAGAGTCCAGCAGGTAAAATTACTCATATCCTTCTGTTCTATTTTCTCATATCTTTCATTCATTCATCAGGAACTAATGCTGAGAATTAGGTATTGTAGAGTTTAGATTGGAGGATTAAGATCACTGGAAGCATTACCGTCCTCAGTTTCCATTGTAATCAATTTATGAGTATGCAAAGAGGCAGCTTGTTGCAATAGGTAGAGTCAGAATTTACGTGAAATCCTGATTTTATCACAAGAAACTTTGTAATCTTGGACAAGTCACTTAATCTCTCTGGTTTCTACTTACCCCGCACAGAAAATGAATAAATACAACAATGTCATTTGTTGGTTTAAAAAAATTGTAATTAGAAAAGACTGTGTTATTATACAAGTCTATTACCCCTACAGTCAAGATCTTTTCCGGCAGACCACATCTTTACTGTGATGAGGAAATTCCAAGGGAAAACTTAAAGGTTCTTAAGAGGAATATGTTCTTAAAAGATTTGATCCCATTTAGCTCTTGTTTACGTGGATTTAATTGGATGGTTATAGTTAGGAACATAGTTCTTCAAATTAAGTTTTCATTCAAAATGTTAATATGTCCTGTGGTTAGTAGACTGATACTGCCTCTGATAAAACAGCAAATGCCCATCTGATTTTAAACACAAATGGCACAGTTTTAAGGAGCTGTGACAGCTGCCATAATTATGATCTTGTCTTCTTTCCACATACTTTTGAAAACAAATCAAGAGGATCCCATTCGTTTTGAATAGAGTCAAGACATCTGTTTCTGGGTTTGACTTAGTGTAAAACCTAGCTCTATTCTAGTATTTTCCTTGAAACTAAGTGTATTCCAGAGTCCATTTTAGAAGTTTTGAATCTATCATACTCTAGCATAAACCTGAATTTCTGGGGATTCCTAAGCTAAGAACCACATGAAACTGAATTACACTGTATGGATTTCTCCTACTCCAGACGGTTTCTCAACTAAGGTTGATTGATGTAGACATCAAACCAGAATAGCTCATTTCGCAAAAGTTATAGGATCAGTGATCAGAGTAAAATAAGGAACAAAAAGAGGCAGCAAGCTTAAATATGAATAAAGGGAAGCCCAAGGCATTTACAATTTCCCAAAAAGTCCCATAAAGAGGAGACCCCCTAATCAAATGTTTTGTTTTGCTTTGCTTTGCTTTGTTTTTGATGGGCAAAGGCAATTCAGCTGTATTCAAAACTATTACAACTAGCAAGCAAATCCTCCTACACCTTCATCTATTTTTGGCTGAGGTCAACATTACCTTTGATGCTAGTTTACACCCAAATATAATAACATCATCATTATGAAGCCAGCAGGTCTTAGCCCCAATGTTATAAGTCAAGTATACTTCAAAACAATTGAAACTCAAAAGTCCCTTAGCTATATGTAGCTGGGTTTCCACGAAGCTGTGTAGAAAACATGACATACGTGAGTAATGTAAGAAATACAACCATCAAAGAAGATTAAGAATATGCATCATTAAAATATTCCTTTGTCAGTGAAGACTCTTTTAGGGGACATACAATTTAGAATTTTCTGTAGTGAGTCATGTGGCAGTCTGAACAAAAGTGTCTGTGTTTTAATATCCATTAATCAAAATTCAAATAATATTTTGTGTATGTGTATTGTGTGTGTATATATATATACACACACAATACACATACACACATATATTCACCCTATATAATCTAATTTAAACCAATTATAGCAGATGCTGTCAGACAACATTTAATCAAAATCAACATAGAATCATTGCTTCTCTTCCTTCAGGCATAAAATTATACAATTTTAGGGCTCTGTTTTCCATTCTCCTCATAAAGGGAAGAGATATAACAATACCTATGATTTTTTTCCTTTAGAGACAGACCATTTTCCAGGTCCCAGACATGATAAACATAATCAAAACCCACTCTTCATTACTCAGTTCTTTAACTAGGGCCTACCCTCCGGTGTAAGGGTGATAGTAGGGACTGCTTCAGGTAAGACCACCATGGATCAGGCTCTGGTCTCTATGTTTTCATTTTCTAAAACTCAATTTTAAGCACTCACTCCAAGATTCTGAATCACATTACTATGATTTATAAACTGAACTTCAATTTATTTATTGTGAATGGAGGAGATGCTAATATTATTCTGGCCTAATAATTGGAGTCAATTATCTTAACAGGCTAATCCTTTCTGATGATTCTGTGAGATAAATTTTATAGAGAAGTGTTGCTTATTGAGCTTATTTTTATATCCTGCAAGGTGAAATATTCCTAAGGCACATCTGCCAAGCTTAGTACTCTCATAAATCGATTTTCTGTATTTTAGAGATAGTTATATCTGAACAACTTGGACCAGCTGTCTAGAATCACAGCACCTCTCCTTCGTCACACATCAATTTCCACTCCCACGCTGTCTTTTTAATATTCTTTATCAGTTATTAACATTTCTGTCACTACAACACTATCTTGCGAACAGGTTAGAGTTTCCAAGATTATATTTTATCTTCTCTAGTTTCCAGGATCTGTGGCTTCCTGGCTTGCTAATTTAATCAGCGAACGATCTCACAAGCATTGCCCAGGATGAGTTATTTCTGGGAAGTTCTCTAAAAATAATTAAATCTATCTGTATTTTGTTGGCTCAGGTTCCTTTTACTGAAATTAAAACATATTTTCTCAACTTTTATCCATTTACTTCAGCCTCCATCTGTGTGTTTAACCAATACTTTGGACCCTACAAAATAGGCTACATTCACTAATATGAATGTGTAGTTTGAAATAACCATTCTGTGATCCATATTTTAGGAATTTGGCATTGGGATCTAATATAAGAAAAAGGCCAAGATTTTTCTATTGTGTTAGATGAAATAATCATACTTAGCAATAAAATAATTTGGGCATGCCAGTAGTGTTTGATGAAGGATGAACATGGGGAAAAAAAAAAGAATGAACACTTTTTTTTTAATGTCTTCCTTCCTATGCCACTTCTAATTTAAAACATCATCAAAAACTTTAATAGAGGGGTGCGTGGGTGGCTCAGTTGGTTAAGTGTCTGCCTTTGACTCAGGTCATGATGCCAGGGTCCTGGGATTGAGCCTGACATCGGGCTCCCTGCTCTGTGGGGAGCCTACTTCTCACTCTCCCTTGGCCTGCTGCTCCCCCTGCTTGTTCTCTCTCTCTCTCTCACTGTGTCAAGTAAATAAATAAAATCTTTAAAACAAAAACAAAACTTTAATAGAAATATTACAGAAAGTAAGCAAAAGAAGCAAATTATTTGACCTCAGCTACTGACTTCCTGTATACTATATAAGGAAAAAAGTACTTATTGACTATGCTTCCTTGTCTAATATAGTTTTTAAATTGCATGGTAACAAGATAAAGGAAGTATGGCATCAGTTTTGAAATCAGACTGTAATGGTTTGCAATAATAACTTCTGCCTTTATTGAAGTAAACTTGGACAAATCCTTGATATCCTTGGTATTTGGCTTCTGTAACTATAGGTAGTGGCTATCTTGATAAATTGTTTGGAGATTGTAGATGGTGTGTATAAAATGATGAAGTAATTTCCATTTCTTTGGGGTTTGATGAGATTACATTATTTATAATGTTTAGCACATTTTGGTTACTGAATGGGCAGGATTGGTCATTATTACTGAGAAGCTTACTCTGAATGGTCATAGGTAGACTCTCATTGGTCTACAGTCAACAATGAAGACTATGCTTTTGGAAAGATAATTGAAAGCTGACAAATTATTTCATAAAATCTTATTGGATAAAAAGAAATGAAAACCAAAATTTGGAAATAATATTAATATATGTTTGTATCATGTCTCTAACTTTTCCAATAATTTGCAAATCAATTTTGAAAAGTAATTTAGTCAGGAGGAATTAGGGTTTTATTTTATTTATGCCCAGCCTAAAAACAATGATGGAGTATGGTAAAAAGACATATCATATAATTTATACCATTAAGTTACTCACAGATATACTAGGGGAAAATGGAGACTTAAGTATTTATTTATTTGTTCAAGATTTATTTATTTATTTTAAAGAGAGAGAGTGTACTTCTCCAGCAGACTGCCTGCTGACCACGGAGCCAGACTTGGGGCACCATCTCACCACCCAAGGTCATGACCTGAGCCAAAATCAGGAGTCAGTTGCTTGGGGCACCTGGGTGGCACAGCTGTTAAGCTTCTGCCTTCAGCTCAGGGTGTGATCCCGGCGTTATGGGACCGAGCCCCACATCAGGCTCCTCTGCTGTGAGCCTGCTTCTTCCTCTCCCACTCCCCCTGCTCGTGTTCCCTCTCTTGCTGGCTGTCTCTATCTCTGTCAAATAAATAAATAAAATCTTTAAAAAAAAAAAGGAGTCAGCTGCTTAACCAACTGAGCCACCCAGGTTGCCCCAATGGAGAAGTTTTTTTAGAAATGGAGACCTTGTAAAGTCTAAGGGGGAAATATAATAAAAAGCCAAAATGATGATAAAGGTAGTGGATGTGCAAGGAATTCAGGAAAACCAAAAACCACTGAACAGTCAGAGAAGGAGGCGGGAAAAGATGGGCCATGAAGGTAGGCGAGATGTGGGGATGTGGACATGGATAAGAAGGGTGAGGAAAGGAAAGCCATGAGGAAAATCGTGTGGCAGGAAGAAGCATTGTAGGTGTAGGGAAGGTGAGAAGACTGAAGATAGGAGGGAGAGGGTGAGTGGAGACAATCAGGGCCAGAATTAACAGTCGTGGTGGGACAAGATGGTGGAACGCTTCAGCACTAAAATGATATGCCTTGTTCAGATCTGATAAGCAGTTCAAAACAACATTGTTTTGCAATCACATCTCTTGGATTGTCACTTCTGGAATGCAGACAGACCTCTCTGATCTTGTTTCTTCATTCTGTCATCTGTGGGAAAGAATTCTTAAGTCAGAGCATTGTTGTACATACAGTGCCACTATAGTTCCCGGAAGATTATGGTTCACAAAAAAAGTTCTTAAAGGGAAGCCAAGGGGGACAACTGGGTGATTCAGTCGGTTAAGTGACTGACTCTTGATTTTGGCTCAGGTCATGATCTCAGGATTGTGATCAGCCCTGTGTCTGGTTCTGTGGTGGGCACGAAGTCTGCTTAAAATTCTCTCTCTCTCTTTCCCTCTGCCTTTCCACTCTCCTATCTCACACCCCTACTTAAAAGAGAAAAAAAAGAAAAGAAGGAAGCCAAGAGGCAAAAAGTTTAAATGGTATGCCTCATGCCACAAAGGAAACTTGAAAATCAAGAGAGCAGATGACTTTGATGAAATTCTTAAAGCTGAGTGATTGCCAGTAGCCCTCTTACTCTTGGCCCTGTGTTCCTTCCATTAAGTCACATTTATTTTGCTAATTGTGCAAAATTGCAAATACACATGGAAATCACCGAACTAGTAGGAAATTATGTAAAAATAGCTAAGCATTTGTATTAGATATTATTTTATACTATCACTATATATTATTAATAACATATATAAAGAATCACAAATCAAAATCACAAATCAAATCCACTCAGGTCATGAGCTGGGGGACCTGGGATCGAGCCCTGCATCAGGCTCCCTGCTCAGTGGGGAGTCTGCTTCTCCCTCTCTCTCTGCCCCTCCTCCCCCTGATAGTGCTCTCTTTCTCACTCTCTCTCTCAAATAAATAAATACATTCTTTAAAGGAAAGAAAAAAGAAACCACACTGAAATCTTTAAAGGTGAAGGAAACCAATGATATGCGCAACTTACTCTCAAAAGATTCTGAGAAAAGAATAGATATTAATCCTCTCTCTCCCTCTCCCTCCCCTTCCCCCTTATATATATGGTCCCCTCTTATCCATGGGGATACACACACACACACACACACACATATATATATATATAGTTCCCTCTTATCCATGGGGATACATTCTAAGACCCCCAGTGGATGCCTGAAACTGTGGATAGTACCAAACTCCATATATACTATGTTTTTTTCCAATAATACATAACAATGATAAAGTTTAATTTATAAATTAGGCACAGTAAGAGGTTAACAGTAACTAATAATAAAATAGAATAATTATAACTATACTGTAATAAAAGTTATGTGAATGTGGTCTCTTTCTCCAAATACCTTATTGTACTGCACTCACCTTCTTCTTGTGATGATGTGCTATGATAAAATGCCCGTGTGATAAGATAAAATGAGGTGAATGATATAGGCACTGTGAAATAGTGGGAGACTACTACTGTCCTTCTGACTATACATTCAAAGGAGGGTCCTCTGCTTCTGGACCACTATTGAGTCAAGGCAACTGAAACTTCAAAAACCAATGCAGTGGATAAGGTGGGACCACTGTACTTGTGTGTGTAAGTACATACATAAGTGTAAGTATATATAAGTATATGGGTATTCTTTGTACTATCCTTGCAGCTTTTATGTAATTTGAAATTATTTCTAAATAAAATGTTTAAGAGAAAAAAGCAGGGAAATGATAAATACAAAATCCAGTTCACGTGAGAGAGACAGAGGAATCAGATAGAGGAAGAATGAGATATTAATGTTCGCTGTGACAGATTCATGTCTGTTCCTCTAATTACTATGCTTTCAAACTGCATATATGTTATAGATATTCTTGTATGTGTAAAAGAATACATTAAAGAAGATAATAAAGGAAAAAATAACACTGTAAAAACAAATTTGAACAAGAAATCATTGTGCCTGCAATATTGCCCAAATGATACAATAATATATAAGCAATTGACTTAGAAAAGGCAAAGCAATTTATGTAAGATAATTGAATATTGAAGAGAGAATTTTCAAGCTATTTGAGCTGTAATAAGACTTTCAAGGTTAAGGATTGTATTTACCATATTAGAGGTCAGGCAAAGTCTAAGGGAACTGAGGAACTCATTTGCTTCACAATGATGAATTCCAAGACCTTGAAAGGTATGCTTTATTATGTCGAGATTTGCACTGCCCAGAGAAAAATATCTTTCAGGAGTTAAAGGCTTTTATTGTTCATGAGATTCTCAAATTTTAAAAATGAAAATATAGATTCACCAGCAATTACAGAATGATTATTTTATACAAAAAACTGTGCTAGGAGATACGAAGAATAAATCAATACAAAAACAGCATGATTTTCACCTTAAGAAATTCATATTATGAGCAAAAGTAACTATGTTATGAGGAAGAACATGACGTACTGTAAAAGAATAAAGCATGAAGCACTTAAGAGGCAAAGTGTTTTGGGTCCTACAAAATGTCAGTGGATCAAGAAAGGGTTATAAAGGAAGTTGCTTATAAGTAGACTGTGAAGTTTGGGTAGGACTGCTATGGGTACTTATTACTGGAAGAAATTCATACCAGCAGTGGGGTCAGCATGAGAAAGATGAAGCTACACAGATTGTGCATTGTTCACACTGATGATGAATGGTCCAGGCTGACTGGAGATTGAGGAGGGCCACGAATGTCATGGAGACTAGGCTGGAAAGGGGAGTTAGACTGGATCGTGGCAAGCATGGCAATGGCACCTGTTCTTCAGTGAAGAAACAGATTCCAAGCAGAGGTTCTCTGTCTTGTTCATGGACAAGTCATACGCACAACCCTCCTGCCTTCATAGCTGGCTTACCAGTCTTTTCTTTCCGAGCTTCCTCACTCCTGGCACTTTGCTCTGGACTCGGAATTAGGGATTTGTATATCTCAAAGTTCTTTCCTCAATTTGGTCCTAATTCTTTTGTAGAAGGCAGACATTATTTAAGATGTTTGTATGAAACTGCGGTTGTTCCCTAATTTCAGTATGGAAACGATTTCTTCTCCAGTTGTTTTGTTTTGTTCTTTTTTTCTTCTACTTAAAGTTCAGGTAGGGGAGCTAAACAAACATACACCACTTTGCCATCTTACCTGGAAGTCACGTATCTTTTTTGATCAAACTCCGTGGGAAGCTGAGAAACAGTCTTGGTAAGCCTGTGGTTAAATTTAATTTTATCACCTCCAGAACATAAAAGAGTATTCCCTCTCTGTGTATTACTGGGTATGGTATGAAGCATTGCCAACACTTCTAAATTAAATTAAATCAAATCAAACTTCCCTTTCTCCCTCTACATCAGGTTAAGGATTTTTTAACAGATTGCCTAACAAGTCCAGGCAGGAATTATTCCAGCAGTGATCAGTCCAATAGCCTTAAATCATCTAGTTCTTACACATATGGCAATATAGAATACCCTAATTTCCACCAAAAGTATGGGTCTTAGCAGAATAGCTGACTTTAGGGTAACACTCCCGTCTAAAGTAAAAGAAACGCTATTTCATCAGACCTGGTCACATTTTCCAAGGTTCTCATGATTTTCCCAGTGTGAAAACCTTTTGGTTGTAACCTCAGCAACTAGGTAGAGACAAAATATGATGACTGATCTGAATTGCTTAAAGTTAATTTCTTGTTGGAGCAGACCCCAGGCACTATTACTAACATGTGTTGAGTTACATGAGGAATCATAAAATGGTACAGTTAAGAAGCACCATACACAAAATCACTTAGTTAAACTTTTTGTTGTATACTTTAAGTCAGAGAGCTTCAATAACCTGGCCAAAGCCAACCAGAGCTAAATTAAAGAGACAAGACTAGAACTCAGGCTTCCTGACTGTGCTCATCTTTCCTTCCCTATTCATAACTCCTGAGACAAAAGGAATACACCCTCTGTTTGAGCCTCCTCTTCTCTGGTAAATCCTCCCCACACCCCCCGCAAAAAAAGGCTAAATGCCATTTTTTTAAAAACCAGATATTTTTAAATGTTTGAAGTAGCCCCCCAAACCACGTAGACAATATGAAACTGGTAGCAGCGGTTGCCTCTAGAGAAGGGAATTTATTGGCGGAGTAGAGAGAGGTAAGAGAGGAATTTAGGTTTGCTGTATACTCATTTTATGTCTTTTAAATTTTGTGGTATGTGAGCAATTTTCTTAAGTAGTTCTTCACTAAGATAGACACATTAAAATGGATAGAGAAAGAAAATGTGTGTACATGAACTAAGAAGATGCATATGAGTGCCAAGTTGACAAGGGGTGGACGTGTAATAGCGAATTTTTTTTTTAGGTAGGCTTCATGCCCAGCACGGACCCCAGTACAGCGCTCAAATTCACTACGGAGAGATCAAGAGCTGAGTTGAGACCAAAAGTCAGACACTCAACTTCCTAAGCCACCCAGGTACCCCTGTAATGGTTAATTTTATGTGTCAACCTCACTGAACTGAGAGTGCCCAAACATTAGATTAAACATTATTTCTGAGTGTGTCTGTGAGGGTGTTTCCTGATGACATCAGGATTTGAATCCGTGGACTCAGTAAAGCAGATTGTCCTCTCCAGGGTGGGTGAGCAGCAGCCAATCGTCAAGGAACAGAACAGAACAAAAGATAGAGGAAAGGAGAACTCACCTCTCTGTCTGGCTCCCGGGGCTGGCTCATTGGCTTTCTCCTGCCCCTGGATTAAGTTCTTATACCACTAGTTCCCCTGGTTCTCAGGCGTTCGGACTTGGACCGAATTACACCATCTTCCCTGGGTCTCCAGCTTGCAGACTGCATATTGTGGGATGTCTCATCATCATAATTGTGTAGCTAATTCTTCATCATCTTTCTCTCTCTGCCTCTCTCTCTGGAAAACCCTGACTAATACAGTGCGTTATTATGTGTCAGCGTATTATATGCATTATCTCATTCAGTCTCAACAGTAACACTGGAAGATTTCTATGTGTTATGAGACGCAAGAATTTAGAGCCTTAGTCTGTGATCCTTTCTGTTTCTTCCCTAATTAACTGGGAACACCTCTGGGGAAATGTAAAAAGGTGAATGACCCAGTGTAATCTCCTTGTCAACGTGGTAGCTGAACCTCTGAGAAAACAGACTGATAACATTTGCCAGGAGGGAGATGTTTATCTACAGGATGTTTTTAACAGGATGTGCCTGGTTAAGTGCAATGCGTAGTAAATAAACCCCAAATCGAGGGCATTATAGGCGCATCTCTGTGGAAAATGTCACATACACTAGAATATAAAAATGCGCTGTGTGTTGTAAACCCCCAATAGCTTACTTTGAAAGCTCATCCATTGTTAGGAGTCAGACAGTATGTGTCTGATGTGGAAAGCAAGTACGTAGGAAGTCAACTCAATGTTCCAGAGCTCACCCTTTATTGACTTAAGCCTGTCTTCACAGAAGCCCCTTCTTGCTTTGGAGTGTCTCAGGAGAAACTTACTAATTCCTGAACAGCTCTTTTATGATGATTTGCATGTAGAAATTTTGTAAGATAGATGATCTCCAAATGGCACTCCTCTAATTGTGAGAGAGGAAAAGGCAGTAGAAAGAGGTGAGAAAAGATTGAAAGGAACTATATAAATAGGCACCTAGAAAAATACTTATTCATGCATGGCTCGTGAAGTCCAAACATTGAATTAAGATAGATATGTTAGTCACTAGAGACTACAGAGTATACAGCTATGAGCTTAGCCTCAGACGGACTAGATCCGAATCCTTGTTCTGCTACATATTGGCTGTGAACTTGGCCAGGCTACTGAACTTTTCTTTCATTTTTATCATGTGTAAAATGGGAACAATATTAATAGTACTTAGTTCATAGCACTGTTGTATGGATTAAATAAGATAATATGTAAGTAATAAGTGATTAATATCATAATATATATTACATTATTATTACAATTTTAACCTGCAAGTAATACGTGATACAAAATAAGTGCTTCACAGGTATTAGCTATTACTATTCCCAGTGTTGCAAGTGAAGTTCAAAAAGGCAAAAATCTGGGGCGCCTGGGTAGCGCAGTCGTTGAGCACTGCCTTCGGCTCAGGGCGTGATCCTGGGTTCCGGGGAGTCCCACATCGGGCTCCTCTGCTGGGATCCTGCTTCTTCCTCTCCCACTCCCTGTGCTGTGTTCCCTCTCTCCCTGGCTGTCTCTCTGTCGCATAAATAAATAAAATCTTTAAAAAAAAAGGCAAAAATCTTGCCCAAGCTCAGTCAGTGAAAGAGAATTCCAATCTTGCTTTTCCAAAACGATATGCTTAAATAAAATACAATTCTGTCTTGAAAAGTTTTCTAAATATTTTTAAATTAAAACTCTGCTTCACTTTCTGATCCCAGAGCACTTTATACACGTATCCATTCTGCCACTTTACAGAGGGATCATGGTTTTGTTTGGTTCTTTTGCGGTCTTCTGAGCAATCTTTGATTTCAGAGCAGAAGTGTGGAGCATTTGTCTTTGTCTTACCCGTGCCGGCACAATGACAGTTCGGCAGTGGTTTTCTGATAGATATTTGATAAATGAAAACTAAATGCAGCAAATAATAATAAATATACTATCAGATTTGTAATTTTCTAACTCTTTATCATATTACTTAATTTTTATATTATATGCAATTACGTTTGAGCATGTCATTGGCAAATCATTGCCAAAAATTTTAATATTTAGTGGCAAATTAAAAAAGACATTTCTCAAGTTGTACTTACTTCCTCCAACCTAACCATAACATTCCACTTAGCAAACATCACTTAACTCCCAGAGTAAATCGGTTTTATCTCATTACTGCATCAAAGGAACCTATTATCTAGTGTCCGATTAGCATATTTCCCAACTGTTGAGATCTTGAATTCCTTAGCTATGTTAACATAATTTAACGAAGGCTGTGAGTCTCCTCAAAAATAAAGAGATAAAAATAAACATGTAGATTCCTTTCTTTATAGGAAATGTCTTCAGTGAAGTAAAATAGAGCACTCACACAGCAGGTCTTATTAGCATTTTTCAAATATTCTCAAACTTGTTCTTATGGCAGCTTTCTTTTTTATGTAAATTGTACAGGCACACACACACACACACACACACACACACAAACACAGATACCCCCCAAATTGTGGAATTTGAAACAATTAACAATGGGAGAATGCAAACTCCCTGATTAATACAGGAAAAGGGGAGAGTGAAGTGATGACAACGTCAATAAGGACAAATTATTTATGTTTTTTAAATATTGGTTTATTTATTTGAGAGAGAGAGAGCACTAGAGAGAGCACACAAGGTGGGGGGAGGGGCAGAGGAAGAGGAGGAAGCAGACTCCCTGCTGAGCAGGGAGCCCTGTGTGGAGCTCCCAGGACCCCGGGATCATGACCTGAGCAGAAGGCAGATGCTTAACCGACTGAGCCATCCAGGTGCTCCAATAAGGACAAGTCAATATGAACACTGTCTGGGCTGCATCTCAGTATTCCTATCACTATTGCAGAACATTTCTTTTTTTGCAAGTCATTCACCATGTCCACAAATGCAGTAAAGCTCTAATAGTGTTGAAGGGCTTTGATATGCAAAATCCATTCCCATGTGACAGTTATGCTTGTGAATCTACTTCCTTGGTTGAACAGTTGCACTTAGCCTCCAATATCCCATTAACCAGAAAGATAATCAAAACATAAGCAGAATCAGTGATTAGAAAAAATATATATAAGCAAGTAAATATAAGAAAGTATAAATATAAGCAAAATATAAGCAGGCTCCATGACTAAGTGGAACACAGATTAACACACAGATTATTTTTATAGTGTGGCTATGAAAATCTTTTAAAAGCTCTACAAATCCAATCCTCCAGTGTCCCTATACTAAGCCGTAACTTGAGCATCAAAGTAGACTATTTTGGCCTAAATATTTGAGTTTCCAGGTACTAGAAGTATTAAGACTTATTTCAAATTTTCATTTGTTAGATGTGTACATACAGTGCATGTGTGTAACTGTATAATTAATACATACATATATTATGGCTGCTTATTAGGGCTGATAGAAGATTGATTATTAAGGAATAATAAAGTCAAGTAAAAAATGAAAGACTTCTACTTTATTGGGTCAGTCCTTTGGGGATAAAACATTTGTTTTGGAAGGTAAACTTTCAGCCATCCATATTCTTTATAGCATAAGACTTCTGTTTTGGACTGCAAAAGTATGAGCTTACTGATTATATGAACATGTAGAGAAAAATTTAACTAAAAAAACCCACAAATGATGGAACCACAACATATTTAAACTGCATTTTGTTTTCATGTTCTTGGATATGCACCTCTTATTATGCCAAATTGAGCACGAGCTCCTATACAAGTCAATGGGCTATAGAAAGCCCAATGCTTAATAAATATTAAAAGTAATCAAGATGATACAACAAAATTGAATACACAGAATTTGTCATGTGCTTCTCCCTCTGCCTGCCACTCCCCATACTTGTGCTCTCTCTGGCTCTCTGACAAATAACTAAATAAAATCTTTTTAAAAATTTTTAAAAAATAAAAGCATTATGCTAAGAAGGAAACCACAGATTCACCAGACTGCAAAAGTGTCTATGTATAGAAGACAGAAAATGTAGCCCTTCAAAGATGTCCATGTCCTAATCTTCAGAACCTGTTAATATGTTACCTCACATGGCAAAAGGGCCTTTGCAGATATGATTAAGTTAAGGGTATTGAGATGGGAAGATTGTCGTGGATTAATTATCTAAGTGAGCCTCATGTAATCACTGGATTCTTATAATGGCAACACAAGAGCATGGAAATCAGGAAAAAGAGAAGTGATTATGGCAGCCAAGGTTGGAATACTGTACTGAGAAAATGGGAGAAGGGACCATGAACCCAGGAATCCAGGCAGCCTCTAGGAAGTCTTTCAGGCAAAGGAAACCAGTTCTTCTCTGGATCTTCAGAAGGAATGTAGCCTAATGACACCTCAATTTTGGCTCAGAGACTCATCGTGGACTTTTTTTTTTTTAAGATTATTTATTTGAGAGAAAGAGAGAGAGTGCACATGCACAAGCGGTGGGGGGTGGGGCAAAGGGAGAGGGAGGGAGGCTCCTCAAACAGACTGCCCGCTTGAGGTGATCCCCACCAGGGACTGGATCCTGGGACCCTGAGATCATGACCTGAGCTGAAGGCAGATGCTTAACTGACTGATCCACCCAGGGGCCCCTCATTGTGGACTTCTGACCATAAATGTAAGATAATAAATATGTCGTTTTAAGTCACTACATTTGTGGGAACTTGTTACAGCAGCAGTAGGAAACTAATACATCATGGCATCAAAAATTGTGAACCCCTGAGGGTGGTGTTGATCCCTTGTTCCACTAGTCATTCCAATTTTCCTATGACTTAGAAGAGATTTCAGTGTTTTCAGATAGGAACATGTTCTTGGTTAGATAGACGAGTACTAAGAATAAGTACTTTGTTTTCCTGGAAATATTTTGGTACACATTTTTAAGGTTTCAGCACATTTCTAATGTCTTACCAAAAAATAAAAGAGTAGACGTATTTTCTGTTATTTGGGGAATAATAATCAGTTTTCAAATCTCAATCTGAATATATCTAAGACCTTGTATTTACGCAAATAGCATTCTTTACTCAAAGGCAATTTATTATTTTTTTTACAGAAAGTAATTTTAAAGGCCTTGATAGTCATTTGAATATAATTATAGCAATTTTTTTAGCTGGAATTTTTCCAGCTAAAAATTCCACAGTGTTTTGATGCTTTATTTGTGTTCACACGGAATTGCAATAATAACTTATTAAAGGCAAAGTCCATGACCTGCATTGCCCTGGTCACTCTTCAGAGTACATTGACCAATACATATAGGCTATATAATTAACATAAGCCATAGACACCACCTTGGAATGACATATTCCTTGCCCTCATCACTACGATATACATATTGTAAATCTATATTGGCTGATAAAATTGCATATTATTTGTATTTTTAGATTATTTTGCATAAAATATAGTGTTCTACCCATCTGCCTGTAAAATCACTTGTCTTATAAAAGTAGATTGAGAAAATAGCATAATTTTGGTAATGAGAAGGTCCTGTTTTATGAGTTAGCATAGCTCATTGTTGAAATCATTCAAAGGCAATTCAATCATTTATAAACATCATCTTCATAATGTTAAAGCTATTGTTGCTATTTAATTCATTTGAAATCACACTGTTGTGATAACTGGTTCCTGACAACTAAAGATTTTTTTTTAATACAAAATATGGGAGGAGAATTATCCTTTAATGACACAGGTTAATTGTATCTTGCATAGGCTTTGAAACAATTTCAATAAATTGTAGGTTTCAAATTGGCCTATCGATGTAAACCTTTTTGTTTTCAAGATAATTCAATAAATCCCAAGTTCACTGTATGAATTCTACTTAGATAAAAGCTTGATAAGTTATACTTCTGTTTGTTTTTAACTCAGTGTAAGAGATCTGATAGCCTTTGGAAATGTTTGAGTGTTCATAGCCACATTTCCTAGTTAGCCCTTAGCGCTTGAGTAAAAGTCTTACTATCAGTTATCACTTTGATCTTCTGTCTCTAGGAATGCATTATTGCCCTTTATACAAAGGACAAAACTCAGCTAAAAAGGTTGAGCATGAAGCACATCAGTCTGAATCATTGAATATTGATGCTGAAAGTGATGTTAGAAATAAACCAACACCTTCGTTTTTACACATTATGAAACACAAATGCACAGAGATTAAGAGACTGTACAAACGAATGTGGTTAGCATGGATAAACTAGAAAGCTGGGTTTTCTGCCTTTGGATCCCATGTCTATTCTATTAGATCACTCAGTTTATCTTCAAATTAATTCAGTCCAATGTATTTGACTTGGTATAAGCAAACTCCATTATGTGTCAGGTATTACGCCAAGTGATGGAGACAAAAGAATAAAAGATTCTATGTACTCTTATGGAGGAAGAAATATGTAAATAAATAGATGTATTAATCTGAGGTCGATGAGTGCCTAATAAAAACAGCGGGCATTCTAAGAGGGACCAAGTAAGGTCAGTGCAGGAATCAGTGAAGTTTTCACTGAAGAGTTAATTCCTGAACTGAGTTTGAGGGAAGGTCAGTTGTTTGTCAAACCAAATGGGAGAGTATTCCGATCAGAGAGAAAGAGAAAGAACATGGGTAAAAGCAAGAAAGAGCACATCCTTTTCTGTGACCTTCCCTGGTCACCACACTTCAAAAGTAGAAATTACAGAGGGAAACCAGGAACTTCTTATACACCAAGTAGGTGTTCCCTTCCCCTGATCTCTGTGACTCAATGGGCAGGAATTAAGTGGGTGCTCTGGAGTTTGGTGGAAGAGCCACAGATACAGGTGTTCTAGAGAAGACTGCACCTCTCTTGAGGTCTGGATATTATGAAGGGATTGTTGTAGGATTTGGACTTGTGTTAGGTGATTTTGGAGAGGAACCAAGGAAGTGCATTTTGCTCTGGATTAGATGTTGTCAGAAAGTGAGAATAATTCTATGATTATCTCAATTTTTATCCAGGAGGTAGGTGGAACGAAGTGGGACTAAAGCTGCAATTTAAAAAAATAGCAGTTGCTCATGGAGCATGCAGAGATAGGTGCTTGGGTGTTTTTGTGATTTGCTCAGTGTTCTTCCATTTTTCTGTGCTCAGAAATGATTAAGGGATAGTCTTGGTTTTGCTCACTCCATCACAGTCATTCACAGTGACTTTGGCTGTTGTGGATGTTCTGTGAAATTGTTGATAGTACGGAAAAAACAGCAAAGCCCTGCCATGAGTGCCAGGTCAGCAACCAGCTGGGAGCTCTCAGGACTGCCTCTTTGCTTTCTCAGTAGGCATCTTCATTAATTTTTTTTCTCCCTTAATAGGAATACTCAATGCTTTAACACAAAGTATGACGTTTGCTCTAATTTTTCATAGATGCTTTTAACAAAGTTAAGGAAATTGATTTCTATTCTTACTAAGAATTTTTATCACAAAAGGATATTAAGCTAACCCATTATGGAACAATGATTGAATGATGAATAGAGACACGAGACTAATATGAAGGCCTGGGTGACTATTTCTTTTTCTTTTTTTTTTTTTTTTACTTTAAATGATTTTTTATTATATTATGTTAGTCACCTTACAGTGCATCCCCGGATTCCGATATAAAGCTCGATGCTCCATTAGTTGCGTATAACACCCAGTGTACCATGCAATACGTGCCCTCCTTACCACCCATCACCAGTCTATCCCATTCCCCCACCCCCCTCCCCTCTGAAGTCCTCAGTTTGTTTTTCATAGTCCATAGTCTCTCATGTTTGATTCCCCCTTCTGATTACCCCTCTTTCTTTAACCCTTTCTTCCCCTACCAATCATCCTAGTTCTTATGTTCCATAGATGAGAAAAATCATATGATAATTGTCTTTCTCTGCTTGACTTATTTCACTTAGCATTATCTCCTCCAGTGCCGTCCATGTTGCAGCAAATGTTGAGAATTCGTTCTTTCTGATAGCTGAGTAATATTCCATTGTATATATGGACCACAGCTTCTTAATCCAGTCATCTGTTGAAGGGCATCTCGGCTCCTTCCACGATTTAGCTATTGTGGACAATGCTGCTATGAACATTGGGGTGCATATGGCCCTTCTCTTCACTACGTCTGTATCTTTTGGGTAAACACCCAGTAGTGCAATGGCTGGGTCATAGGGTAGTTCAATTTTTAACTTTTTAAGGGACCTCCACACTGTTTTCCAGAGTGGCTGTACCAACTTGCATTCTCACCAACAATGTAGGAGGGATCCCCTTTCTCCACATCCTCTCCAACAATTGTTGCTTCTTGCCTTGTCTATTTTTTGCCATTCTAACTGGCGTAAGGTGGTATCTCAGTGTGGTTTTGATTTGAATTTCCCTGATGACTAATGATCTTGAACATTTTTTCATGTGTGGGTGACTATTTCTAATCTGTCCTAGTTCCCAGGCCTACCTGCCTTTGGGCCCTGGAATCCACTTGGGATTCTCTCTCCCTCTCTCTCTGCCCCTCCCCCCACTCATGCTCTTTATCTCTCTTTAAAATAAATAAATAAAATCTTTGAAAAAAAGGTCATACTCTAATTGCTGTTGCTATCTTTACTGGGGCATATCATCAGAGGCCATCACACCTTCACAAATGATTTTTTTCTCTTAACTAAGAAAGAGAGAACTCTAGAAGCAATTTGCTCTTACCTGGAAGGAACAGCAGGACCTTGTAGAATTTTACATCAGAACTTTGTCAACTCTGACTCATCACTGTCATTTAATAAACAGGAACTTGCATCATCTCACCAGTCCACAGGACATCTTACTATATGCTGACATCATACTAATTGAATTGGAAAAGGAAGAAATGTAAATATTCCAGATGCTTTGGTGAGATAGAGGATGAAACATAAATCCCTGGAAAATATGAGGGTCTGTCACTTCTTTGAAGTGCCTGAGGCAGGGGGTGGTAAAATGGTCTTCCACATATCATGATTTCACTTCAGATAAAGTACATGTTTCTGCATCTTGTAATCTTTATGGAAAGACTACAGTATCTGGATGCAATGTTTAACACATTTCTGGATAATCTAAAGATGTGTCAGCTTTTGGTGAAACCTAGAAGAGAAGAGACTTTCCTGGAAATAGAGACTGAAGTTTAAGTAGCTTTTCCATTTTTATCTCCGCGATCAAGCAGCCACAATGAAGTTTAAATGCTCTATGAAGACTATGGCTGCTTTGATAAGAAAATCGCAACAAACCTCAGAATTCTGGAGCAAATGCAAGCCATATTTTGGAAAGCAGTCCTTCTTTTGAGACACAATTCTTGGTTTGAACATCTGATCACTGGACACTGGGAGAAATTAGGAACTGAGAAACTTATTATGAACTCAGCTTTATGAGATCAGTTTATTTTTTTATAATTTTTATTTTGTTATATTAGTCACCACACAGTACATCCCCAGTTTTTGATGCAATTATGAGATCAGTTTGAAATGTAGATGATGCAGAGTAGCGTTCCATGTTCAACTTGAATATATTTATTTGGAGTATCTCCTAAAACCCCAAGGAAGTTACATAAACAAGATGTTCACTCTTCTGCCGGTCCTGCTCCTCCCTCAACCCACATCTAAGCCTTCATAGAGAAGTTTCTATGACAAATTTTTATTGGAAAGGAAATAATTGGAATATGGTTTAAAAATGATTCTGTATGACATGCTGTCATCAACTGGAAGTGGACTACTGTGGCAATGAAGATATAGAAGATATGAATAACACTATCAACAGACTTGAACTGATTGACATTTATAGAATGCTACACCCAACGATGATAGAAAATACATTCTTCTCAAGTGCACATCCAGCGTTCATCTGGTTAGATCACTTGGTAGGTTATTAAAAATATCTCAAATATCATAAAAGTAAAGAATTAAAACCAAACATATTTTTTACTAATATGTAAAAGTTTAAAATAAATAATAGGACATATTTGAAAAACCAAAAATTTGGAAATTTAAAAATACAAGCTATGAAAATTTCCTATAATGTAGTTTACTTACTTTAAAAAGATTATAAAACATTGCATTTAAAATGCAAATGACCTAAAAAAATCAATGATTTAAGCTTTCACCTTAAGAAGCTACAAAAGTAAGAGCAAGTTAAAAATAAAACATAAGAAAAAATAAAGAAGATGAGCAAGAGAGCAATAGAAAATACAAAGTATAGGAAAATCAAATTAAAAGTTAGTTCTTTAAAAAATTAATAAAATTTATATACTTTTAGCAAGATTGATTAATAAAAAAGATCATACAAATATAGAAAAATGAAAGAGGAGATCTAATTATGGATCTGGAAGCCATTAAAAGGATGATAAGGATATATTATAGAAAGGGAACAGTTTAATGTCAATGAATTTGAAAAGTCTGATGAAATGGACAAATCCTTTGAAAAAATAACAAAATTAACACAAGAAAAAGTGGAAAACCTAGAAAATAGTCCTATGTCAATTATAAGAAAATAGTCCTTTGCCATTTAAAGATATAGAATTCATAATTAAAAACCTTCCTCCAAAAAAATTCAGGCCCAGACAACCTCAACCGATGACTATCAGAGAGAAAAAATAATATCAATCTTATAAAAACCATTTCAGTAAACAGTGGCTGAGGAAATAATCTGACAAATATATTATTAAAAAATTAGAGTATAATATCCCTAATGAAGATAGATGCAAAACTGCAAAAGTATTTGCAAATTGGATCCAGCAATATGGAAAAAGTGTAAGACATCATCACCAAGTTGGGTTTATCTCAAAAATACAAGATTGGTTTGGCTTTAGAAAATCAGTCTATATAACTATCCACATTAACACAACAAAAGATTTTAAAATGATAATCTCTATAGACTCAGGAAAAGAATTTTGATAAAATTACGCATCCATTCATTAAAAAAACTCTCATTGAACTGGGAATTGAAAACTGGCTGGCTCAGTTGTTAGAGCATGGAACTCTTGATCTTGGGGTTGTGAGATCGAGCCCCACATTAGGTGTAGAGGTTACTAAAAAAAAACCCAAAAAGTCTTAGTATGTTAATATGAAAAGAACATTTTTAATATGTTAAAGGCCATCCTCAAAAAACCTGCCGCTAACAACGTACATAATGGTAAAACATTAGATCTTTCTTTGCCTGGAAAAATTCAGAACAAATGCCTAGCTGCCCATTCTCATCACTTTTATTCAACACTATATTGGAGTTCATAGCCTGTGCAATCAGATTAGAAAAACAAATAAAATATATAAATATTAGAAAAAGAAGGAAAACTCCATTTGTCCTAAAATAATATGATTGTGTACATAGAAAACCCTCTGGAATCTACCAAAAATATCTTTTTTTAAGATTTTATTTATTTTTTTGAGAGAGAGAGAGAGCACAAATGGAGGGAGAGGCAGAGGAAGGGGGAGAAGCAAACTCTCAGCTGAGAAGGGAGCCCGAAACGGGGCTCGAGCCCAGGATCCTGAGATCAGGACCAAAACCAAAGCAGACACTCAACTGACTAAGCCACCCAGGCACCCCTACAAAAAAAAAATCTTATCAGAACTTGTTAGTAAATTTAGTAAGGTAAATACAGTAACAATACATAATACAAGGTAAACATAGTACAATAAATAATTGCAAATAAAAATTTTAAAAATCTATATAAATTACAATAGCATCAAAAAAACATCAAATGCCTAAGACTAAATCTAGCATATAGTTTGCAACTGGAACTGGTCTTGTCCCTATGGGGACATTTGGCAAATGTTTGGAAACATTTTCGGTTTTCACAACTGAAGGTACTTCTGGCATCTAATGGATAGAGTCCAGGAAGCTGTTAAACGTTCTACAGTGCATGGAGAGCACCCCACAACAAAGATTTCTCTGGTCTAAAATTTCAATAATGCCAAGGTGGAAATCCTTGATCTGACATAATGTATAAAAAGATCTCTACACAAAAATGCTAGAAGGCCCATCTGAGAGAAACTTAAAAAGATCTCAGTAAGTTGAAAGTTGTAATAGTTCATGGATTGTTATGATGAGTATTTCTCTCTAGGTTATTTTATAGATTCAATATAATTCCTATTAAAACTTCATCAAGTATTTTTGAATGAAACAGATAAGTTCATTTTAAAATGTTATAAAATCCTGAAGGATCTAAAATGCTGAAACAGTCTTGAAACAAAGAGAACAACACAGAGTCCTTACATTACCTGATTTCAAGACTGAAGTGTAGTACAGGCATATGAATAGACAAGGGATCACTTGAACAGAATAGAGTCTAGAAATAGACCCACACATATACAGCCAATTGATTGGCAACTAAAGTGCCAAGACCATTCAGTGAACAAAGGAAAGCTTTTTTAACAAATGTTGCTATATTACAGTTAAATATCTGCATGGAGAAAACAAAGCAGAAAAAAAAGTTGTCTCCTATCTCACACCAAACACAAAAATCATTTTGATATGGATCATATACCTAAGCATTTAACCCAGAAGCACAAATCTTCTAGAAGCAAACAGACTCTCCTTAAGAACTTGAAATCAGGAAAATTTCTTGGACAATTCACAAATAGCACTAACCAAAAACTTGAAAATTAATTAATTAAATTTCATAAAAATTTAAAATATATGCTTCTCAAAAGACACCATTAGTAAAATAAATAAACAACCCACAGGCTGGGGGAAAATATTTATAACACATGTGACAAGGGATTTGTACCTATAATATGTAAAGAAGCCTACAGATCAATAGTAAAATGATGAACATTCTAATTTATTTTCATGAGCCAAAAAATTTGGACACTTTAGCACAAGAGATGTAGTACTGCTTGACAAACACACAAAAGGGTGCGAATTAAAACCATCAATGAGACAGCATTTCACACCCAGTAGAACGGCTAAGAGGAAAAGGACTAACCCCACTGCCTGTTGGTAAAGATATGGAACAAATCGTGAGGACACTTTGGATGTTCGTGGAGAGCTCTTTCCCTGTGCTCTCAGGCCATGTGTTTGAGGTGGAGTGGAACCTACCTGTAGACTTCAAAGAACATTGGAACCAGGCCACATAGAATCACAGAAGTAATTACTGTATGTTGGCTAATTGAACATAATTAAAAAAAAATAAAGAAAGAATTGTTACCTGGGGGCGCCTGGGTGGCACAGCGGTTAAGCGTCTGCCTTCGGCTCAGGGCGTGACCCGGCGTTGTGGGATCGAGCCCCACATCAGGCTCCTCTGCTATGAGCCTGCTTCTTCCTCTCCCACTCCCCGTGACTGTGTTCCCTCTCTCGCTGGCTGTCTCTCTCTGTCAAATAAATAAATAAAATCTTTAAAAAAAAAAAAAAAAGAATTGTTACCTGATCCAAGCTGGCCGATTAGTAAAGTCAGCCCTCGATCTTTTAATTCTTGAGAAAGAAATGTTTCCTTTTGTATTGGCACCTAAGCTGGTAGACTATAAACATGGTGGTCAGTCATTGTGATCATCACCCCAGCAGAACCTCCATGAAAAGAAAACTATCACAGAATTACATGGAGCCAAGAGACAGAAAGACAGATCATCTGGTGCTGAATCCAGCAATTCACGAGCTTGCTGTAACCCTAAATTTGTCAATTAGGAGAAGCAATAAATTACCCCTTACCTCAAGCCAGTTTGAATTCTACTTTTTTTTATTTTCACCTAAGAAAGTCTTGATTGAAACAGAAATAAGCCACATTCAATTTTTTCTTTGCCAGTAAACAAAATCAATCTAGCATCCATGTGAGATTCCATCTGTGTACTATATTCTTTTTATGCAAGACTCGGGGGGCATACATTTTTTCCTGCTTAAGTATTTCAAAAAGCTTCTTCTAAAAAGATATATACTCTAATCTGCTATACCAATTTTAAGCTGATACTTCACTTCTGGGAAGAAAAATCAGTAGTTAAAATGAATGTGACCACTTGATCAAACTACGAAGGAAATAGCAGTGCCACAAGAAATAAAAATCCATTAGCTAAAGTGATTGGGATGGAGAATAAACAGGAATATGGTGGTATGTGTTACTTTCAGGCAGAAAAATCAAAGCATAACCAGGCTCTTCTTGCCACTAGTCAAATGAAATTGCAGGATTTAGAAAAATCTAATTCTATGGAAATCTGAGAAAATCTACAGATGACTGCTATAAAGACTACTCAGAAATTTAAGAGGGAATGATCATCAAGAAAATATTTCTTAAAAGCATGTAATGGTTGTATCTCCCATCTGTCATAAAGACATGTTCAAAATGAGAATTAGGTATGATGTTCAGCACCAAAGTAGTCAGTCAACCATAGTACAAAATCCGCAACTTTCAGAACTAAAATAAAATGAATAAATATAATCAATGGTGTTATTTTCAGAATAAATTTTCAAAGACAAAAGACAAATTAGGCTGACATTTTAGTATTAAAGCACAATAATAGTCTTCAGTTCATTATATGTCATCCTTGTAATAATTCCTTTTGTTTGGTTCTAAATCAGGCATACAGGTCTAGCTCAGATAATAAGAAAAACATCTTTTAATAGATTTTAATAATAGCTACATTTATTAAAAGTTTATCATTTTTTCTTTAAATGCATTATTATATTTAATTCTTATAATAACCCCGTGTTACAGATTTCATTAAGGTAATTGTAAAAATGAGGAAACTAAGAATTACTAAAGTCAAATAAATACCTGTCACAAGTGAGATTTGGTTTGTCTCACTTCAGATCCCATATACAAGTCAAAATAACAGAAAATTTTTTTGAAATAAGTTTAGACACAAAGAGTGAAGTAAAGGATCCCCAAATTTAGGAACTACAGAAATAAAAATATATTGAATTAAAGAAAACTCAGTTCTCAAATTTCTGCTACTGACTTTAACTCAGTTTTGACAGATCTCTCTCTTTAGGAGTGTAATCTGCAAATATGGAATCTTTGAAAAATCAAGTGCCAATAATTTTTCTAACACGTTGGAAGCAACAAAGCTCAAATTCCACCTTAAACATTTCTAAAAATCTAAATTATGGTCTGATGTGAAAATGAAACCATCAAATTAGTGGAGATAATCTTGGAGAATATTTGTACAACCACAGATTTGGTAATAGATGTGGAGAAAGGTAGACCTTCTTAAATAAGACAACACATCCAGAAGCCATAGAAGAAACAAATAGACATATTTTATTGCATTATCACATTCAACAATAGTCATTGCCCGGTGTTGCTAATGCTTTTACTATTGTATTCATTGTGAATTTTTTGACACTATTGTCTTCTAAAATTATTTATATGTTTAATATTTCCAATATACAAAGAACTCTCAATTAATAAAACAAATAGTTGAAGGAAGTGAGAAGCAAAAAACATAAATAGATGACTCACAAAAGATGAAATTCAAACATTAACAAGCATGTAAAGCGATCTTCAATGTCTCTAGTACTAAGGAAAACACAAAATAAAACCGTTAGCAAGATGCTATCTTTAACTCATCAGATTGGCAAAAATTAAAAGAGTGAAAACATTCCCTGCTGACAATGTTTCAGAAAAATAAGAGGGCAATTTGCTAAAATTGTTTTGGAAAGTAATCTGTCAATAACTGTTGCTGTACAAAAACATACAACCTTTGACTCAAAAGCCCCGTTGGTTTTTTCTAGTCTCATGTCCAGAAATAAATAAAACAATACCCTTATATAAAAAAGTATACATACAAAGCTGTGTTGTTGTTGCTTTTTATAGCATAGTAGCACCAGACTGTCTACCAACTGGGAAATACTGAATAAATTATGTTATACCCATGCCTTGAAGATGTAAAAAATATGTCTGTATCCACTGACCTGAAGAGATTTTAAAGTATGCTGTAAGTGAAAAAAAATTTTTTTTTGAGTGTAATAGGTAGGTAAAAAATGGTTCCATTTTAAACAAAATAAAATTTAAAAATTTATATGTGCTATATACCCAAATAAGAATATATGGGGGTTGGGGGGGACCTGGGTGGCTCAGTCAGTTCAGCATCAGACTTTGATTTTGGCCCAGGTCATGACCTCAGGGTTGTGAGATAGAGCCCTATCTCTCAAAAAAAGGAATATCCTGGGAAAGGCCATTTGTCTGGGCCAGGAGAAGAGGCTGAAAGGAATAGTAGGATATACATATACATACACAGGTGGAACTGTTAACCTTCATTAATACAGGGGATAAGATAGGAGATGGGTTGGGAAGTAAGAGATCATTAATTTTTTACAGATAAAGCTTTATGTCATTTTTCTCATTAAAATAAGTTTGCGTGATCTTTTGTAATTTTAAAATCTAAAATAGAAAGACTTTAAAAAAATGAAGCTGTATGATGATGTGAGGCCAATTTCAATGTTGAAAAATTCCCAACATGATCTGAAGCCAGTGTGGTGAGTAAAATGTTGTGGCTACAGAGTGAGTCACACACATGGCTCCAGGGGGCTTGCAATTCTGCACTGTGGGTGGGCCTGTGGCCACTGCAAAGCACTGAGATTTGAAAATTGTGGAACATTGTGTCAGCTCACCTCCGGCTGAATTCAGTATGAGGTCTCCTCCATGAAGAAGAGAGTTTTGATACAATTTAGGGAGGAACTGAAGGCACTGGAAAGAGAGAAGATTGATGGAGCAAAGTTGTGGCAGGTTGAGTCAGGATCTGATGCCATTAGACCCTTCCTGAGAGGACGGTCTAGAAAGGGGAGGGACACATCTTATTCAGAAACGCAAGTCTAGGAGTTCAGGACTCTTCAGGGGCACCTGGGTGGTTCAGTCGGTTAAATGTCTGCTCAGGTCTAAATGTCTGATTCCAGGGTGTTGGGATCAAGCCCCCACATCAGGCTCCCTGCTCAGGGGAGGGGGCTTGCTTCTCCCTCTTCTGTTCCCCCTGCTTGAGCTCTCTCTCTCTCTGTCAAATACATAAATAAAATCTTTTTTAAAAAAAGTTCAGGACTCTTCAATCTTTATCCTTCAGCAATAAGAGCTGGCACTGACATAATGTTTACCTTTTGATGAACACTGTTCTGAGAGCCTTCTCCATTCAACTCATTTAATTCTCCAACAAGCAGAGGAAGTTGGTCCAGGTGAAATAACCAAGAGACAGAGGAGTTAATAGTCTATGGTCTCACAGCAAGTCAGTGGTGGAGTGGAATCTGAACCCAGGGAGTCTGGCTACTTAAGACCTCTCAACAACAGGTTTCTTTAACTTCCTAGAATATGTCATGTTACCTTTCAAGTCTAAAAGGTTTTCCCTTTGTATGGAATATTCTTTTCTCCTCATCCAGTATTAGTATTTCCTTTTCCAGTCTCTTCACCACCTAACACCCAACATCTGCCATTTTTCACAATACTTACAGCCATGTTGTAAGAACATGTTATAGTATTAGATTAAATGACATACTGCTAATATTTGAATAATTTTGACCCACAAAAGTGGCAATTTCATGTTTCAATGTAATATGTGCCCGTGTTTGTGAATATTACTTATGATCTATCTTTCTCACAAAAGTGGAACCTCCAAAATTGTCCCAATCCTTTTTAAAAATTTGTTTTTCCAAAGCCTATCAGAGTATCTTCTGCATAGTCTACATTCATAAATGATTACAGAATGCAGACATAAATGAAGATAAAGAAAAATTCTAAAGTAGGGATATGGAGTAATGGAAAGGAGATAATAAAGCAAAAGTCTCTGAAGAGCATGAGAATTGAGGGCACAAAAATCAGTGTATCATTTAGCCAAATTCTTAAGAATAGGCATCAACACTGTTCATAAAATACCTCTTTCTATTGTACTCTCAGGGTTAAAGACACTCCTAAATCTATTGATTAATTGATGTATTTCATATTTCAATTCCACAATATATAGCCAGGTTGAAGGACACAGATCTAGAAGAAGCAGAAATTCTAAATGATTGGGAAATATATTATAAAATCTAATTCAAGTAATTCTTTTAAAAATGGAAAATGACGTGAGTCAGTCTTATGAATGCTTGGAAAGTGCACTTAAGATCAAAACGATGATAGTGAAAGGAAAGCTTTCAGTGGAAGGTTTTCAGGATGAAGACAGTACTTAGAGCAGTGCCCCCCCCTTCCACTGAATACATGGATGGTAACAAAATAGCCTTTACAAACATTGGATGTGGATAAACTAAATAGAAGTTTTAAAGAGAAATGTAAATGCAAGCCAGCACCAACAACTATAATCCATTTGTTTTATGAGGAAAGAAATGAATTTTCAAGGTATACTAATAGGGGTAAAGCTAGAAAGGGTTTGAATGAAGATGACTGATATTATGGGAATAGGTGACATTTTTAGTTCTTAGAATTGTGATTTGTAAATTCTATAGGTCATGAACAAATCTATATAGTATATCACAGACTTTGAGTGAATAACCTGGCCTCTTAAATACCTGAGATGAATACCACCTCCTATCCTCTTATGTTTTCTTCTTTAAATTCAAATGTCATTATCACTTCTCTCCTCACTACCTCAAATCTATGAAGTTCATCCTTTCTTTCCTCTTAATTCAAAGCCACTCTTTCCCTCAGTGATCTGGGCTTGCTATATTTCTGCCTTCATCCTTAAAAATTCATAGCGTTCTTTTTCCATTGATTTCTAAGCCTGACCTATACTTGTTTCCACTTATCTTAAAAACTCATAAACCTGGGGGTGCCTGGATGGGCCAGTCAGTTGAATGTCTGCCTTTGGCTCAGGTAATGATCTCTGGGTCCTGGGATGGAGACCCTAGTTGAGCTCCATGCTAAGCAGGGAGTCTGCTTTTACCTCTGTGCAACCTCCCCCCACCCCCGCCCATTCTCTCTCTTTCTCAAATAAAATCTTAAAAAAAAAAACCTCATAAATCTGTTTTTATTTATTTATTTGTTTGTTTGTTTGCTTGTTTGTTTTAAGTAAGTTTCATACCAAGCATGGAACCCAACATGGGGTTTGGACTTACCACCCTGAGATCAAGACCTGAGCTGAGATTAAGAGTTGGATGCTTCACTGACTGCACCATCCAGGCACCCCATAAACCTGTTATCTTTTAAAGCACTGTAATATTAGTGGTAAAAATTCTCAAAAGTCTTATATCACTGGCTTAAATTTCTCACCATTAACTCCTTCCTTACCTACTATAATTTGGCCTCCACCTTCCTCTCATTACTCAGTGCATCAGCTCTCTTAAATTTCAGGAAAAAGAAAGGATAGTTAATGGAGTAGAGTCCCAGGGATGTTGAGAAGTGATGGAAGCAAAGAAACAAGGTTACAAGAAAGTCTTGACAAGGGGAAACAATGTCAAAATTATGGGAAAATGCCTGGAGAGCAGAATGGAGAGAAAGGCTTGGTCAAGAGTACCGCTAGTCAGGGGCACCTGGGTGGCTCAGTCGTTAAGCGTCTACCTTCGGCTCAGGGCGTGATCCCGGCATTCTGGGATTGAGCCCCGCATCAGGCTCCTCCGCTGGGAGCCTGCTTCTTCCTTTCCCACTCCTCCTGCTTGTGTGCCCTCTCTCACTGCCTGTCTCTCTCTCTCTGTGTCAAATAAATAAATAAATAAATAAATAAATAAATAAATAAAATCTTAAAAAAAAAAGAGTACTGCTAGTCAATCTGTAATGACACTGTATTGGGAAACAGTGCTGTAGAAAGATCTGAACTTTGTGAGACCCAGCAAAAGAAAAACTGTAGAGTCAGTCTTGACTGGAAACCCATGAACTACTTTCGTGAACAACAAAGAGAAGTCATTATCACAGGAACTAAAAGTGTGATGCCCGCATTATAAAGTATGCATACTATAGAGACCATGCCTTTACTGTATAATTTCAGGTATTTTGGTAGTGGCATGTGCAGAGGAAAGTAGAAAAGAGATCAGGATAATAGCTACATGCAAACTGGATGAGAGACAACAGTCTGAAGGTTCCACGTGTTTAAGAGACCTCTAATATTTGTTATCCTGAGTCTGGGAATCCAAGTCTAAAAAACACTCTTTGCTAGTTTTCACCATGATATCTAGAAACTGGGATGAATTCTCCTTTTCTCAAGGACTCTGAATTTATTAAGTTTCCTTAACTTCCTTACCACCTATAACACGCCAGTTTTCCTGGGAGGACTTTGTAGGCATGAACCCCACAAGTGCCTCAATATTTGCTTCTTGAAATGGCTTGTCACAACTGATTTGATGACCACCATTCTCCAATAAGACACCTCAGGGCAGAGCTTTGGTTGCACGATATAACCAATTATAACTTGGTAAGAAGGAAGACAGTTTCTTTAATGAAATAATTACCACAAAATGACTTACCATGAAAAATATAGAGATTTAGTAAAAGTTGTTCAATTTTGGGGGAAAAGGGACCACAAGAATCAGATATTCTTTTTAAATGTTTCACTTTCATTTATGAAAGTAGAATATATGAAATTGTTGTTTAGATAGCTTAAGGGATCGCTTCCCTATATATACAGAAAAATAGAATGTAAAAACAAAATAAAAAATATTCCAAACAGATAACCACAATAACTTTTCCTTCATCAGTTCATTTGGTCATTAACTATTTCCTGCTGGATCCTTCTCAACTAAAATTGACTTCTAGATATCCTGATGCAGTCCACTGATACAGTCTGAAAGTTGTCTAAATGACGTCTGCTCAGAAGCCTGTCCACAAAGTCTACTCTCTGTCAATATTCGTTCAAAGTTTTAAGTTTCCTAAAGATCTTGGAAATTATCTTCAAGCTGACATACCTCAAAACACGATTAGTCTTGAAACAAAGCTTATCACAATAATGATTCAATTCAGATGAATAAAATTTAGTTTTTGGTAATAGTTAACATTACATAAGAGTAAAGTTAGCCTCTTTGATCAGTAAACCTATTTAAGTTTAGAAAAAACAAACTCAAATAGAACAAAATATGAGCTTTTTAAATATTTAACATTGATGAATCAGAAGATACAGGGTTTTTTCATTACTAAACTAAAATTATTAAACTGGTCCTCTTTGCAATAGAGTTATCTTAAGTATGTTAACCTGGAATTTTGAAGCATTTTTGAGTTAGTATTTTTAAGAAAATAAATTTTAGCTTTATTCCAACCTGGAGCTGGAAAAAAATGACCTTTGTGGACTGCATTTATCCCTCAGGCAAGCAGTTTGTTATGTCTTCCTGGCACAAATGGGCCCCCATTAACTAAACCAGTAGTCTTGAAATTTTTTCCTTATATACTCCCAGAAAATTTAAGGTTACATCAAAAGTTTTTCTTATTATTTTAAAGTTGTAATGTGCATATTACTAATATTGCCTTTTAAAATAAAATTGCTATATCACATTTTTCGTATATCCAGTGGAATTAGAAATCATATATCAAATCTGAAAGGAATAAATGAATTCTAACTAATGAAGTGAGTTCTCTGAAGTTCAGGGCACCATGCCCTAGATTGTCCTAGATTGCAGTAGGGGGAATATTTTGCCCTGGACCTGCATTTCATACGTTCTGCCATTAAGAGAATGGTTTTTATGTAATTTGTGGAAATCACCATCAAAAATAAGAGAAGGTATTGGACCAAAAGTAAATGGAAGGTACAACAGGTATATTAATGATTGTCTTTAAATTTACCATTTATACAGTTAACTGCACAATATACTAAAGTTAGGTTAATCTAAATCTAATAAGTTCAAGGTAGCAATATACACTGTGGGAGATAACCAGGAACATCAAAGATAAAAAAGCAGAGAAACAGTCTATCAGTGACAACAAGCAGAAGTCTTCCACCCAAATGAAATCATGCGTATGGTTGTGCATTACCCAGGAATCTGGTTACATGTAAAGGAAAACATGTCTCTTATGAATATAAACAAATAGCACAAAAATTAAATAATCTATTGGTCTATAAGAAATAAACATGGAACTTTAACTTCCTTTGCCTTGAAATCATGCAAAGTATAATTTCATGCTATAGAAACAAATGAATGAGAGTCTTTCTTTTTAGTGAGGGTACTGAAAATGCTTTTCACAAATCTTAAATATTCCATTTCTAAAATTCATAGATGGATAAGGCATAGAGATTTATGAGGACTGGTGAACTGGATGAAATAAAGTGCTACTGTCTTCAGTATTTCTTACTGTTGTTCTTTGCTTTATTCTCCTGAAATTCTAAGCAACAATGCTTTTACAATAGGTGAGGGACAGGAGGAAAGAACTTGCTAAACAAAAATGTCATCATCACCACCACTCTTATCCAAAGTATATTTTGAATTCCGAACATACTCATACAGGTTAAACATAGACATACATACATTAGAACATACTTTCTAATTCCAGGCTTTACCCTTACCAAAACTAGCAGGAAGGCAAAGAAAGACGTAATGATCTACTGCTGGTTCATGATGACTGCATTAAAGAAGACTTTACCAGAACCAATATTTTGAAGTGTTCAAAATATTGGCACTATGAAAATTTCACAATTGGCAATGGATTATCATCCATTAACATCCAACAGTATGTTAGGTGAAAGTATGGCTTTCTTTTGAAAAGCGGTAAGAGGGGCAATTATGAAAGAAGATACTGGGAAAAAATCACACGGGTATTCTCAGGCAGATCAATGTTAGGAACAAAAACATTTAGGATTTTAGGATTTGGAAATAGATTCACTTAAAATCTTCCCAGACTTACCTGTCAATTGCAAAGTCTTCAAGACCCACCCCTGCAAGGTCCATCTACCTCAGTTTGAAGCCTATGAACCTAAATTGCTAAAATTACTGAGAACTTTTTTTAACTTCCTAAAAGACTTTTAATAATGTCATATTTTTAAATGAAATATTAAAAGCAAATGTAATCCGGATGTAAGTGCATCAACATGCAATGGAATTTTGGGGAAATTCACCATCTATTTCTAAAATTTATATGGAAATCCAAAGGATCAACAATAGTCAAGGCAGGGGCGCCTGGGTGGCACAGCTGTTGAGCGTCTGCCTTTGGCTCAGGGCGTGATCCCAGCGTTATGGAATCGAGCCCCACATCAGGCTCCTCCGCTATGAGCCTGCTTCTTCCTCTCCCACTCCCCCTGCTTGTGTTCCCTCTCTCGCTCGCTGTCTCTATCTTTGTCGAATAAATAAATAAAATCTAAAAAAAAAAAAATAGTCAACGCAATCTTGAAAATAAAAAGTGAAGGAAATGAAGGATTTAACTACTAAATATTAGGACTTATGGAAAAGCAATGATAATTAAGACAATGCAGCATGAGCACAAGAATAAACAGACCAATGGAACAGAAACAAACCTGTGCATGTATAGTCACCTGATATATGAGTAAGGTAACACTCTAGTGCAGTGAGGGAAGGATATTTTAGGGCTTTTTTTTTTCACAGTGCTGGACAATGGTGTCAAAACTTGTATCTTGACCCCCAACCTCATACCACACACAATAATCATTTCTAGATGAATTGTGGATCTGTATGCGGAAGATAAAAATATAAAGTTTGCAAAAGAAAACACAGAGAATATCTTCAATAGCCTTGGGGAAGGCAAAGATTTTTAAAACATAACACAGAAAGTACTAACTAGAGAGGAAAAACAATGATAAATAAGGCTACATTAAAATGAACACTTCTGTTCATTCAAAGAAACTCTTGATAGAGTGAAATCGCAGTCCAAAAAGTGAGAGAAGATATATGAAATACATATAACCTATAAATGTGTGTATACCAAATACACAAAGTACGCATAAAAGTCAACAATATAAAGGCAAACAACCTAAAGGCAAAGATCTTGAACAAGTACTTTCACAGGACAAATAAACATATGAAGACGTTCAACTTCATTCGTCATTCGGGAGATACAAATTAAAAACATCATGTAATTCCACTTAAACAACAAACTCCCAGAGGACTAAAATAAAGAATATAAACAAAACCAAATGTTGAAGACAACAGGAAGTAACCTGAACTTTCATATTTTGATGTGAGAGTATAAATTAGTATAATCACTGTGGAGAGGGTTGCAAGATTTAGCAAACAAAAAAACAGAACACTGCTTATGGAAAAATATTCGGCAGTATGTGATAAAGGTGAACAAATATATACAGCCGGATGACAAAACAGTTACCCCTGATTTATATAATCAATAAAAATAAATTAATGTGAATCCTCTTCTAGGACCCTCTCGAGATGAATGGAGCCACAGAACTTCTGACATGATGTCAAGCTTAGGTTTTATTACAACACATCTGAACAAAATGTGAGACCGTCATGGAGCAGAAATTGTGAGCCTTTGCCTGCTGTTGCTAGTGAAAGAATATTTTTTCTCAGTCCCCGTCTAGATTCCTGTGGACTGCAACGTGCTTCTTCTCCCCATGGTCTACTTATGGTTGGAGTTGCTAGAATTGCCCATTGGGGGAACACATGTTTGGGCATTTTTGAACAAATGTTTGGACTCATCTGCTGCCCTTTTGTGGAGAATAGTTAGAAAATTTAATTTATCAACCTGAGAATTATTGGAGAGGATTCCCCTGCTCCTGGAACATTAATGAAAGCAGCTATTACATTTGAAACCTAGTGATCTAGAGGCCTTTTATAACAATTACTTTATGTGGTACCAACAAAGTAAGTCTTAATGGAAGACAGGCATTGGGTAGTGAAACTGGAGATTAAGCTTTATGTAGTGTAAAGGAGGCATTGTTGAACCAAAGAGAACTGAGTTGACCTAACCCTCTAAAGGATTAAGCACTGTGTGTCAGTCTAAAAAACCTTCTATACAGAAATCTTCCAAATATCACATGAGCGATGTCCATGTGATTTCAAGTGCAAGGACTGGCATATTTCAGTTGAAATATCTTTCTTGACCACAGGCTAACATATTATGTGAATATTTGCCTCTTTCTATCTGAGTTACAGCTAATATTCTGAGAGCTGAATGCAATTCATCAAATAAATCCCACTTGGGATGGTATAATTAACGGTGCGCCTTGGAAACCAGGTAATATTTTCATTTTACTTAGTAAATATTCTGCTAATATCTGTACTTTTCATGTGGGAAAGGATTAATAATGTTCAAGGCCTTTACAAGTTTCTCGTTTATTCTAAATCTGGATAATTTCACAAATGCATCTCATGACAGTACTGTTAAAAAAAAATACATACTTTAAAGATGTTTAATGTAAACCCAAAGTTCTCACTCTGAAAAACTTGAATAACATTATTATGCAAAAAGTCCAAAATTTAGTAAGTGGAGAAACCCTTACTTTGCCTTTTTAAAATTAGAGGAACATATTTCAAAGTTATCCACTATAGCCCAAACTAAATATCCTAGTATCTACAACATTTTCTGAACCATTTTGGGCAATGATAAATGCTGTTCTCAAAACAGACTTATTCTTACCTAAGCTAATAGTTTTATAGAGCATTTATTATAATACCATATGAAGGAAACATACTGTCAAAATTTTTTAAAAGTTTAGCTCATTTCCTAATTTTTAAATGAATTACTGTTTTTCTTGTGATTGATCTTGGAAGAGGAGAAGGAGAAAAAACCCCACAAGTTTATAGTGTGGGCATATATATACACTCCTACATCACATCATAAATTTAAATTATTAGGATTTTTCACCTCAAAGCTATTTTACTAGGTTTGAGTTACAAAGTAAAGTTCCCAGATTAAATATATTGTTGTTTAAATTTTAAATTCCTCATCATCTGGCAGTAATTTTAATTTGCCATTTGGAAAAAATTCAACTGTATGTTGTGTTGATGCGTTGTACATGTTAATTTTTTAACTTTACCTTTTCCTGTGATCATGTAGGGTGACTGATAAGAATTTGGAAGCAGAAGGAAAAAACTCATCTTTTTTGTTTGTTTAATGGCATGCCTCTTGTGAGGAGTACAAATTGATATGCCCTAAAATAGGAATTTAATAAGGAGGGACACTTCTTTTGTCTGCTATAAAAAAATAGTGTATTGTTTAAGTTATCTTTTATTTCTTTGAGTATGAGATACCATTATAACATGCAATTGATAAATGTCCTAAGAAATTAAAAACTAAATTAAATTCATGTGTTTACCAAAATACTGTATAATAATGTTCATGGGGCACTATTTGTAATAGCCCCAAACTAAAAACGAACCCAGTGTTCATCAATAATTTAAATAGATAAATATACCATGTTATATTCATGATTTGGAATGCTATCCAGCAGAGAAATTTAGTGAATGCCAAGTACAGGTAACAACATGAAAAGTTCCATAAGCACAACGTTCAGTAAACGAAAGCAGATACAAAATAGTGCACACAGTAATATTCCATTTATGTAAAGTGCAAAAACATCTGGAGGTAATCTATGGAGTTAAGAGTTAAAATAGTGGTTACTTGGAGGAGGAAGGAGGAAACCATGCATAGGAGGGGGCAAGAAAGTGGCTTTGTTAGTGCTCTGCTATAATTCTTCAAGCAAGTATGAGTTAGACGAGCGTTTTCACTTTGTAGAAATTCACTGAGCTGCGCACCTAGGAATTATGCACTTTTTTGATTGGCTAATATACATAGAAACAGTTTGTTAGTTTTTAAAATAAAAATACAAATGAAAGGATTTAAAGTACATGAAAATAATACATTTATGTGAGACTGGGTTGAAATATTCTAACATCCTTGCATTGTCCAGAAAGTAAAACTACTAATTAACCAAACCCCTGTATTTCCAATTGACTTGTATAGCTGGTTGGGGTAATGTAATTAATCTCTATTACATATTTGGGTTCAATCTCTTACCTAAAGAGTAGATGCTTTCAGAATAGTTCGGGGAGTTGTATTTAGTTCAGGTGAAAAGTTGACATAAAAGTATAATTTTTAGAGTTTTAGGAGTAGATTACTACATATCTCAGTAATTTCCAAAGGATACCTAACTTGGGCCAAGGGGAATTTTTCTATTCTGCTGTCAGACCTTTTGTACAGAAATGGAGATTTTAAGTAAAAAAGTCAAGCGGAGAAAGACAATTATCATATCGTTTCACTCATATGTGGAACATAAGGAATAGTGCAAAGGACCATAGTGGAAGGGAGGGAAAACTGAATGGGAAGCAATCAGAGAGGGAGACAAACCATTTGAGACTCTGGACTCCAGGAAACAAATTGAGTGTTGCACAAGGGAGGGGGGTGGGAGGATGGGGTAGTCGGGTGATGAGTATTAAGGAGGGCACGTATTGTGATGAGCACAGGTGTTATACGCAACTAATGAATCATTGAACACTACATCAAAAACTAATGATGTACTATATGCTGGCTAACTGAACATAATAAAAAAATAAATATAAATTTAAAAAAATTAAAAAAGAAATGGAGCTTTAACACTTCAGTGATGCCATAAGAATAGAGCAGCAGCCCCAGTTCTAAAGAGTCAGATATCCATAAGGCCAAGAGACAAAAAAGACATCAGCTTAGCAACATCTAGGTACCAAGGGAAGTTTACATTTAGTGTTTCTTAGATGTACAGATGATCCAGTCTCCTGAACTGATGGGAAAGCTCTGGTATACATGTATTGGTTTGACCCGGGCCTTGCCGACAGAATAAATTTATGCTTCCTTCCATCTGTTTCATATTTCCCCAGAAATGGGTCACACTGGTAAAGATGGGATCACGCAATTGCTATTTGTTATATTTTATTTTTTATAAAATTAGTATTTATATTGAATAAAAAATCTACTTAAATCAGAAACATAATTCAGGGAGGAAAATCAAACATAAATGAGATAAAGAGGTATAATCGGGTTTAGAAACGAGTTTTAGAAACAAAACAAGTGACATTCTCTTTCTGGAGATTAAGTTTCCTCATCTGAGAGAATGGGGATAATAATAAAATACATATTTCAAGATTATTGTGAGAATTATATGAAATACATAACTTTAAAGTCAGACTCCGTGACATACTAGCTATGTGACCTTGGGCAAGTTATGAACCCATAATCTCTCTCCTCTTTAACTTTCTCATCCATGAAATAAGAATATAGTAATGTTTATCATTCATGTAGTAATTTTCTTTTAAATGTATTAGTGTCAATAGTATGATGTACACACACGTGAATGTGAATGCATATGTGTATGTCCATTTATTTTCACCTACATGCATGGGATGCTTAGTTTGCTTTTGAGGCACACTAATCCGTAACCTATGCCACAATGAGTTTGTTAATAACATGTGGTTGTAAACATAATTTTTCACTGCTGAAATACATCATATTTAAGACAATAGGTTTAACTAGATAATTTATGCATATTGCTCTCCCTTTGAAGGTGTGAGATATGAGAATCTGGAAAACTTAGCAGTCAATCTTTTGGAGGAATAACACTCCAGGTCTAGAGCTCTATGTAGTCCTGTGTCTTCAACTCCACAGAGTACTCCTGACCCAAGTAAATGACTGGCTATTTCTCCCTTTGGAGTATAATCGGTTCTAGACCTGATAATCAGTATACTTTACAGTATAGTCCTCCTGGCAGGGTATCTTCTGATTAGATCAGCATTCATTCGTAGCAGCAGGTGACCAGGCCATGCTGGCTGTTAAATATTTAGAACTTCACTCTTACCCATGCCCAGCTTGGAGCAAACATTTATCCACAGGGCTTATAAAACTGCTTAACAATAAAGAGGGAGACTTCATTAAACTTATAATAACACATTGCATGACCGCTTTTTTGCCTTCTTACAAATAAATGTGTATTTGTTAGATTTTGGCTTAACAGCTTGCATTTATCTCAATTTATGACATAGTAATAAGGTGTCTAAATTTCAGAATACTTGCACATGTGAAATAAAGATACATGTACAAAACTGCATCAGCTTTAACCATTTTCCAAACTCTGGAAACACAGCCTTCTAGCCAAGTAAGAGCCATGTCTCCTCTCACCTCTTTTCTGGACTAAAACTCTAACTAGCAAGTTGAAGAGGTGGGGAGAGGGGAAAGTGGATAGGTAACCAACCAAAGACAACAACACACCCTTCCCTGAAGGTGGGCAGCTGCCAACTACAGCCTTGGGTGAAGTGAAGCCAAAAAAAAAAAAAACTGAATTAAGATGAATATATTTTAATCCATTAAATCCGGATTGGTATTTTTATGATTGAAAATAACTATAGTAAGGGAAGAAAAAATAAAATCAGATGAAAACATAGAGGGACGCAAACCATAAGAGACTCTTAACTGTAGGAGACAAACTGAGGGTTGCTGGAGCGGAGGTGGGTGAGGGGATGGGGTAATTGGGTGATGGGCGTGAAGGAGGGCATGTGATGTAATGAGTACTGGCTATTGCATGCAACTGATGAATCACTAAATTCTACTCCTGAAACTAATAATATACTATGTGCTAATTAAATTGAATTTAAATTTAAACAAAAAGAATTATAGGATTATTACTTAAGTGTGAACGGGGATGTCATGGGATCTGCCCAACTTTCCACTCAGAGAGACAGTAAATTTACCTGCATTCAATATTTTTTAAAGGGATAGAGGAAAATGAAAAAAAAAATTTGTTTTAATTTCCTTATAAATCCTTTTGTATCCTTTTGATACAAAAATATTTCAATATTATATTTAATTTATATAAAATATTAAGAATTATGTTTCTTCTCATAAATTTTGTTTTAATTTCCTTATAAATCCTTTTGTATCCTTTTGATACAAAAATATTTCAATATTATATTTAATTTATATAAAATATTAGGAATTATGTTTCTTCTCATAACTGGTTTGATTGAGGTGACTTGACTCTTGTGTATATAATCATAAAATGTTTTTATTTTTTCATTAACTATCATCTGTATTCTTTTGAAACTCCCTTTATCTCTTTCCACTATACATAAGCAACTTTAATGTTGTCTCTAATTTCATAACACTTTCAGTCATTTTCAGTTATTTTTTAAAATTTAATTATTTGAGAGAGAGAGTGCACGAATGGGGGGAGGGGTAGAGGAAGAGAGAGAGGAGAAGCAGACTCCCCACTGAGTGCACAGCCCAATGTGGCGCTCCATCTCATGACCCCTGAGATCATGACCTCAGCCAAAACCAAGAGTCAGACGCTTAACCGACTGAGCCACCCAGGTGTCCTTCATTTTCAACTGTTAAAACAGCTTCCCTCCTATCATAATAATGTTCCAGGACCTCCTTTATATATCACGGTAGTAATGGCCACCAATATTTCTCAGCCCCCCAAACCGGACCATCTCTGATTGGGCCCTGGAGAATGTAGTAATTCTTGTACAGATCAATAAACTTGGGGATAACTAAGTATCAGTCAGTACCTCTCATATTATCGTTTTACACCTTAAAAATCAGAAACATTGAGCCTTTTACTTTTCTTTAAAAAATATTTTTTCCCCAAACAGTACCCTCAATTGAACTCCCAGGTGCTTAAGAGCCATTGATATATTTAAATTAAATAAAATAAAAATGTAACCTCCTGATTTTTTCTTTTACTATCTGTAAGAGTCATAGAAGTCAGAGAATGATCTGCAAGCCATCTGAATGAACACTGTCACTCTCGGATAGCTGCCTGCCAGGTTTGCTGGCACACCCATAAGCGACACAGCTGCTGGCAGTCCCAACTGTCTCTGGAACGTTATTGGGCTCTCTTGATAATCTAAAAGACCTTTTTCGAGGCAAATCAAGGGGTAGAAGACCAGAGTTAAAGCAATGATCATGGTGTTTGTCAAAATCAACACTGCCATCTTCACAAGCTTTGTCAGTCAAGGTGAGCATCATTTAGGATGATTGTCTACTAAGATTACCACAGAGACTTAAAAGATCTCTGGACAAATTCAAAGCTAGAAAACATTCAATAACAAAACTGGATTTGATTCCATCTTATCTGAAAAGCTGTAGACATGAGATAAGGAGTTTCATCTCCTGTATCTTCTCTCTATAGCTGATAGCCACTGATTGATGCTTTGTGGGACAGAACCTTTACAGGAAAAATTCATAAAGGCTTCCCTGCCTTCCTACAAAAAAATATTTCTGGTGGTCTCTGAGATCCCATTAGTCATTATAAAAAAAAACCCATGAAAAGAAAAAAGATCTATTGTCATTACTAAAGGTGTATTTATGCATGTATGGTTGAAAACAGATAATTTTGCACCCGACAGTCGTGTCTAAGTCACAAAAGCTGAAGCTCTTCTCTGTGTGTGCAAATTAGGACAAGTAATTTTGTATTAGTAAATTTGTTTTACTGTGTGTCTGAATCAGTATTAACTCTAAGCTTTGAAAAATTTATGGATGGAGACTATTATTCAGTATCACCCTGCTCATAGACAGATGTGGTATTTGATGGATGTTACTAGATGGGAATGGCTGTATGGAAGATCTGCAGTTACAGATCTTGTGCTAGAAGTACAATTAAACGGATTTTTTTTTTGTGTGAGGTAAGTGAGATTTTTCTCTTATTTGTAGTTTTTAAATTTCTACAGTGATCCTATAGCAACTGTTTTTATTTTTACAAAATAATTTGTGTATCTTATGCAATAAAAAGAGCAATTACCATGATCAGTTTTCAAAAGAAGAAACCAGAACCAGCTCAAAGAACAAAGGTACTAGTAGAATGAGCGGGGCCTGAGTTCTCTGATTCCCAGGTTAGCGTTTTTTGGTCTCTACCATACCTTCTAGAACAATTCCTGAGACAAATTGGTTATGCCTCCAAAGAACTTAAGGAGGATACTTAATGAAAACAATAGAAATACAGAACTAGTTACCTGATATACCAAAGTAATTTTAAAGATTTACTTATTTATTTTAGAGAGAGAGAGAAAGTGTGAGGGAGTGGGGTGCAGAGGGAGATGGAAAGGATCTCAAGCAGACTTCCTGCTGAGTGCAGAGCCCTGAGGCCGGGCTGGATCTCACAACCCTGAGATCTGGACTTGATCCAAAATCAAGAGTAGGATGCTTAACTGACTGAGCCACGCAGGTACCCCTAATATACCAGAGTAATTTTAAAATTAGTTTTGGACCTCAGGTCTACCTTTAATTTACCTGTTACTTTTTTTCTTGTATTCCGGCCAAATAATTTATGCTCTCACAGCTAAAAGGAAGAAGTCTGATTAAGAGATGGCTTTTCAGCCCTCACATTTTTCTATTTAATTTACCTCCAGCCTAGACCTTTTTCTAGGATTTCTGTTGGGGGACATGCCTCTTTCTGCTTATGGTCTAGATAGAATATCAAGGAGAAACAAAATTACACATCCATGGAACAAACTAAATAAAGCTGCTGGTTTTTAAACGTTTTATTACATCGATGTTAGTATTCTTAGATGAATATAATCAGATTAGCAATGTTTTGGTCACTGAGAAAATGAAACATTTCTGAAAACTCACAGAACAGTGTAGCATGCGGACTAGAACTAGTTATGCTTTCATCTCTTTATGGAACAGTCATCGCAAGCAGTACAGTACATCATAAGAGCATTTACTGCTGCATTACAGCTTCTAAACTGCAGAGGAGAGATGAGGCAGACATCAGAGGAAATTTCAAGGCAATTGCAGTCAAACATTATCCAGGAAGCTGCAGGTAGGACAGCATTACATGAAAGCTCAAACTTGCTTCAAAACCTGGCCTATTGAAGTATCTAATTAAATTCACGTTTTTTTAACTTAAAAGGAAATTATACACATTTAAGAAACTGTTATCTCTATGTTGATTCCCAATCCAGTTATTTGTAGTCTTACAGAAAACTTTGTACTAGGTGGTTGTTTGGTTGGTTGGTTATTTTGTGACTGAAAATGTTATAAACATTTCAATAAACAACGAGAGTGACATCTCTATATACAGTGACAGTTTAACGGAAAGGTAGTTAACTTGAAATTTTGAATTAGGAATGAAGAAAAGTGTTCCTTAAAAAAAAGAAAAAGCACTATGCTATAGATATAAATGCTGGTTTAGTAACAACCATGAATGTAATAATAGAAAGATGCCAGTGTTTTAAGATCAAAGCCAGACAACAGACTAACTCTAAGAAATCAGCTATTTTAGCTCATTAAAGTATTTTTCACAGCTGCTATGATGTGTCTGGCACTGATTCCAAATTTATCCAGCAATTCACTAGGTGTCCCACACTGAGGCACTTCTGACACTGCTAGCTGCTGAACAAGGATGTCAGGCTCCCCAGAGACGGCCGCACATACAGCTTCGCCAATGCCACCTTCCCGGTAGTGATCCTCCACTGTGATAACCTGGCCACCTGTAGCTTTTGCACTGGAGATGATGTTGGCAGCATCCAGGGGTTTAATGGTAAATGGGTCAATGACACGGATAGAAATACCTTGTTGAGAAAGACTGTCAGCAGCTGCTAAGGCTTCATGCAGAGTAACTCCAGCTCCAATAACTGTGACTTTGTCATTGACACTCTGGCGGATGACCTTGGCCTGTCCAATCTCAAAATTTTCTTGTGGGGTATAAATAACTGCAGTTTCTGTTTGGCTGGTCCTAATGAAACACATTCCTTTGGTATTGGCAGCCAGATAAACAGCATACTCTGTTGAGATAGCATCACTTGGATAGAAAACAGTACAATTGGGAATGCTTCGGAACATGGCTAGGTCCTCCAGGGCCACCTGGGAGGGTCCATCTTCACCAATGGATACCCCACAGTGGGAACCAATAAAATTGATATTGGTTTGAGATATGGCTCCCATCCGTATCTGATCAAATGCTCGGGTCAAAAAGGCAGCAAAGGTGCTAACAAAAGCAATGGTTCGACCACGTGTGGCACAGCCTAGTGCCACACTCACCATGTTTTGCTCCCCGGTAAAACACTCAATAAAACGGTCAGGGTGTTCTTCATTGAATATCTCAGAAAAGGTGGAGTTCTTTGTATCACCAGCCAAGACAATAACTCTTTCATTTGCGTGGCCCAGTTTAGCCAAAGCCAAACCATATGCTTTCCTAGTAGCTATCCTGTCTCCAACTACATAATCAGGCAGACAGGTCATTTTCACATTCCTGATGCTGATTTGAGGTGAGTCTTCAACGGGAGGTTTTGGTGTGAGATTCCTGTTGCTCTGTATCTGACTCTCAATTACTTTGATGATTGCATCCACTCTTTCTTTTGGCATCGGCTTTCCATGCCAATGTTCTGCATTCTCAATATTTGGAATACCTCGGCCCTTGAAGGTCTTCGCAATGATGGCAGTGGGCTTGTTCTTCACTTGAGCTGCTTGCCAAAACGCTTGGCATAATGCCTCCACATCATGGCCATCCACCAAGTAGGTATTCCACCCAAAGGCTTCACAGCGATTCTGATAGATGTCTGTGCAGTGCTCAAGAGGCGTGACTCCACTTTGTCCCAAGCGGTTCACGTCGAAGACGGCCACCAGATTGTCCAACCCGTAGTGAGAAGCGAAGGCCAGAGCCTCCCAGACAGAGCCTTCTGAGGATTCGCCATCCCCCAGGAGGCAGAACACCCGGTAGCTGGCCTTGTCAAAATACTTGCCAGTGTACGCCATTCCACACGCGGCACCTAATCCTTGCCCAAGTGATCCTGTTGCCACGTCAACAAATGGCAGCCTTGGGGTGGGATGTCCCTCCAGGTCACAGTGAATTTTCCTCAAGCTCAGCAAGTCGGATTCGCCGATGTTGCCCACCTCTGCCCAGGCAGCATAGAGGATTGGAGCAGCATGGCCCTTGGACAGGATGAATCGGTCATTGTCGGGGTGTTCCGGGTCCGTCCGTTTATACCTCATGGTGTGGAAAAAGAGCACCGACATGATCTCAGCGGCGCTGCAGCACGAAGTGGGGTGGCCGGAGCTGGCTGCACACGTGGCCCTGATGGAATGGATTCGCAGGCGGTTGGCCACGTCCCGCAGCGCCTGCACGGTGTTCGCGTCGGGCGTGGAGTCGTCTGCCATGACTGCTCTCTCGCTGGTTTCCTCGGAGCAGAACCCGCCGGGGCACCCCTTCACGGTTCCGTCGTGTGACCACCACACTATGGTCCAGCCTCCTCCAAGAAACGAGCGCTGCCAACGGCCGGTGCGCCTCGAGAGGCTCCGTTGTGGCACTCAGGACCCAGCGCGAGACTCGGGGCTCACCGCGCGCCTCTTCCGCCACCTTGCGCCTCTTCCGCCACCTTGCGCCTCTTCCGCCACCGCGCGCCTCTTCCGCCGCCGCGCACCGCCGTGTCCTTCCGCACCCAACAGAATGGATCTTTTTATATTAATTTTGTCACTTGCATGTTCAACGTAATTAAAAATAATTAAATTTCTTTACACCTTCCCTCATGTTATAAATCCCAAAGGGGTCATTCTTAGTTCCATGTATTATAGGAAGCTATTTATGAGGTTGCACTTTTCTTTTAACGCAGTCAGCATATATCCAAGACTTCTTCACTGCTTTAGAGCTGAATGTTAATAGGAATGACCCAACGTCGCTTTCAATCTAACTAACATGGTACCACTATGCCAACAAAGACTTTCTCAGAGCAACTGAGAATTCTGGCTCTGGCTCACAGACAGAAGTACAATGCTTTATTTGACCAAAACTTGCAGGAAGAACAAACCTAAACCCACTCAAAGGTAGAGCATCTAGTAAGTACTACAATTTCCCCAGTAGACCCTGAAATACTATAACTGTTATTATGAGTAATTTTTAATACAAAACTAATTTACTTACATTAGTTATAAAACTAAACGTGTGACATTGAGCTCTTCTAGAAGATAAGGGTCATTGCGCGTCATCAGAAAAAAAATGGACAATATATTCTTTTTCATGTTGCAATGGTAAGCATCTTGATTTTTAATCAAGAGTGCTAAACACTGACTTGTCATCAAAATCATGACATAGGGAACAGCAAGGATAACAAAATAATGTGTGGGTTCCACCCTAAAATGAGTAATTTGAATTATGGGAGTAGAGTCTGGGAAGCTGCATATTTTTCAATGCACCTGTTGATTCTAATATTTAGTCAAAGTTAAGAACAGATAAATTGCAGATAGACTTAAGACTGGTGGTTCTTAATATTGGTTGTAGTTTAGAATCATCTGGGGATTTTTTTAAAAAATCTCATGTCCAGGCTGCATTTTGAACAAATTAAATCAGAACTTCTGGGTGATGGGTATAGTTATCACTAATTTTAAAAGCTCCCTAAATCATTTCAATATTCAATCAGGCTGTACACAACTAACTCAGTGTGCTCTTGCTACCTTTCATATTCTCTTACATTCTATCGCAGAAAAATATTTTAAATATTATTTGCCATTTGAACTAATTTTACCATTTTAATTTTTAAGGATACATATTAGAGTAAACCATCATGGTATGACATTAACTAGATCTTAAGATTTGCTGAAGATGAATGTTGGAGTTGGAAAAGTCCTTAGGGTCATCTTGGATTCATTGCTCCCCATGCTCTTTGCAAATTAATGTTTGTTTATCTTTTTTAGACAAATAAAGGAAGAGAAAATAAAAACATTTGATTAGGACTAAGAGTAAATATGGGAAGTAGAGAAAAAAGTATTCACAGCATCATGATAGCATGCTGCTAGGGGCTGACAGAAAAGCAGTTAATATAAACAAAGGTAGCTCACCATTATTTTGGCTGTGGAGAGCTCTAATAAATCCAAATAATTGGTAAACAACATAGCATAAAAATGATCTATGAGGCAGTGTTCACACGAAAAAAAGCATGGGAGATTTAGGAACTACTTAACATTTCACGTTCCCCTATTTTTCCATTCTTTTAAAGTATTGCACAACTATTTTCCAAAGTATTAAATAGAAAGTTATTAATATTAGTATAGGTCAATTTTGTTAAGAAAAGAATGTCATCTTGGAGATTTAATACCCTAAATAGTGGATTTCCCCTTGTCATTCAGTAAGACTGTGTGGATTTTTTATACAATGTAGAAAAAATAATATTTTATAAATTTATCTGTAAAACATTTACAAATGTTCTGAGATTTTTTTTAAAGGGAAGTCTGGAAAGTTACATATAAATCATTAATATCATCTTTAAGCATGTAATCCTTTAAAATATATTCTAAAATATTTAATTGAAAATAACCATGTAAATATAAAATATACATAATTTGATTATGCAAAATCACCCAATGTGGTTGTGAACACAATTTAGTCAAATAAATCAAAGAAATGATACCATGTTCTATTTTCTCCAGTGAGAAGAGGCTATTACTGACAAAAGGCCTGCCAAAAAATTTTAAGCCAATGTGTTAAAAATTTAGTCATCTTGGAAAAGTTCCATCGCTCATTTTAGAGGTCATTTTGGAAGTTTTCTGCAAAATAGGAAGAAATTATGTATTAATTTTGGCTTATTCACACAAAGTAGGGATTGGCAAATTTAAGCGCCTAATGGGCCCGGAGGTACCATAAATAGTACATGAATACCAAATGTAAAATAAGAGAACTGGAGTGGTTTATGACAAACTGGAGAATATAAGCCCACCTGAAGACATCGAAAATTGAAAAAATTGTGAACATTTTGTTGGACAAAAACACCACAGAAACCAAAAAACCTATCTTCAGGCTGCTGATTTTGACCCCTGATTTAAAGTCTGTTAAAAATAAATTAAATGTATTGTTTCGTCTTTGTTTAAATTTTCCACTACAACTTTTTTCTCGTGGTATGGAAAAGTATTTGTGGTAGTGTGTACTTCCAATGAAAATAAAACCTAGCAGGATCACTCATAAAAAATAGCTGTGGAGGTAAAATGCAAATGCAGGAACTGGTAGGTGCAACTTCTATTGGACTATAGTAGAGAAAAATAAGACATACATACAGATTACTTATTACTTAAGAGGTCTACACTGATTTGTGAAAACACACATTTTTGCTACATGGGAGTGAGTTATTATTTAGAGGTTAGAAACATTGAAGTTTCACTTATATCTTACCAGAACTGTTGAATTTTGCTAAAACGGAATTATATAAAAGAAAGACAAACATGCTGACTTCATCTTTTTTCTTCCATTGTTTGAATTTGGTTAATGTAGTAGGTTGGCTATGGAGCAAGTGAGGGTAAGATTCTTGTGTTAAGGCAGGAAAGATTCTTGGTGCTCTACTTTCTTGAATTATTGCTTTGAAAATTATGACAGATACTATTTTTGCCTATCATACTTTTCCCATAGTTTAAAGAGTTCTTATTGGGGGGGGCAGGCAGTAATATTTAGGAAAGTAAATATGAAGTGCTTCTTAGATGAATAAATTTTGGGACTTTATCATACAGCATAGTGATTATAGTTAACAATACTGTGTTTTGGTACACCTGGGTGGCTCAGTGGATTAAACAACTGCCTTCCGCTCAGGTCATGATCCCAGGGTCCTGGGATTGAGTCCCTCATTGGGATCCTTGCTCAGCGGGAAGACTGCTTCTCCCTCTGCCTGAAACTCCCCTTGCTTGCTTGTACTCTTGCTCTCTTTCTGGCAAATAAATAGAATCTTAAAAACAAAACAAAACACTGCATTTTATATTGAAACTTGCTAAGAAAGTAGATTTTATTTATTTATTTATTTATTTATTTATTTATTTATTTGACAGAGAGAGCAAGAGAGCACAAGAAGAGGGAACAGCAGAGGGAGAGGAAGGGGGAGAGGGAGAAGCAGGCTCCCTGCCAAGCAGGAAGCCCAACAAGGGGCTCGATCCCAGGACCCTGGGATCATGACCTGAGCCAAAGGCAGACGCTTAATGATCTGAGACACCCAGGTGTCCCAAGAGAGTAGATTTTAAAAGTTTTCACCACACAGAAAAATATAGGTGCAATGAAAGATAGGTTAACTAATCTTACTGTGCTAATAATTTCACATTATATACAGTGTATTAAATTATTACATTGTATAATTTATATTTAAACAACTTAAACTTACCCAATTTTATTTGTCAATTATATCTCAATAAAGCTGGGGAAAAATGAAGTTCTTCTCTGCTAAGCCTATTAGCTGTCTGTTTTCCAATCTATGAAAACTTGCATAGTTTGCCTTGTATGGTTTGTCTAGTTTTCTAGTTGTTTACAGCTAGACGGCCTCATTCTAGTTACTCTATCATAGCCTTGACAGGTATTTGAATGTGTTTTGATTGTTAATATCTTACATGGGGCAGATACTCTCCAGATAACTACAACCCAAACTACACCGTTCTCTACTGTCTTTCACATAGTGACATTACCACTCTGACCCCAAAGACTTTGGAGTTTGAGATTCCTATCTATACCAATTATTGCCAACCATTTTGTTGTCATTTAAAAAATACGTCCCTCAGGGGCGCCTGGGTGGCAGAGCGGTTAAGCGTCTGCCTTCGGCTCAGGGCGTGATCCCGGCGTTATGGGATCGAGCCCCACGTCAGGCTCCTCTGCTATGAGCCTGCTTCTTCCTCTCCCACTCCCCCTGCTTGTGTTCCCTCTCTCGCTGGCTGTCTCTATCTCTGTCGAATAAATAAATAAAATTTACAAAAAAATAAGTAAAAAAAATAAAAATAAAAAATACGTCCCTCAAAGCTCAGTCTAATAAAATCTTCATTGTTAAGAACTATTCAAAAAAATCCCTTTGTTATAGTCAGTGGAATTTTCCAGAGAGACTTAGAATTGCTCTTTTAAACCCACAAAAAAGTTTGCATTTGAATGGCTTTAAGTTAAACTCTCTAAAACACATCAAATATATCTATCTTTCTTCTTATAAAGGGTACATGAAGTATTAACCTTTTCTTTGGTGACTAATGGTCATCATTATAAAGGCTGGCTATTATACTTTATTGAAATTCAATCAAATAAATCAAAATAACTATTGAGAATGATGTCTGAGGAAGCTTATTTCATTATCTTTGTTTAGAATAAATGTTCAATTTTTATTACTGTACTGTAGTATATTTTTCAAGTTATATGATTGTGGTTACAAAATAACCGCACAAAAAAGGAAGCAGCTCAAGCAAGATTTAAGTTCATTTCTCCACCATATAAATGCTCAGAAAAAAGTGGAAGGTCTAACCTTGTCAGGCAGCTCTGATCAATGGGTCTTATAGAGTCCCATGTTCTTTCTTTCTGTCTTATCCAGTCATTCTTTCAGGTATTGTCTCATCTGCAAAGTTGAAGATGGAAATTGTCCTGTCCACTTCCTCTCCCCACAGGAAAGAACAACAACAACAACAAAAGATAGAAGAAAAGCAATCAATTTCTTTTATAGGAAGTGACCCAGAAATTAAAAATTTCGCTTCTCATATTCCATTGGTGCAAACTTACGTGCTAGCCTTACCCAACTTTAAGGGATATTGGGAAATGTAGCTTTATAGCCATTGCTCTGTCAAAACATAGGGTAGGAGGTTATAATACTAAGACAAATGGAAGAACCAATGCTGGTAGACAATTTACAATGTCTACCAGGTATTAATATTTAACTTTGGCTGTGCTGTGTACACAATCTCGTAATAATGTTTCTTTACAGTGTTTTCAAGTTCAAAACAGTTCATCTTCAAAGAAGTATTTTTTATGCTTAAGAAACAAAACAGATTTTGTTCACTATATAGTAACAATTTATTCATTTCTTTATTGCATACCTGATAGATAACAAGCTTATGTAATGTTCTATAGGTGAATCAAAGATGGTTCTTGTCCTCCAGATACTGGACTAAAACCTAATAGACAGGTAGGCACACACATACTTATAGTAGATGCTTATGGGTGACAAGTATAAAACAGGGCAAAGGAAAACTCTCAGCTAATAACCAGGGAAGGTGTCACCAAAGAGGTAATCTTCAATCTATACTTTGTAGAATGGGTAGAATTTTGGTCAGTGTAAAGAAGAGAGGAAATGAACAAACTTATGAAAGCAGAAAAGAGAATTTCTAATCTGACAGGAAGAAAAGATTCATGCTGAGAAACAGTGAGGGAGAAAGCAAGAAGCCTGCTCTTGAAAAGACCTTGAAACAGAGCCAAGCGAATTGTGTCTTAGTCTTCTTTTGTTCTCTTGCTTTTGGGTCAAGTCTGGTACAATGGAAGGATTTTCATCATCTGAATGTCTTGACCATTGTAGTGCTTTAGAAAACTGCTTTGATAATGTTAGGAAAGATAGACTTGGAGAAAAAAATAAATGTAGGGAACGTATGGCTATCGCAACAGTGCATCAGTCAGTTGATAAAGGGCTTACGTAGGGAGTTCTTTGTATTGTTAGCTCCATAATATATATATATATATATATATATATATATTGTACTGAACATTAAATTTAATGTAAGGAAGTGAAATTATTTGACAAGACTGGGAACAAGAAGTGGAAAAAGCAGGTGGATTTGCTCTGATGAGTGTTTGATGGGTCTACTGTAACAGAATGGCTTAAACAAAAAATTTACTATCTTGCAGTTCTGGAGGCTAGAAGTCCAAAATCAATGTGTGAGTAGGGTTGATTAGCCTGAGGGCAGTGAGGGAAGGATCTACTCCAGGCTTCTCTCCTTGGCTTGTAGATAGATGGCTGTCTCCTTCCTGTGGCTTTTCACATCCTCTTCCTTCTATACATGTCTGTCCAAATTTCTCCTTTTTATAAAGATACTGTTGTATTGGACTAGGACCCATCTTAATGATCTTGTTTTAACTTGATTACTTCTGGAAAGACTATCTCCAAATAAGATCACACTCTGAGGTAGGAGTTAGCACTCTAACATACCTTTTGGTGGGGGCACAATTCAGCCCATATTGCATTGGAGCAGCATAATTCCCATATTCTCATGGCATCCTCCCTGTGTGCACGTCATGTGCAAATTAATCTTTTTGTCAGGGATGAGTCATATTGAATTAGGGACCCACCCTTCTCCAGGAGTGACCTCATCTTACCTAATTACATCTTCAATGGCTCTATTTCCCAATATGGTCACATTCGGAGGTACTAGGGGTTAGGATTCTCATACTTGTGGCCTAAACTTGATGACTAGCCCTTTTATTTCATTTGCATTAACACATCTCTAATGACACTACAATCTTTGATCACTTTAATCATCAAATTTAGCTTTCTCGATCTTTTTTTAATTGGAAAAAAGTTAAAAAATACACTGTTTTCAAAATTCAAACAGAGTAGAATAGAGTAAAAATTTTCTGAGCAACCCCAACCTCAATCTTAACCTCATTAACTACTAACAGTTCATTGTGTATCCTTCCAGATATTTTCTATGCATGAATAATAATATACACAACATTTTCCCACATAGGTACATATAGATTTAAATCATTTTTTAAAACAGCAGCAATAATTGTTTGTTACATATTTCACTGCTGTAGCAAGATCACGGATATGACCAGGAGATGACAGTAGCACACAAAGAGCTTTATCTGGCAGAAGCCTTGACAGATTCACACTGGGAGGGGAGTCCTTCAGTTCATGACATCTTCTAAAGGCAATGGGGAAGGTCACTACCCAGAGTGGGAAGAGGGGGATTAGGGAGAGGTTTTGGAGAAAGGGCTATGTGTCTAGGTGATGTCAATCACCAGCTTGTGGGGAGACTCTAAGTCCAAGAATTCTTTTTTTTTTTAAAGATTTTATTTATTAATTTGACAGAGAGAGACAGCCAGCGAGAGAGGAACACAAACAGGGGGAGTGGGAGAGGAAGAAGCAGGCTTCCAGCAGAGGAGCCTGATGTGGGGCTCGATCCCACAATGCCAGGATCATGCCCTGAGCCAGAGGCAGATGCTTAACGACTGCGCCACCCAGGCACCCCAAAGTCCAAGAATTCTGAAAGGCAGGAGTAGCTTGGGGTCTGTACAGCCCCAGGGTTTATCTTACCTACGGCTAACAGATTTTGGGTGATGGTTGTATACGCCAAGCAAGGAGGCTACAAATGGTTAAAAAAAATCTCCTTTTGTGAACTGTATTTCAAACAATTGGATGCATAAAAATTTGAGTTTGGTACCACCAGGCTTTTGAGTTACCAGGTCCCAGCCTGCTATGAAGGTGAAAACAAAAAAGGCCCGTATACAGGGGCCATCTTTAAACCATTTACATAACAACTCCCTACTGAAAGACATTTTATAATCTCTCCCCAGCAAACATTGTCACAAACAGGTCAAGAGAAAAATTATATCACGTATAACAAAAGGCTAATTTTACGACTATAATCAGTACTTCTAAAAATAAGGAGGATAAAATGATAAAGTAGCACAGGCTACTCCAAAATCAACGCTGAAAAATTATAGAAACAGGAAAGGATTGGCAGTTGGAAGTAAAATCACAACTGTGAGAAACCCCTAGGAGGATGGGAACTAGCAAATGATGGGGTGGGAGGCAAGCAGAGAACACAGCAGTCGCCTGGGAGGAGGACATCTGTGGCAGCTGGGGGAGGATCTGAAGAGGGTGTAATTTTAGCTCCTGTCTCTCTTACTTCACCTTAGTAATGTGGAACATCACTGGCCTCCCAGTATCATAAGGCAGTAGCAGAGAAGACAGAGCCCAGCTAAAGTCAGGCGCTGATGAAAACAGGTGCAGGAATGTGGAGTTGATGCCCTGGGACCTTTGCGCTTCCTGTGCTCCTTGGCAGCAAAGGTTCTGCTATCCCTGGAGCTCTCTCCTCGGAGACTTGACCCTCCTTGTTTTCAAATTTTCCAAGGAGGACACAGGTGAGAGTATTACTTTCAGCACTTCCCCAATACACATTATAGGAAAGAGAGCTGATTCCATTAGTGAAATGTGATGTCACAGTTCAAGAAAAAGACATACCGGAGGAGTACAACTGCTTGAAAAGAATGTTAAAAAAAATAATTAAATTGAAAAACACATGCCACATAAAGCACACTTATTGGAACCAATGAACCAATAATTTTAAATGAACACAATATATATAGAAAGAGTCGAGGAAGAATATGGTAACAAAGCAAAAGGATAAGAAATTACTTTAAAAACAAATGAGAGATATATATATATGATAAATACATATGATATATGTTAAAAATAAGAGTTGAAATGAAAAGGACAATAGATGGAATATATAGCAGGATGATTATATCAAAGAACAAAGTAGTAAGCTGGAAGATCAAATTAGGAACTCACCCAGGGACAGCAGAAATTAAAGAGATAGAAAATATAAGAGAAGGGTTAAAATATCTGGAGAATAGAATTATCAATCCATATGATACAAATCCCAAAAGGAAATTGAAAGATCCACAGAGTACCAATATATATAAGGAAATACCAATACTTTGACACACTATAATGAAATTGAAGAACAAAGGCAATAGAAATTATTAGAAGATTCCATACAGAAAAGTAAGCCACTTACCAAGGAACAAAAATTAGAGCAACATGAGACTTCTTATCAGTAATACTGGATTCAAGAGACAATGGAGTAATACATTTGCATTTAAAAAAATTTTAACACCTCTTGTAGTGAAAGTATAGCATACAAATATAAATGTGCATAAAACATATGTAGCACATAAAGAAAAATTATAAAGCAAACACCAACATAACCACCACTGAGGTTATGAAACATCACTGGCCACTTATGAAAATACCTGTGAAAAATGTTCTGTAGCTCATTTTGCCTGTTTTTGAACTTTTTATAAATGGAATTTTACTGTATGCATCATTTCGTTTCTATTTTTTACACTATGATTAGAAATTTATCCATGTTTATTTATTTATTTCTTTATTTTTAAAGATTTTATTTATTTGACAGAGAGAAAGACAGCCAGCGAGAGAGGGAACACAAGCAGGGGGAGTGGGAGACGAAGAAGCAGGCTCCCAGTGGAGGAGCCCAATGCGGGGCTCGACCCTGGAACGCCAGGATCACACCCTGAGCCAAAGGCAGATGCTTAATGACTGAGCCGCCCAGGCACCCTATCCATGTTTAACCAGAGCTATAGTTTGCTCTTTTCACTGCTTTGTGGAATTTACCACAGATTAGTTTTCTACCCTTTTGTTAAGGAACAATTAGGTTTTTTTTCTAGTTTGGGCTATTATGACCAATACTGCTTTAAATACTTTATATATACTGAGATACATGTGCCAGCGTTCCTAAGATATATGTTTGGTAATGACAATGCTGGTTTAGACAATGTACACATCTCAACTTTTTAGAGATTGCCAAAGTGGTTTTCCAAAATCCAAACAAAAGCCTTCTCTTGAGGTCAGCAATAAGACAATGATTCCCACTATCACCACTACTCATGCACATTTTTATCATATTAGAGAAGTGCTGTTCTATCCCTATTTGTATATATTTATAGAATCTAAAAAATTTGAGCCTGTAATTTTAATGTGGGAAGATATTTGAGTAACTGTTTTTTAAAATGATAATGGGACTATTCAAGTTTTCTATTCCTCTTCATCCTTTTTGATAGGTTATATTTTTTCCTAAGAAAAAATAGGTTTATTTGGTCATAATTCCCTTTATGCTTACATAATATGAGATAATGTCACCTTGCTTTAATTCTGATATGGTTAATTTTATCTTTTCTAATTTTTTAAGTGGTCCTGCAGGAGTGTATCAACTTTATTGTTCTTTTTTTTTTTTTAAGATTTTTTATTTATTTATTTGACAGAGATAGAGACAGCCAGCGAGAGAGGGAACACAAGCAGGGGGAGTGGTCGAGGAAGAAGCAGGCTCATAGTAGAGGAGCCTGATGTGGGGCTCAATCCCGCAGGGATCACGCCCTGAGCCGAGGGCAGACGCTTAACCGCTGTGCCACCCAGGAGCCCCAATTTTATTGTTCTTTAAAAGGAAACAAATTTTGATCTTCCTGATCTCAATTACATATATATTTTTTTCTATTTCAATAATTTCTGCTCATTATTTTATTTTAACTTCTGCTTTGAATTTCTTTCTCTGTTCCTTTTCTCGCTTCTTAATTTTCAGCCTTTCTTCTCTAGTATTTATACTCAGGCTCCAGTACAGATACTGAAAGAGCTAATTACTGCTTCAGATGTATCTCACAAACTCGGATATGCAGGATTTTGTTATTTTCTCAGCCCCAGATATTTTCTAATATCCATTATGATTTCTTCTTTAACATATGACTTATTTGGAAGTATAATCCTTAATTTCTAAATATGTGGGAATTGTCTAGCTATCTTCTTGTTGATTTCTAGTTTAATTGCATGACGGTTAGAGAACGCATTCTGTAGGATTTCAATCCTTTCAAATTTGTTTAGACTTCCTTTCTAGCCCAATATATGATCATTTTGAGAACTATTTAATATATGTTTGAAAACATATGTGTCCTTACAAGCACTGGAAGCAGTATTCTGAACAGATCCATTAGTTCAAATTATGTTGTGGTCAAGTCTTTCAAATCGTATTTTATCAGCTTGTTCAATTAATTATTGAAGAACGGTAATTTCCCAACAAGGCAATTTGTTTTCCTACTACTCCTTGAATTTTTATCAGGTTTTCCATTATATACTTGGGGCTATGGTATTAGGTAAATATAAATTTAAAATGGAAAATTTTATCATTAAGAAGTGACCTCTAACTACTTTTTCTATTCTGCATAACATTCATGTATTTATATTAGCACTCTTTCAGTTAGTATTTGCTTAGTATATGTCTTTCCATTTTTTATTTTTAATTGTTCTGTTTCCTTATATTTTAGATATATCTCTCAAAAACAGGACACAGTTGTATGTTTTAAATCCAATATGAAATATTTATTTTTTAATTGGGAACAGTTAGTACATAATTATTGTTATATGGATTTAAATCTACCATCATATTTTTGTTTTCTACTTTTCCTATCATCTTATGTTTCTTTTTTTCCCCTTATTTCCTTGCCTTGAGTTGTCTGAGTATTTTTTTAATCATTCCATTTATTTTCTCTACTTGTTTCTATCCTATTCAAAGTTACATATCTTGTTTCTATTATTTTAGTGACTGCCCTAGAAATTGTACAAGTGTTCTTACTGTATCAATATCTAGTACTAATCATTACTTAACCCCCCCCACACACACACACACCTCTCAGTGCATTTGTTAAAGCACAGGAAATTTTCTTTAAAAATGTCTCTAAACTATCCACAGTGGTTATTGGGTCATGGGGGCCTTGTATTGGGGGGGATTCATTCTGCTTATCATGCTTATCAGAGTGGTGTATATCACATCAAATCATGGCCAAATGTTAGTCATCATTGTTATTGGTAAGCTTTCTTTGTATAACTCACTTTTGCATCTGCTACAGAATATTTTGAGCAAGATGTCTTGCTCATAGTCAATATTATTTAGGGATTTAATCTGAATGGGGAAAAATTAAGTCTTTTATTTTCAAAACCCAAATTAAAACGAAAAAAAATCTCAGGATATGTGGTTTGTTGAGTTGTTGGCAATTTGAAATTTAGGAATGGGGTTGGAGCAGGTATAGATTTTGTGATTAGTGAAACAATTAGCAACAGCTGAAACAGCCAGAATAAGAATTAAATGTTCACTGGATTGGCAGTAACATAGCCCTCAGGAAGCTGACTGACACTGGGCTGGACTTGGGTATAAGTTGTATCATAGGAAATGGTTAGAGCATAGAAGTAAAGTGTAAATATTCTGGATTAATCGCAGTCCTCAATAGATTAATGTCTCCACAGCATAGATTGCAAGGGTAATCTTCATGGTGTAGAGTCACACAGAATGCACTTCCACACTTAAAAACCATATGAAAATGACTTGCCCCTAGATTCATGGATCTTCTGGTCACAAATTCTTGGTTACAATTTCATCTATTTTTTTTAATGGATCTATTTGTTGCTTAAATACATGTACCTGCACATACCTATCCAGGCACACTCAACTTCACCCTGCTTGTGGCTTCTTCCCATACCTACTTTTCTCTTTTCATTCAAGTGACAAGATTTTCTCCTTGACCGCACTTTACTCAGGCTCCCCAAACTCTTTTTCATCTAGGCCTGGAATTTTGGATTTCCCGTTCTTTGCAGTGTTCAATTTTAGGAAGAAAGACAGTCTAGGTACAGTCTCCAGTCCTCCATTATCTGGTCAACCTTGAAATCTTTATCTAATCAGGTTCCTGATCCTCCACCATCTTCCTGGTGATGTCTGATCACAGTAGACTGACTATCCCAAGAATCTTGTTAGGTTGGGATAGCCAGAATGCCCTTACTCCTCCTCATCTTTCCTCTCAGTAACTTTCCATCCACCACCCCTCACCCTGCTCCTTGACTGTAAATTCCCACCTGCCCAAGCTATATCTCCCATTGCAACACCCCTCTGCAGTGATCCTTATACACATGGCAAAGCCCCCCTCACCCGGAATAAAGTCTGCCTTACCATCCTCTAACAAGCTTCTTGAATAATTTTTTTTCTTTAGTATCAGTCTCTGCTCAACTCTCATTTTCAAGAGGATCTCAGAGACAACCACGTGTAAAACAACTTTTCTGCCTATCCCACTAACTTTATTTTCTCCAGAGTACACTATTTGAAATAATAATAATAATAATAATAATAGTATTTATTTACTTATTTACTAACAGTCGGAGTATCCCTAAAGCCTGGCATACAGTAGACAATTAAATATTTGAACGCAAATAAGGTCTGTGGAATCCTAACAAATAACGGGTAAAACACAGACTTACGCACTCTGAGAAGAAAAAAGAAAAACTAGGTTGGAAGGGGCCTTGGATATGTAGAAGGGCCCTTAATGGGTGAAGAAACTGAGACTCAGTGGGGCAAAAGTCTTCCTCAAAGCAACCAAGGTGAGCGGAGGGCCTTTTGCCATATTGGGGCAGGGGCCATCTCCTAACAGTCTAACGGGGAGGGAGCCAGCCTTGGCGAGGCGGGTACCTCCAAAAGGAACCTCGTCGGAAGATGCTGTTCAGCTGGTGGCTGTGCTATGGACAGCTGTCGATGCAGGAGCTCCGGGCCCGGGCCTGGAACGCCACTAGCCAGGAGCTTCTAGCATCGACAAGCTCCGCTCAAACGCCAGGCCTTACACTGGGCGCTGGGCCAAGGTCACTCTCTGGCCCCAGGCTCCCTCCCGCCGTGTTTAGCAAGCCTGAGGGTAGGCTGCCGGCTAGTCTAGGGCTGAAAATCCAACACGGGATAAAAAGACTTGGTGTCGATTTCCGGGGACGTATTAGAGAGGAGTACTCGTCCCTCCCTTTCCGGTCGGGTCCGCCCGGTCTCCTCCGGCAACCACGTGGGTTTAGGCTGGACTCTTCCTGAGTTGTTGCGGTTCTTGGTGTTTCCCGGGTCTGGGCTGCTGAGGTCCTGCAGGGCCGTGAGGACGTCACCATGGTGGGCCCCCTCCCGCTCCCCTGAACCCGCCTGGTTCTCTGGAAGGCTCCCCTCGGGCAGGCTGGAGGGAAGGGGGCGGTCTTGGGATACTGGGAGAGGGGACCGGGCTTAGTGATTCTGTTCCGTACACCGGGGTGCGGGGGGCAGGGCAGGGCAGCCCCCAGGTGGCTGCCTGGCCCAGCGTGCGGACCTTAAAGTTCAGCTTCTGGGTTCTGAAGTGTTCACAGAGCGCCCTGCCCTGTGGGGGGAAAAGACTCAACGTTTACGTTTTCTTGCTACTCCCAAGTATGGAGGGGGCGGGAGGATGGGGCGAGGGAGGTCGGCAAAACTTGGGAAAGTGTTGCTTCTATACTGGTGTGCCACCTCCTGCCTGTCTAGACTGCTTAGGCTCAGTCTCTTCTTTCTTGTGTCCTATAGCCGCCCTCCAGTGACGTACTAGCTCCCCAAATCCCGCCTCCACGACGCTCAAACTATTATGTTGTTTTTATTAAAAATTGACTAGACGCAAAAGAGTGTTTACATAACATAGTGAAGTATAAAGATTAGTTGTTTAAGGAACTCTCGTTTATCCATTATCCAGTTTAAGAAATAAAACTTTTGAAAGATCTATGTTTCCTTCCTTGGACCTATAACTTTCAGGAGCCCCTCAGGTAAACAGTATTTGAATTTTGTATTTATAATCCCCTTGCTTTTCTTTATAGTTGCCACTTACGTTGTATTCCAAAACGTTTGTTCCTTCCTGCTTTTTTAAAGAATTTTATTATGTTTATTAGAATAATTATTAATAAGAAAATGCTTTATAAATATTCACTTTGAACCAGTTTTTAATAAAAACAACGTAAAAAAGTTTATAATCTGGTAAAAAGTTGTGATACTCTGGCCACAAGGTCTTTTGTCCTGTGTCCTTTGTATGCCTGTCATTTTTGTCTTTCACATCTATATGGTCTTTTTGCTTTAGATCATACATGTTTGTATGTATATAGATTTAGTCTTTTCGCTTATCACTGCACTTGTGCTATTTCCAAACCTTTATAAGATAATTTTCATAGCCTTTCCATTTCAGAGTGGATCATTGAAACGTTAGATATGATTGCGGGTTGGTTGGCGTTTGACTGTAGCTGTCCTTGACTATCAGGATATCACTTTATCAGGCTGTATGGTAGGAAGATATTGCCTTGTCATAACAATCAAAGTAGCAGCATAAAAATCTGTTTTCACTGGCACATTTGCTGCCCTTTTCAGTTTTCTGGTACATCACCTGTGGCTGTGCTGTGCCCTTTCTTGAGCTTAAGCTCAACTTGGCACTGGAGGTTTTCCAGTTTTTTATATCAGTTACTCTGAACTTCTTTCAGTACAGTTTAGAATGTGGGTTATGGAGTTACAGAGGACTGAGTTTGACAACTGTCTTTGCTAAGTTTTGATCTTGGTGAAATTAACCCCTGTAAGTCTCATAGAATTGTTGTGAAAATTAAATGTAAGCCACTCAGCCCAATGTCTGGCACCCGGTAAATGTAGTTTAGTTGTTGTAATTAACTTTAGTAATAGTAGTAAATGGTAACAGTAGAGCTTAGAGCTTGTAGTTGTCCACTTTTGTTACGTTCTTCATTTATTTTTTCCTTATTTTGAACCTCTCCTGGAGCTCTACAAATTCATACCTTTTTCTTATATCAAAACTTAATTCAACAAACATGAACAGTCTTTTCAAACTAATTCATCCCACCTAACACTTCTTTAGTCTGCATTGTGAAAACTTTTTAGTGTACTAAGTTTTTAGTTTGGTGTGAACTATACCACAAGGCACTATTCCTTTTTATAGACACCTATTATAAAGTTTAAGCATGCTTATTTTTCTCCCTAGTTAGATTATAAGACATTAAAAGTGTGCCATCATCCTTCCTCGATTTATCTTTACATATTACTGTGTACATTAACTGTTACTACCTACATATTCCTTAATGACAAGAATTTTGTGCTATTGGACTCACCTATAAATGTAAGCTGTTAAAACAAATCAACTTACTAAATCTTGGTGGTTGTTTTTTTCCCCAGCTGCATTGAGATATAATCGACTTAGAATACTATGTAAGTTTAAGATGTACCGTGTTATAATTTGATATACATATATATTGTGAAATAACTACCACAATAAGCTTAGTTAATAGGTCACATAGATACCAATTTTAAGATTTACTCTTGAGTACCTTTCAAGTGTACAAAATGGTATTGTTAGCTATAGTAACCATGCTGTATGTGTGATCTCAAGAACTTTACTCATTTTATAACTGGAAGTTTGTACTCATTGACCACCTTAAAACATTTCTCAACCCCAGCTCCTGGCAACCACCAGTCTACTTCCTATTTCTATAATTTTTTTTTTTTTAAGATTCCGCATATATGTAAGATCATGCAGTATTTGTCTTTTTCTGTGTGACTTACCTTTCTTAGCATAATGCTTTCAGTTTCATCCATATTGTTGCAAATGGTGGGATTTCCTTTTTTATGGCTGATTGATATTCCGTTATATATATATATATATATATATATAAAATACATTTTCTGTATTCATTTGTTGAAAGATACTTCAGGTTGTTTCCATGCCCTGGCTATGATAAATAAGTCTTCAGTGAACAGGGGTGCAGATATCTCTTCAAAATAGTGAGTTTGTTTCCAGACTCAAGCTGGATCATATGGTAGTTCTATTTTTAATTTCTTGAGGAACCTCTCTGCTGTTTTCCATAGTAGCTGTATCAGTTTTCTTTTTTTTTTTTTTTAAAGATTTTATTTATTTATTTGACAGAGAGACAGCCAGCGAGAGAGGGAACACAAGAAGGGGGAGTGGGAGAGGAAGAAGCAGGCTCATAGTGGAAGAGCCTGATGTGGGGCTTGATCCCATAACGCTGGGATCATGCCCTGAGCTGAAGGCAGATGCTTAACCGCTGTGCCACCCAGGCGCCCCTAGTTTTCATTCCCACTAACAGTGCACAAGTGTTCTTTTTCTCCACATCCTTTCTACCACTTATTACCTGTCTTTTTGATAACAACCAAGAGCTTGTTAGATTTTTGTATGAAAGATAAAATTGAAGTCCGCATTAGAGAATTAAGATATTCTTAAGGAGAGCAGCGTATATGAGCTATTTTACGTTAAATAATTCACGCTTTTATTTATTTTATTTATTTTTTTAATAAAGATTTTGTTTATTTGACAGAGAGAGAGACAACTCGCAAGAGAGGGAACACAGCAGGGGGAGTGGGAGAGGGAGAAGCAGGCTCCCAGTGGTTGTGGGGCTCGATCCCAGAATGCTGGGATCACGCCCTGAGCCCAAGGCAGATGCTTAATGACTGAGCCACCCAGGTGCCCCTAGTTCACGCTTTTAAAGGCCATTTTTAATATTTTTAATTCACAGTAGTTTAATGTACAGTGGACGTTCAGCAAATGTTTACTTGGGGCATCATCCTACTTTTTTTTTTTTACTTATTTCAGAGTATTATTTTCAATCTGATAGGACATATTTTAAAATCTTTAAGGAGCCACTGTTGAGAAGATAAAACACAAGTGTAAATGACTTTGTAAATGTTAAATGACTTGTCAGTGCAGTATAATATTAGGTGCTACGTGGCAAATGCTACCAAAAGAGAAAGTTTCTAAGGTCCAAAAAGGTTATTCTTGGATAGCTTCAAGGAGGAGGTAAAGTTGAATTTGAAATGGTCCTTGAGAATTGGGCAGGGTTTAGATAGGAGTATGTGCAGAACCCTTAAGTTCCTACTGGAAGCCCTAGCTAATGATTGGTCATTGGTGTCATATTTATCTGTAAAGCAAGGAAAATGCACTGGATTTCTTCATGGTAGATTCACTGCCAAGAAAAAAAAAAGAAAAAAGCAGCTTCTCTTAATTAATCCATCTTGTTTTCGTCATGTTATTAGTGTTGAGTGACTTAGTATATCATATTTTGAAATTTATTTTGGCACTTAAAATATTACACTATAGGTTTTCTCAATTAAAGGGATGGCTTTAGTTTTATACTTTTTTTTTTTTTAATTTGTGTACCTTTATGTACCCTAAGTGTGTTTGGTGGGATGATTTTTTTTCTAGATTTCTAGTTACATTGGGTAGTCTAAATGGCATTTTTGTCTCTAGTTGACCCTGGATTCTATGATGACCTTGATGGTCTTTTAAGAAAAGTTCCTTTTTGTTATTTATGATGTTAGCAGGAATATTTGAAGCATACTGCCCCTGAAATACCTCTTTTTGTTTCTGTGTTGTTTGAATAAACTATGTGTTTGCTTCTGTTACTCAATTACGAATCCAAAGAATAGTTTAGAATGAATTTTCTGAAGTAATTGCTAAAGATTGTAGGAAGGAGATACTTTTAAAACTAACTTCTGACTGGAATAGTTTTGTGGTGCCAGAAACTTTCCAAAGTAAGCATAGTTATTCAAAGCAGTGCCTTAGTTATGTTTATGAAAAGAAATGCTATTTTTGTTGATCTTTCAAAGTTAAAACATAACTATTAATCTTCTATAGCACATACACCTGAAACGCATTCTCCCATCCCCAGTTTTATGTTTACATTCTGTACTATTCCATGAATCATCAGATGCTTACAAATAAATTGGGAGAAACCCTGGCTGATAGAAATTAACTGCTTTTCAGTTAAGAGATATTTAGCTTGAATAGACTGTTTAATACATTAACATTTTATTGATAGGGTTTTACTGTAGTTTTCCCTGTTGAAGCATTTCTTTTTTATTTTAATATGTTGAAAATACAAACATGTTTTAAAATTTAGCAAGTTATATTGTACATTTTTCTGTGCCTTATTATATATTCATGTCCTGCCTTGAGGCCACCTTTTCATGAATAATGTAAGGAATCACTACAGCTGAGTCAGAATATAAGTTCAGTTTCTTTGCTTTTTCTTTGTACTAAGTCTTGGAGGTTCTTTACCTGAGACTTCTAAAGCTATGAGGACATTTTCATACTCCAAGGATATCAAACTATTTCTTGTTCTAAAGAAAGTTTTTATTAAGTCTTTAAAGGAAATTTTTTATAGACTTGGACATATTGCTGAAACAGTGTTACACCTCTGTAACTTCAGCTGTTAAGTTTTAGCAGCCTCAGAGAGCATCTCATTTTCCTTGGGGTTCTTGGACCTTTTTTTGTTTTTTAAGCATTTTATTTGTTAGGGTATGTGGAATAAAGATACCTTTCCAAAGAGTACAACTTTGCTTTATTATTTTTTTATTTTTGTCTTTGTTAGTTACCTCTTTCTGTGTAACAAGCTGTCCCAAAGTTTAGTGGCTTAAAACAACAGCATTAATTATCTCACAGTTTCTGTGAGTCAGAAATGAGGCATGGCTTACCTGGACTTGGATCCTCTGTTTAAAGATTTCTCACAAGGTTGCAATCAAGGTATACTCTGAGGCTGTGGTTTCATCTCAAGGCACAGCTGGGAAGCATGCACTTTCCAGGTCAATCACGTGGTTTTTCGTAGGATTTAGCTCCTAATAGACGACTGGACTCAGGGCCTCAGTTCTTCACTGCTGTAGGCTGGAGGCCTATCTCATTTGTTTCTTAGATAGGCCTCTCCATGGGACAGCTTACTACATGACTGTTGGGTTCTATCAGAGCGAGCCTAGTGAGAGAGCAAAAGAGAGTAGGCAAGATGGAAGCCAGAGTCCTTACAAAACCTAATCTCAGGATTGGTAGTTCCTCCATTTGCCAAATGTTATTCATCAAAAGTCAGTCACTAGGTCCACACGCTAGGGGAGGAGATTACACTTAGACATGAATATCCAGAGGTGGAATTCATTGTGAGACATCTTAGAGGCAGCCTACCATGGGTTCTGAAGTGTTTTTATTGATTCATGTTTGCTAGGTAAACTTCATGTACAAAAAATCCTTATCATGCTTTTCTTTCTTATACCCCCCACCCCACATGTGCAGAGAATAACACAAAAGAATGCACACACAGACATATCTTAGAGATATTGTGGGTTTAGTTCCAGACTTCCCCAGTAAAGCGAATATTACAATAAAGCAAGTCAAATGACTGTTTTGTTTGCCAGTATATTGAAAAGTTATATTTACACTATACTGTAGACCATTAAGTGTGCAATAGCATGTGTCTAAAAAACATGTAAATATGTTAATTTAAAGTGTAAATTTAAGGGGCGCCTGGGTGGCTCAGTCATTAAGCATCTGCCTTCGGCCCAGGGCATGATCCCAGGGTCCTGGGATCGAGCCCCACATCGGGCTCCATGCTCTGCTAGGAGCCTGCTTCTTCCTCTCCCACTCCCCCTGCTTGTGTTCTGTCTCTCGCTGGCTGTCTCTCTCTCTGTCAAATAAATAAATAAAATCTTTTAAAAAAATAAAGTGTAAATTTAAAATGTAAATTTAGATATCTTAATTTAAAAAATAGTTTATTGCTAAAAAATCTGAGTTTTCAGCAAGTTGTGTACTCTTTGCTGGTGGAGGCTTTTGCCTCAATCATGCTGCTGACTGATGAGGATAGAAGTTGCCGAAGGTTGTGGTGGCTGTGACAGTTTCTTAAAATGAGACAATAATGAGGTTTCCCACATCAGTTGACTCTTCCTTTCACAAACGAGTTCTCTGTACATGCAATGCTGTTTAATATCATTTTACCCACGGTAGAATTTCTTTCAGAATTGGAGTCAGTCATCCCAAGCTGTGCCATTGCTTTATCAACTATGTTGATGTCATATTATGAATCCTTTGCTATCATTTGAACAGTCTTCACAGCATCTTCATCAACAGTAGATTCCATCTCAAGAAACCACTTTCTTTGTTCATGTGTAAGAAGCAGCTCCTTATCCATTCAAGTTTTATCATGAGATTGTAGCAAAATTCAGTCATATTTTGAGGCTCTACTTCCAGTTTTATTGTCTTCCTGTGTCTACCACATCTGCAGTTCCTTCCTCCTTCCTAGTGAAGTCTTGAAACCCTTGAAGTCATTTATGAAGGTTGGAATCAACTTTTTTTTTTTTTAAAGATTTTATTTATTTATTCGACAGAGATAGAGACAGCCAGCGAGAGAGGGAACACAAGCAGGGGGAGTGGGAGAGGAAGAAGCAGGCTCATAGCAGAGGAGCCTGACGTGGGGCTCGATCCCATAACGCTGGGATCACGCCCTGAGCCGAAGGCAGACGCTTAACCGCTGTGCCACCCAGGCGCCCCTGGAATCAACTTCTTCCAAACTCCCATTCATATTGTATTTTGGGCTCTTCCCATGAATCATGAATGTTGTTCATGGCATCTAGAATGGTGAATCCTTTTCTGAAGGCTTTCAAGAATTTATTTTGCCCACATTCATTAGAGGAATCGCTCTATATGGCAGCTATAGCCTTATGTATTTCTTTAATAAAACTTGAATGTCAAAATCTCCTAGATCGATGAGCTACAAAATGGATGTTGTGTTAGCAGGCATGAAAACATTAGTCTCATTGTTTATCTCCATCAGAGCTCTTCGGTGACCAGGTGCATTGTCAATGAACAGTTATATTTTAAAATGAATCTTTTTTTTCCTTAACAGTAGGTCTCAACATTGGGCTTAAACCATGTTATAAACAGATGTTCTATCAACCAGACTTTGTGGTTCCATTTATAGAGCACAAAAGAGTAGATCTCCCATAATTCTTAAGGGCCTTAGGATTTTGAGAATGGTAACTGAACACTGGTTTCAGCTTAAAGTTACCAGCTGCATTAGCCCCTAACAAGAGAGTCAGTAAGTTTTTTGAGGTTTTGAAGCCAGGCATTGACTTCTCCTTTCTAGCTGTGAAAGTCCTAGATGGCATCTTCCAGCAGGAGGGTGTCTTGGTGTACATCGAAAGTCTTGGTTAGTGTAGTCACCTTCATTAATTATCTTAGCTAGATTTTTCTGGATAACTAGCAGCAACTTCTGCATCCACTTGCTGCTTTACTTTGCACTTTTATGTTGTGTAGATTGCCTTTTTCCTTAAACCTCATGAACCAACCTCTGCTAGCTTCACATTTCTTCTGCAGCTTCCTCACCTCTCTTGGCCTTCATAGAATTGAAGAGAGGTGGGCCTTTCTCTGGATTAGGCTTTGGCTCAAGGGAATGTTGTGGTTGGTTTAATCTATCCAGACCACTCAAAACTTTCTCTTTACCAGCATAAAGGATGTTTTGCTTTCTTAAATTCTTGTGTTCACTGGAATAGCACTTTAAATTTTCTTCAAGAACTTTTCCTTTACCTTCACAACTTGGCTAACTGGCACAAGAGAGAGGCCTAGTTTTTGGCCTGTCCCAGCTTTGGACATGCCATCCTCAACAGGCTTAATCATTTCTAGGTTTTGATTTAAAGTGGGAGATGTACAACTCTTCCTTTCACTTGAACACTTAGAAGCCAGTGTAGGGTTAGTAATTGGTTAGTAATTGGTGTAATTTGTATACTGTTTTGTCTCAGGAAATAGAGCTGAGGAGAGGGAGATAGATGGGAGAATGGCTGATTAGTGCGAGTAGGGACATGCACAGCATTTATTGATGAAGTTTGCTTATATAGGCACAGTTCATGGTGCCCCCAAACAATTACAAGAGTAACATTAAATATCACTGATCACAGACTGCCATAACAAATATAGTAATAAAGTTTGAAATATTGCAAGAATTACAGCAAATGTTGATGGAAAAGTGGTGCCGATAGACTTGCTCAATGCAGGGTTGCCACAAACCTTGTTTGTAAACAAACAAAACCAGACCCCCACAATATCTGCAACGCACAGTAAAACAAAGCATGCCTGTACTGTTGTATGATGGTTTCACATTATTCTTCTGTACCCGTAACCACCTTCCAGTGCCATTCTGGGTTTCAGAGTGGCAGTTATTTTGGCCAGGTGTATCAAGAAGTGAGCAGTAAATATTTGTTGAAGGAATGAATACATGTGTGAATGAGGAATTGGTGGTCATTTTAATTAATTCTGCCCAAAGTTTTACAGAGGAAGTGACTTTGAGTTGTAGTTTATGAAAGACAAGGAAGGAAAAAGGTTTTGCAGGCAGAGGTAACAGCAGTAGAGGTAACAAATGCAGTCTCTAGAAGTTAGGAAACAGCATGGTGTGTTCTGGAAATGGGGGAGAAGTTCGCTAAGAATGGGATGAAGGATGTTTTGAAGAATGAGAAATAATGCTGGAGAAGTAGGTCGGGGGTAGATTGTTTTCCACATTAGGGACTTGGGACCTAACTGTGAGCTCGTTAGCAGGGGAGAAGGACTTTACTAGATAACTGTAGAAAAATAAGCTCTGCGACTTCCATGAAAAAAGAAATAGTGAGAATCTAAAGGCCACCCTAATCATGAAAAATCATGATGCTGAATGAAGGCAATGACAGTAGTTCTGAAGAGAAGATTCTGAGAGCCTTTTTGAGAATTAGGTAAAGACCACCAGCTGTCCCCAAATAGACTCTTTTTCTTCTGTAATGTATTTTTTTCTGAGAATAACAATTATATTTACTACTCTCCCTTACATTACCTGCTGATTAAATTTTGATCAATGGGATGTAAACAGAAGACTCCAGCTTCTGAGATCTTGCTCTTGAAGGAAAGGGGTATGCCTTTTGATTTTCTTTTCTACTTCTCACTGGCTGGAGTGTAGGCTTGTATTAAGTCATCGTGAACTATATAGATATATATTGGAGGTTATGGCCTCAGGACAGTGGATGGAAGGAGCTGGATCTCTAAGGACTTTGTGAAGCAGAGCCTCCCCCTCTACTTTTTACATGAGAGAGCTGAATTTTATCAGGTTACACCATTATTATTTTGGGTTTCTCTTCTAGGAAGCCAAGCTAATTCCAAAATAAAAACAGGTATGATAAAATACAGAATTATGTAGGAGTAAAGAACTAACTGAAATGTCTAGTTCAGTGGACTGAATGAATTTTGACCTGTTAACTGGCGTAAGGTTTGAATGGGCAAGTAATTTCTTTTTTGGGTGTGCTAATTTTGAGATGGCTTGTATTATTTCCTCTCTTCCTATTTTTCTATGAACCCAACTTTGATTTTGCTTGATTCCCTGCCCCATCTGTTCCATGTGCAGCTTCTTCAGTCAAGCTCCCAGGAACAGCCCATGTTTACTTCTACCTCCCCAACTTTTTTAACTGTAACACAAATTTTTTAACTTTGTCTTCTCACTACCTGCATTCTCTTACCTACTTTGAAGATGGAATAGTTGAAGAGCTGGGTTTACTGGCCCCTTCTATGCCTTTCTTCATTTTCTTATATCACTGAAGAGTCGTTTCGAATATATCATTTCTATTATGACAATGGAAACAAATGCTGTTCCAGTCATTTAGCAGGCCTGGCTTATGTCCTGATTCCTAGAGTAGTGTTTCTGGCTTGTGGTATTTCTTATATTACTGTTTTTAACATTTATTTCTAAAGAAAGTTTTTTCAAACAGAAATCACTTACATATCTGCTTATGTATGTCATGTATTTTCCTACATTTTAGCCTAAAGCTCTAAAGGGAAAAACTGTAGGACGGGAAAAAAAAGTCATCCATCCATATAGTAGAAAAGCAGCTCAAATTACAAGAGAGGCCCACAAACAAGAAAAAAAGGAAAAGTAAGTATCTTTTTATCATTGTAAAGCCCATTAATACATTTATCGTTCATCAGTATTCCCTTCTCTCTTTAATAAATGTTAAGTATGTTCTATGCACTGAAGGTAAAACAGTGAACAAGGATTCAGCTCTTCTAGAGTTTACCTGAAGCAGAAGCATACATTTGAATAGCTTGTGATGAATGCAGTGAAGAAAAAGGAAAAAGAATTACAGAATAGAGTGATAGAGTGGTTTTATTTTACATAGAATAGTCATGTGTAGCTTATCTGAAGAAGTTCATATTGGAGCAGAGAGCTAAAACATGTGAGGGAAGGAGCTATGTAGATATATACTGGACATACAGGTTAAAGTACTTCTTAGTCTATTAGATATATCGAAGGAGATACAAAATGTGCAGTTGGATATGTTGGGTCTGGTGTCCAGAGGATAGATTAGGGATGCAACACAAATTTGGGAGTCATCAGCTTCTAGATGGGACTGTAAATCGTGAGACCATATAAGATCATCTAATGAGTAAACGTAGCTAGAAAAGAGAAGGGAACCAGGGATTGATCCCAGAGGCCTCCATCATGTAGAAGTTGGAAAAAGGATCCAACAAGTGAGACTGAGAAAGAGGAAAAAGAAGATTGTGTTTCAAAGAGAAGGTGGTGATCAGGCTATGTCATTTGCTCTTGATTAATATGAGAACTGAGAATTGATATAGTAATTTGATTTAGTAATGTGGAAATCATTTAGTAAAGTAGAGATCACTGTATACTTTTTGTTATTTTCTTTGTTGCTCTGAAAATTACAACTAAATCTTAATCTTGTTTCAGATTAATGTCAAGTTAATTTTAATAGTATACAAAAAATTTGCTTCATTGTGACTCCATTCTCCCTCCTTTGTACTACATTGCTAGAAATTACATCTTAACACATTATAATCCCATAAACACAGTTTTACAATGATCGTGTTTATGCAGTTGTCTTATGAGAATACACACAAAAATACGTTTATACTATTTTTTAAATTTGGTTATGTAATTATCTTTTTTTACTGGTGCCCCTTATTTCTTCATGTGGATTCAAGTTGCTATTTACTGCCCATTCATTTCAGCCTGTAGGACTCCGTTTAGTATTTCTTATAAGGCAGTTCTGAAAGTGAGAGATTCTCTTAAGTTTTGTTTATCTGAGAATGTCTTAATTTCTCCTTCATTTTTTTTTAAAGATTTTATTTATTTATTTGACAGAGAGAGAGAGACAGCCAATGAGAGAGGGAACACAAGCAGGGGGAGTGGGAGACGAAGAAGCAGGCTCCCAGCGGAGGAGCCCGATGCGGGGCTCGATCCCAGAATGCCGGGATCACACCCTGAGCCAAAGGCAGATGCTTAACGACTGCGCCACCCAGGCATCCCTTCCCCTTCATTTTTGAAGGAAACTTTACAATATAGAATTCTTGGTTCAGTCTTTCTATTCAACACTTAAAATATGTCATCCCTCAGCCTTCTGGCCTTCATGGCTTCTAATGAGAATTCAGCTGTTTATCTAATTGAATGCAATGAGTCACTTTTCTCTTGATACCTTAAAGTTGCTCTTTGTCTTTGAATAGTTTGACTGGTATGTCTAGTAGGTGTGCATCTCTGAGTTTATCCTACATGGATTTCATCTAGCATGGAGTTTGTTAAGCTTCTTGTGTGTGTAGCTCAATGTTTTTTATCAAATTGAGACTTTTTAGCCATTATTTTTCCAAATATCTATCTTTTCTGTCCTTTCCTCTCCTTCTGTGACTCCCATTATACCTATGCTGGTGTTCTTAGTAGTGCCCCACAGGTGTCTGAGACTCTTCATTTTTCTTTCTTTCCTTTCCACTTTTTGTTGCTCAGACTGGATCATTTCAACAAACTCACACTTACGTTGTAGATTCTTTTTTCTGCCAGCAAAAAACTGCTGTTGAATCTCTCTAGTAAATTTTTCATTTTTATTATTATTTCTTTCAACTCTAGAATTTCTACTTGGCTCATCATTGTAATTTCTGTCTTTATTGATATTATTTGTTTGGTGAAACACTCTTCTCATAATTTCCTTGAATTTTTTAGATACTTTAGTTTTTTGTGTATGTTTTCTTTAGTTCTTTGTGTATGTTTATTATAGGTGAATTCAAGTCCTTGCCGAGTAGGGTCAACTGTCTGGGCTTTCTTAGGAAGTTGGTATTGGATGCTATTTTTAATCCCTGAATATGGGCCATACTTGCCTTTTTCGTTGTGTGTCTCACCATTTTTAGTTGAAAACTGGACATTTTCAATAAAACGGTGTGACTACTCTGTTAAATAGACACCTCCAGCCCCTGTACCCAGTTAGGTTTGCTCTCGTTTGCTTTGTGACTTTCCTAGACGGATTTTGTAAAGCCTTCTTGTTGTGTGTGACCATTGATGTTTCCGCTCAGTTGGTAGTCAGCTAATGTTTCAGCAGAGAGTTCTTTAAAAGTCTTTAGCTAATCAGTCTCTCAGCCTTTGCTGAGGGGCTCTGTGAATCTATTCGGCATGCCTTCGACACACTAGGATGCAGTTTACTTAGACTTCATTTCTTGTTTGCATAGAGCCTCAAGGTTATCCAGAGGTGAGAGATTAGGACCTGCTCAGGGCTTTCCATAGCATGAACATAGTCCTGAATATGCATATGGCATCCCAGATTCCCAGGAATGTGTTGGGACTAGCTTTCAAGTCCTCTGCGGACCTTCCATTCACCAGTTTTCCTTTAAAATTTTTTGTCCACCTTTTGTTAGCCCCCAACTGGCAATATCACTGAGACAGCTGCTATGTTAGATAATTGCTGATTATTTTCAAGAAACAACTTGGGGATAGAACCGTTCCTATAGAGAGATCTCTGAGTCAGATTATGTGAAGACAAAGTAACTTCAAACTTCTTAGCATGCTGCCTGTCGGTCAAATGGTAGCAATTCTCTGGGGATGGAGGTTTTGGGGAACTCCAAATTTGATCTCTCTAGTGGCCGTTAGGAAGATGGCTTTTACAACTACCATGAGTTGCTAGTCCATTAGTTTTCAACACTGTTGCAGAGCTGACAGGAGGATGATGGATCAGGCACATTACAGCACCACAGGTTTGTTGTTCTTACCGAGATTGGGCTTTTTATCTTGAGAATCTCCTTGGATTATTGCAAGCCTTTGTTTAATTTTCATACTACCGATAAAGTTCATTTTGACAAGTTTTGTTAGTATTCTCTTTGTTTTTATGGATTTCGTAGGTCCTTATGCCATTTTGGAAGTTGGTTTGTATTCTTGATGTGAAGAACTCGTAGCAAAATTTTCTTCGTAGGAATACAAAATGTGTATATAATGCCTCTTCTTTTCCACTTCTTGTCCCTTAGTCTCCCCTCTCTGGTCTGCAGCACACACTGTAATTTGCCAATTCTCCCCTCCAGCTTCGGCCTGTGAGAGTCCCCAGGAGCTGCTGTAGAGACAAATAAAATGAAGTTATAAAGACAAAAATCATCATTTTAGTTATTTTAAAATAGCCTTACCATTTTAATAAATGGAAGTTACATTTCCATACTAGCTGATAGAAACCAGCATGTTCATTGTTATATATTAATTCCTTACCCAAGACCTAAAGGCATATTTAGTAAAGATTAGCTGTTCCACAATGATTTGGCTAGAAGTTTTCTGGAAGAGAATAGACAAGTGCTGTGAAAGAAAGTCAAACTTACTTTCTTTTTCTTTTTTTTCCATAAAGGTTATTGGGATGATAATACTGCTTTAAAACAGTAATTTTCCAAATTTAAGTAATTTATGTATCACTTTCATGAATTTTGCTATGTCTTGACATGGTTATTCTATAATTTTGCAGTTTTTATTACTGTCTTTACTAGTATTTCACAAACCTAGGTGTACACGAGATACATCTGTAGGGCATATGAAAATGGTTTGTTCCTTCCCCTAGAATTTTCCATCAGAACGTCTGGGGCAGTGTCAAAATTTTGCATTTCTAACAAGTTTCAGGTAATGTTGGTGCTGTTGCCACTGGTTCAGGGACCACACTATGAGAAACACTGACCTATTAGGTGTTATTTACCTAATATTTTTTAAGCATCTATTTCCCTTACATATCTTTTTTTTTTTTTTAAGGAGTCATTTGATCTGTAAATACTGTAGCCTTCCCTGTATGGTCTGAGCTTGAGGCATGCTTGCTTTATCCTTGGTGAAAAGATTTGGCAAAGGTTGGAAGACTTGTAAAGTAAACATTAAACTAAGTTTTCTTCTTAATGTAATTAGAGAGGATCAAAAGAAAATGGGGGAAAAAGTAGCTTGTTTAAAGATAATTTAATTCTGTGTCTATGAAATACTCAAAAATCAGCTCATCTAGTAGTAGATTACATGGCAATATTTTAGGAAATACTGCTTTAGAATTTGGCTAAATTCTTTGGTTCACTGTAAGGACTTGTGCCAGTGAACCTAGAATCTTTGTATGTTTTCAGGTATCTTCAGGATTTTATGCACTGATTTACAGAATCAACATTACAAAAGAATTATGGAAGGATAAAACTGAATAACATGGTAATTCCTGTATAACTTATTTTAAGGAGGTCCCATTATTGGCCCAAGGCTCCATTTTTATAGTACAGAGTTGTAAGTTATTACTTAATTTTTTCTACTTGGACAATGTTCTGAACAGATTTTTCTCATTTATTTTAAAGAAGTCATCATTGTAACCATTATGGCTCCAGAAGCAAACAAATAGACAGTTTTAGTAGTGTCTAATGTATTTTACGAAATAGGCTTACTCCTGTCATAGATGTCAGTGTTTTGAGTAGCATCATTGAGCATGAGTCATATTTAATTTAAATGGCATAAACACAAATAGCATCTTAAAATGCTGCTGATCTTCCTGCACTAGAGTAGTACTTCCAGCAAGACAGAAATGCTGAGTTGCATATTTTGGGGGGATGGTTGGTGACAAGATACTTAGACTTTTGGAACAGCTATGAGCAAGGTGATAGAAAAGGTACCAGCAGTACTTAACTTGAACTTCAGGTGCCTTTGGCTTCTTAATAATGAATAGCAGTTATCAAATACTGCTCTAATTACCTACTGCTGCATAAGAAATTCTGTGGCATCATAGCAGTTTGAAACAAACAGTTTTTTGGTCAAGAATTCCAGCACCACTTAACTGAATGGTTCTGGCTCAGAGTCTCTCACAAAGCTACAGTTAAAATGTTGACTGGGCCTGCATTCATCTCAGAGCTTGATAGGGAGAGATTTTGCTTCTGAGCTTACTCACGTGGCTGTTGGCAGAGCTCAAGTCATGGCTGCCTGTGGCTGGAAGCATCAATTCCTTGCCACATGAGCCTCTCCATAGGCTACTCACAACATGGTAGCTTGGTTCCGACAGAGCAAAGGCTCCGAGATAGAACAAGAGGGGGTGGCCAGGACAGAAAGTCTTTGAAACTTAATTTCAGAATGACATCCATCGCTGTTGTGCTATTTTATTTGTTAGAAGTCTCTAGATCTAGCCAGCCACACACAAGGATCACAAGGTCATGATGATCAAGACACAAGAATCAGTGGGGACCATTTTAGATACTATCACCTTTTGTGAACTATCTGGCTACCAAAGATACGTGGTTTCTTAAGGAACAAAGGTAGCCAGTTTCTGTACTTTCACATAGAACTGAGGATTCTTTGTACCACTTCCTAAGGTTCCTTATTAGGGAGAGACACAAGTAGCGGGGAGATAGGGAGCGGATATCTGTTATGTTGTAGTGTCTTTGACTAGTGGTCAGGGATACAAAACCAGACCTGCTAGGTTAATCAAGTTGACTCTTATTGATAGACTCTGATTACTTAAAGATACTGCAGGAGTGAATAGCAACAGAATTAAGAGCTTAAACATATTTTTCTTCAGTATTTGAATGCTCTGATTTAGGACTATATGGAATATTGCTTCTGTTCATATTAAAAGAAACTAGTATGTTTTGAAGACTAGTACATTTCAAGAGATGCACATTTTACAGAGAGCAAATGGCTATTTTTTTTTAAGATTTATTTATTTTAGAGAGAGCACGTGCGCGCAAGCAGGAGGGAGGAGCAGAGCGAGAAGTACAGGGGAGGCAAGCTCCTTGCTAAACACAGAGCGCTACGAGGGGCTCTATCCTATGACCCTGATATCATGACCTGAGCCAAAATCAAGAGTCGGACGCTCAATCATCTGAGCCACCCAGACGCCCCAGCAAATGGCCATTGTGTGTTAGTTTAGCTTTATTTTATGATTTCTCAGCATAGCAATATTTTGTTGGTATGTACTGTCATATCTACAGTATGTCCTGCAGGATATACAACAAGGATCTCTAGATACCAAAAGAAAATGACTTAGTATGGAAAATTAACAGAAAGAAACTAAGCATAATGGGTAAAAATCTAGGAAATAACTACTTTAGAGAATTCATCTCAAGTCTCTCTACTTTTCTGTGTCCCAACTGATAACCATTCTCATTCGGGCCCCATTGAATTCATTCAAAATAATTGCAACCTGACTTCTAACTAGATTCTTTCCTCTAAGCTTAATTGAAAGGAATGAATTTTTTTCTACCTTGTTATGAGTATTCTCTATTTTTAAAAATCAACTTTGAGGAATAAATAGCATTCAGTAAAATAGCCATATTTTCAGTGTACAGATTTGGGGTTTTGACAATATGTTGGTCTACCCACCACAATTAGTGTATAGTACCATCTTTATCCTTGCAAAGGATTCCCTTGTGCATCTTCTCAGTCATTCCTTACCCTCCACCCCTAGCCTCAGGCAACCCCTGATTTGCTCTTCATTTGATAGATGAGATTTGTCTTTCCTAATGTTTCATATAAATGAAATGATTATATATAATTTTTTGTTCCAGCTTCTTTCACTTAGCATAATGTTTATGAAATTTACCCATGTTATATCATATATTAGTTGTCTTTCTTATTACTGAGTAGTATTCCATCGTATGGATATGCAGTTTGTTTATTCATTTACCTGTGGTGTTCATTTGGATTATTTTACAGTACTGGGCTATTGGGTCTGCCAAGTAAGAGTCCAGCCCCCTGTTTTTATTAAAAAGTTTTATTGGAAAGCAGATAGCTATGCCCATTCCTTTTGTATTGTCTGTGGCTGCTTTCAGGCTACTATGGTAGAAATGAGTAGTTGTGACAGAGACTGACCACATTACTCTCTGGCCATTTAAGAAAAAAATTGCCAGCCTCTGCTATTATGAATAAATCTGTCATGAACATCCATGTACAATATTTGTGTGGACATTTGTTTTCATTTTTCTTTCAGTTCCTAGAACTGGAATTGCTGGGTCATATGGTTGGTGATTTTATGTTAAAGTATATAAGAAAATTGAGTTTATATGAAATTAAGTTTATAAGAATTGCTGGTCATATGATAGGTGTCACATTTAAGTATGTAAAAAATTGCTTTATCCAAAGTGATAGCGTCATTTTATATTTTTACCACCAGTGTATAAGAGTTATATTCTTTCCATATCATCTCAAATTTGCTGTATTATCAGTTTTTGAAAAAGTTTTTAGCCATTCTGTTAGTTGTGTAATAGTATCTTAGTTTAATTTTATTTTAACATCTTGATTACTAATGATGTTTAAGTATCTTTTTATGTGCTTATTGGTCATTTTTGTGTCTTTGATATGATGAGAAATCTGTTAAAATCTTTTGCCCTTTTTGGTATTAAGTTGTCTCTTAAGTAGTAAGAAGTGTCTGTATATTCTGAATGCAAGTCCTCTGTTAGTTATTTGTACTGTGAATATCTTCCCCCATTCTGAGCCTGAAATTTTCTATTAAAAAAGGCTTCATTTTATTTCTTCAGTTTTCTGGTTGTTTAAAGTGAGAGGGTAAATCTGGTTGTTTAAAGTGAGAGGGTAAATCTGGTCTGCTTTGTTAGTCAGGGACAGTAGATTTTTTGTTCATTGCTGTATCTCTAGTGAGTAGCATAAAGTGTGGCAAAAACTAGCTGTCCGAAGGTGTCTTCTGAATTAATATTTAGAAGGGAATAGGTTCTATTATCATAATCATATAATCATAATCCTATGCTTCAATAATAGGAATCATATATTACCTGGACTCTTCTGAGAATAAATGAGTTCTTTTTCTTTATTATAATTCTTTTCAAATTATGAAAAGTAAACATTCTGTTTTGTTCTTGTTGACATTTAAAAGGTGACATTAAGGCATTTTGATCTTGGTGGCAGACTCCATCTTCTAGAAGGTATCATTACTGTTTTGTGCACAAGTATCACCCATCTGAACATTCATAATCCAATCAGATTTTTTTTGTGTTTTCAAAACTGATTTGTTCTATTGGTGTCCTTTAGTCATTAGTCACTGAAGAGCTGAAGAAAAGTTTCTAGTAACATTTTGTTCCAGGAATTTAAAAGAAAAGCATGGTGTTCAGTGTTTCTGCACTAACAAAATTAATTTCATATGTATAAAAGAATGATCCTTGAATTAAGATTCTGTGGGCAGTTTTTTTTTGTTTGTTTTTGACAGATTTTTAAAATTCGTTTTTGTAATTTTCTAACACGTTAATGCACCTTTTCTTCCAAGATTGAAGAATGAAAAGGCATTGCGTCTCAACCTTATTGGTAAGTAGATTTACTCATTTGACACTCGGGCTAAACTATAGTGAAGTTCTGCTCTGTGCCTGTTTTTCTTTTGATTCTTCTAGGTAATTTTCTTTACTAGAATTAATTAAAACAAAATAAAATCAGTCATTAACTCTTAGAAAGTGTTAATAATATCTAGCTTAGTTTTTTAGAAACTATTTGGTTTATACCTACCTACCTACATCTATCTGTCTATCTATCTCTGAAGTTTAATTCTAGCTCCCTAACTATTAGAATTAGGAAGGATTATGGCCTAAGTATTTTGGAAACAGCAGTTTATATTTAGTGATGTGGTTACATGCATCCTCAGTCTGTATCTCAATGTCACGATCTTTTGGGGGGGGCAGATTTATTGTTAGTAAATTTTTACATATAAGTCTGACTTCAAAATAGTGACTCTTAGGGGCACCTGGGTGGCTCAGTCAGTTAAGTGTCTGCCTTTGGCGTAGGTCCTTGGAACAAGCTCCATGTCAAGCTCTCTGCTTGGGGAAGTTTGCTTTTCCCTCTCCCTTGATGCAATCTCTCTCTCTCGCCCTCTCTCAAATAAATAAATAAAATCTTAAAAAAAAAATAGTGACTCTTAGGCTTTGTTTTTGTTTTGTTTTTGTTGTTGTTCGTTTGTTTTTTGTTTTGTTTTAATCTTAGGCTTTACTTGAACTCCGATCTTTGATGCTTTCTTAGATAATAGAATAGTATTTCTAAGTAGGTTATCCATATCTGAGTTAGGGCCATTTCTTGATCTGTAATATGGAGAAATCTAACTGAAAGTGACCCTGATGGTCAGATTTACTCTTTGCATGGTATCTGGCAGATCTTGCATGGTTAATATATTTACTGATTTGAGGCCCTGGACAGGCCACTTAGCCCTTTTCATGTGTGAATAGGGATAATAATGTAGTAATCCTCATAGGATTGTAAGACTCTTAACATAGAGTCTGCTGCTTATTAAATGTTCAGCAATGACCGTCTTCACCATTAATCTAATCAAGTTTTCATTTTATTATTTTAGACATTTGTTCTATCTTTTGCTTTTTAAATACTTAGAACTTCATGTTCTATTAACATATTCTTTCTTTCTTTTTTTTTTATTTATGCATTCTTATCGGATAAGAAATATATACTGAGGGGCGCCTGGGTGGCTCAGTCGTTAAGCGTCTGCCTTCGGCTCAGCCCCACATCGGGCTCCTCTGCTGGGAGCCTGCTTCTTCCTCTCCCACTCCCCCTTCTTGTGTTCCCTTTCTCGCTGGCTGTATCTCTCTCTCTGTCGAATAAATAAATAAAATCTTTAAAAAAAAAAAAAAAGAAATATATACTGAAAGGCATCTCTCCCACCCCTGTCTCTTCCCCAAATTAAAATGTGACAGTTTGATTTCTGACAGACTGGTTTAATTAGCTTGGAGCCCACGCAAGCCTTTATATTTAACATTGAGATAAATTTTGATACTATTTTAAACACATTGATGTTGAAAATTATAATGAATACTCATTGCTTAAGTGATGATTTATGATGTTAACCTCTCTTTGTATTTGTCGTTATAGGTGAAAAACTGCAGTGGTTTCAAAGTCATCTTGATCCCCAAAAAGTAGTATATTCAAAGAAAGATGCTTGCGAATTAATTGAAAGGTAAACACTGGGCTTGTTATAAGCAAAGCGTCAGAAAAGGGAATTCTCCAACCTGGTTCTTCAAGAAATAGAGTTCTGTTCTGCATTTATAGAGGAGTAAATGGGCTTTGTTATCAAAAAGGCTTTAGATTCACACCCTGGTTTAGCCACTCTAGTAGGTTTATAATGTTTCTGAGCCTCAGAGTGTTGCTTAACCCAGTTTCTTGGGATCAGGAAAAGCTTCCTATGAAAATATCATCTAAATTGACTTCTGAAGAGTAAGAGTTAGCAGATTGAAGTAAGTTAGTTGAAGAGTCTTTAGGCAGAGAGAACAGTATCAGAGGTAAGAGTGACATATTTAGTGATCTGCCAGACATTAAATATAATCAAAATAATAAGTTCAAGGAGGGCATTGTGACAGGTACAGCTCACAAAAGACCTCAAGTATCACTGTAAGAGTTTGGACCTTTTCAAAGGACATTAAGAGCCACAAGAAGTTTTTTACAACGGGCACCTCAGATCATATTTAAACCCTAGAAATGTCACAGTGGTAAGAATGATGATGATGGCCTAAGGGCGCATGGCTTTGGCCAGGACACTGTTGAGAGGCTGATGAAGCAATCTAGGTAAGAGACGATGCTGACCTCTGCATGGTTAGTAGCAGTATGGTGAAGAGAAATGAAGATTCCAGAAATATAAGAAGGTAGAAAGTCTCAATCTTTAGTGAAAACTTAAATAAAGTGGAGTCAAGGAGGACATGTATATTGTTCACTTGGGCAAGTGGGTAGATGATTGTACTGTTTCCTGAGGTAGAGAGCCAAAGAGATGGAACAGGTTTGGTGGGGGATGAGTGGGGACAGTGTGAGCACAAGTTCACTTTTGAGGGGTTAAGCCTCCATGGGACATCCAAAGGGAGATGTCCAGGAGGTGGTTGAATATGAGGATCTGGAGTTTAACAGATACTTGAATAGCAGGCGGCAATCTGGTTGCTGAAATTTTGGACATGGTTGGGTTATACAGGGACACTCTGAAGTCTGAGGACACAAGGAACTCAGAAGAATAAAAATTTCAAGGATAGGCAAAGACTGGGGTTTGTTTTAAATGAAGTAATGTAAACCAGATGTATAGACCTGTAATTCAGATTGCTTTCTTATTTCTCAGGTATTTAAATCGATTCAGCAGTGAACTAGAGCAGATTGAATTACATAACAGCATCAAAGACAGGCAGGGAAGGCGGCACTATTCCCGGGAGACAGTCATCAAGCAGACAATGGAGCGTGAACGACAACTGTATGAAGGATACGGCCTTGGTATGTTCTCTGTGATTTTCTCTTTTTATTTCTAAAATACATAGCCATATCAGATTTGTAATTCATTTCAAAGGTTTACTTTTATTTATTCTATTTATTTAGTTTGAATTTCTTTTGATTTCCTTTCTTTTGTGAGTATATCAAATAATTTTTTTAATTCATTTTTTTCTTACATTCTCCAAACTGTTACTTGTGATAGTGACATCATATCTTCCTACCCTGATAGTAAAGTTTTCTTCTCCCTTCTGGCACATTCCTGACTTGCTTTATTGTGGAGTTGTTACTTTCCCATCTCTAACTTCATCTATGTTTCTTTAGAGTAGGTGCTGTGCCCTTCTTATTCTAATTCTTGTAGGACCAAGCTATAGTTGTTGCAGTCGTTCTTGAAAAACTAGAAATCGAACATTCATTCTTGGCACTGTAGCTTTTCTTACCATTTTGAAAGACAAGTACATTGTTAGTTTCCCAACATTATCTGAAAAAAAAGCACTTACAGTACTTAAGGCTTGCAAAGCCCACAAACAGGTGAGGACCCAGAAGCAACATGGCCTGCAAATGGTACTTGATTGGCTTGTTAATTGTCAGTCTAGGGAAAAACTTGGTGATTTCACATGAAAAATGTAGATTTCTGGCTTTTTAAAAAGAAATTTGAATGGTCTGGCAACATAATCTGCTACAGTGGAGTAACAGCTGTCCCTTTTAGACTTGATCATATATTCTCAAGTTTGCCAAGGTCCTGAATATTATTACTTCATTCACATTCCGTTTTTGTTCCATGTTATGGCATTTATAGTGTATGGATTTGCCCGACAAGTATAGTATAAATGAAATATTTAATAGCAAATTAAGTTTTTAAATTCTGATAATAACAACACTGAAGTATAGGACCCTAAAGGAACTATCTCATGGGTAACTGTTGTGTTGGCCCCAGCCTATTGGTAGTGGTTCTATCAGCTAGAAACGCCTGAGGCACTCACCTGGGCCACTAGTACTTGCGTTGAGCCCCCATAGGTATTTTCCCAACAGAGCCAATGTTGTGGCTGGCGCAGCCCTGTGGTTCTTACTATGATTGCAGGATGCGCCTAGTAACAACTGTCAGGGCAATTTGAAAAAAAAAGACAAAATTTATCACTCACAAGGTCTAGAAGGTCCATAGCATGCGCAGGGCCATACAGGGAGGTGGAGGGTAGAGAGAGGAAGGGAGTGTGGACTTGGGGCTCTACCGTTACTAGGGTCTAAAGGTGAGGTGCCTGGGATTTCATAGGTTCACTCTCTATTGGTGAATTAAAAACATAACTGGGAGTTAGGGCATGAAAAGGGAAAAGTGGGGTCACTTGAGTGGTGATTTACTAGGTTACCAGAGCTTTCTAAAAGGGGACTTTCATGGGTGGGGGTGGCCTGGTTTCTTATCTAGTTGTTTTGCTAATAGTTTGTCATAGAGCTGGCAGTATTTTTATTTGAGAAGGGTATCTTTGATACAGATGTCTAGACAATCAAAAGTTTAGTGTCAGGCACTTACACTGTAGTAACACTAGAAACCCTGAAGTAGTTGGCAGTTCCTCTTCATCATTTCTAAGAAGTGAGCTGCTTCCCTGAAAAAATAACAGAAAATAGCTGTAGCACTAGATAGATGTGATTCAAATCCTTAGAACTTCTGCATGACAGGACAAGTTATTTAACCCTTTCCCCACCGGGTTTTGTTTTCTTCAGTCTAAAAATTGAAATTAATGGTATACCTACTTCCCCAGTTGTTTAAAATTACATGAGGTTTCATTTATCAAGGTGCCTGACACAACCTAATACAGGAGGTTTGGGGTGAGCTTCAAGCGCTGCTCTCTGTCCCTTTCACTGAGTAGGCACCTTGTAAGAACGTAACATTTGTTTATGCTCATAGATCTCCCATCTCCTCTGTGGCGTTCTCTCTGGAACCCACTTTAATTCGCTGTTGTGTCCATCACCCAACCACAAGTACCGGTCACTGATGACCTCTTAAGTTGCTAAGGTGAACAGTTGCTATACTGGGCATTGATTCTCAGTCACCTTTTCTGCACCATTTGATACAGACGATCACTTCATTTTCTTGTCACACTTTCATTTGGTAAAGAAGATCCAGCCCTTTCCTAGTTTTAGTTCAGTTTCTTAAGTTGAATCCTCCTCATCTTCACAAACTAAATATTGACCAAGGTTCCCATCCTTGGGCTGCTTCTTGTTTCCTACTTAAACCAGTTCCTAGTTCATTTCATTCCATCTGTAATTTTAAATACCATTTACATGGTGATAACTTTGAAATTAGTATCTCTCGACCCTGACTTGTCCCTAGAACTCCAGACTTGAATTATCAAACTGGAGTTTCTCAAAATCTCTACTCGAATGTCTTCTAGGCATCTCAAACCTGACTTGTCCCAAAGCAAAGTCCAGCTTTTCTCATAAAACTTGCTCCCACGCGATCTGTGCATCAGACATCAGCGTCTCCACCTGCCCAGTTGCTCAGGCTGGAAACCCGTAGTCACTTTCATCTTCCATCCAGCTTGTCAGAAAATGTATTTTGCATCTGATAACTTGTACTGCTGCTACCACCACCTCCCTAGTCCAAGCCACCATTGTTTCACCTGTACCATTGTAACAGCCTCCCGGTTGGTCTCTGTGCTACTGCTCTTTTCTCCTAGAGTCTGTTCACCCTGTAGCTGGCAGATGAATTAACAGAACATGGCCAAGGTCAAACTTGTATTGGTGATTGAGGCAGCAGAGAAACTCAGATCCAGCGTTCTTCCAGTTGTGCCACCGTGCTTCTTCCAGAGTCAGGGAGTGTGACTGGTGAAAGGGTTGTGATCTCTGACAACTTCGCAAGTGCCTCTTAACATAGACAAATTGTTACCGAATTCTGCAGGTTTGGTGAAAACTGGATTCTGATACCTGTCCTTCCTCACCTCATGGTGGTATAACTATTTCTGACTCATTTTATTAGGATTTCTTTTTTTAAAAATGGTATTTAATGTACGCCTTTTATATACTTGACCTTTTCATATTCATATTTTCTGAAACTGTTGTCATAATCAGCATACAGTTGTGTCAAGCATTTTTATTTTATCTTTTTCATTCATGGATTCTGGATTTTAATTAATACTTTATTGCATTGGCCAGATTTTTTGCAGCAATGTTCCACTTTTTTATACATTCCATCTGTGTTTTACCGATAACTATGATCATGGATATTGGTTTATGGTAAATTTTTAAACATGGTGAGGAACTGTTAAATACCTAAGTTTTTTATTAAAAATGGATTTAAGTTTTATTGAGTTTCTTTGAGCATCTACTGATTATAGCTTGTTTAAATTTTTTTCACATTTAGAATAATGTGATTTTTAAAAATATTAAGGAATACTTAAATTTCTCAGATAAACTCTACCTTGCCAGGGTAAAGTATATGCTTGAAAAAATTTTGTGCTTTTCACCAAGAAAATATATTTAAAAATCTAGCATATTATTTTAGGGAGTTGATCATTAGAAATTTCCAGGTACCTTTCATAGATTAGCAGGACAGGGCTTATCTCATTAATAGTTTTATTTCATTTTATAGATTCCATGCTAGAATTTATTATTTAATAGCATTCCTCTTAAATCACCTTCTTAAACTAAGCCCTTTATACTTGTAAAACTTACTTTTCATGTAGCATTATAGCAGTGCTTGAAAATTTTGTTTTGCTTTGGATTTTCTTACTGTCTTTCACTTATTCATTGTATCTGAGATAATAAACAAGGAAACTGTAAAATGTTGTGATTTAAAGAACACTGCTTAATGGATACAATTTTTTTCTTTCCCAGAGATTCCAGACATTGTAAATGCAGGTAATCTGAGAACTTTTAGGTAAGTCTGTCTCTCTCTATTATTCCTTGAGGCTGCCTATAAGATACATGAGACATAAACTTTCTTCCCTTTTGAACTTAGACATTAGAGCTAAAAAAAACTCAGAGGTTTCTTTTAACCTTTTTTATCAAAGTAAGACTTTTCCTAATTTGTGTTTATTTGAAACACCTGATGTGCACTGAAATGATAGTGACATGGTGCTTTTAAAAATACCTTGATATAATAATTAAAAGAACGTGGTCTCACTATTCCTCCCCAATTTCGTATTTTTTTTTTAAGATTTTATTTTTATTTATTCGACAGAGAGACAGCCAGCGAGAGAGGGAACACAAGCAGGGGGAGTGGGAGAGGAAGAAGCAGGCTCATAGCGGAGGAGCCTGATGTGGGGCTCGATCCCATAACGCCGGGATCACGCCCTGAGCCGAAGGCAGACGCTTAACCGCTGTGCCACCCAGGCGCCCCCCAATTTCGTATTTTTTAAAAAGATAAACTAACAACAATAGGTTCAGTGGCTCAGAGTTCTATCCCTAGACTGTTCACAGCACCCTCTTTTGGAAAAGATGGTTCCTGGGAAGTGATACTAGTGAAAAGTCATCAAGAACTAGTTAGTTCAGTGGTTGAAAGATGATTTCTTCGGTAACAATAATATATTTTTAGTTACTGAAACTTTGACTTCCCGGCAAGCATGAAAAGAAAAATTGTTTCTGACTGCACTTTGGAGATTTGCGGGTATGATAGAGTTTGAGGTTCTTGATAACTGTATGGCCCGATGGAGTATTCAGGTTAGGGGAAATAAACGAATGGCATAGAGCCTCCTTGTCACTTCTGCCTAGTATTTTCCTGTATTGCATTTGTATTGCATTAGAAGTTTGGGATATGTGGGAATCTCTGTGCAGTTATTGCTGTTGTAGGTTAATGAGAAGATGCACGATGTATGGACAAAGCAAGCTTTACTTCTTGGGACTTTTTTTCCCTAGTGCATATATTGTTTGTTTCTAGGGCATTTGAATCTGCAATAAATTCATAAGCTTTGTTCTGCTGCTTTCAGAGTTTTCTGACTGCTTCGCCATCTTGCACCCCAGCATCCCTCTCTATGTACTCTCTCTTTTGTTTATTTAGGGAATGGGATTTCGATCTGAAGAAATTGCCAAACATTAAAATGAGAAAAATTTGTGCTAATGATGCAGTCCCCAAGAAGTCTAAGAAGAAAACTGTTACGGCTGTAGACAAAGATTTAGGGGAACTGGCACTAAAAGATGAATCAAGTGATTCAGATGAGGAAATGACAGCAGTGGCCTAATTGTCCTTTGTTTGAGGTGAAAGTAAATAATTTGAGAGCTTCGAGTTCTGTTTGACCTGATTATGGTAAATAACTGTCTAGATACAAGAATTTGTTCTGTAGCTTCTTTCATGATGAGAATCCCATTTGCAGTTTCAAAAACAGTGTTATGATTTTCATTTAAAAATGAATGTTGCTTTTCATTTACATAAGTTGCTAAAATAGATACAGTGAAATAAAAGCACAATCTAAGATCCATTTAATCTTAATTTCCCTGGCAGGGGGAGTGATGTGAATAAGGACAAAAATGTTTTGATTTTTTTTTTTCCTCATGTTTACCGTGGATCACCTGATCTCACATTCTGGGGCTCGTATAGCAACGTGTTTGCTGAAAGGGTCCTATGGATACTTCTTGAGCAGTGAGGATAGCAGAATTGGCTTTCAGTAGTAGTGTTCACTAATCTTCCTCTTAAACATCACACCTATTTTCTTTCCTTGTAAAATAAGGAAAATGTGATAGGGAATAAATATACAGTGATAGATTGTACATTATTTTTATTATCTTTAAGCCAGAGTTAAATGGTAAAGTAAAAAAGTGGTGACTGTTTTCATGATGTTGGCCTCCCACACTCAATCTGTTATCTTTTGATAAAGGGGATAAATGATTTCAGGTTAACTGCTCTGTATATTTGTTTTCTCATTAAAAATAGGTTTTATTTGTGGATACAATTAATGATTAGAGAATCGGTTATTGCAATTGTGTTACTTATTTGTGTTACTTATTCTTCTAAGAGATAGGCTAAATGACATATAGCTCAGTATTCCAAGTATCATGAAAGACATGGATGTTTTAGAATGTTGTTCTTCGTAGAACGTGTTAAATGCAATTATCTTTTAGGCTATTTTCTAAAGGATACAATGCAAAGGTATTTGAGTATTTTCAAGAAAAGAAATAACAAAACATTAATGCTATAAGAGGTTAACTAGATATCAACTAAATATTAACTATTTATTTAAAATGTTACAGCTTTTTTATTATTGAAAATTAAAAATAAAATTTATTTTCATAATTTTACTTCTTTAAGTTGTAATTATTTCATTTTCAGTGTTTTAACTGGTGCTGTTTTGCTTTTCTTTAGTAATCTTCATAAAAATATGGCTTTATGGTTACAGAAGTTTCTCTTTAGTCATTTGAAAGTGTCCTTTTTTTGTTTCAAAATGGCTATAAAAACTGAACTTTAAATTACAGTAAAGAGAATAGAAACTGGTTTATCCTGTCTGATATTTAAAAAGGCCTACTGTTAGATAAATAACTTATGAAAATGGCAGGTCATCCTCCCCCTCAGACACTTGTTCCTGGTTTTCCCTATACCGTCAAAGCAGAAAAGATAACAAGCACACTGCTTGAACTAGAATAGGTAAATACTTGCTGAATGAATGAATTTACTTTACCATTTAGGATAATAATTATAATTCATAATCACATTTTATTATACGTGGCCGTAACAGTCATGTTACTCCTGGCTGGACCAGAGTAGCCTAAGAGATACTTTGTTGTTAGAGTAATGCTTTTAAGTGATACCCTTAATCATTGTAGAACATGTTTTTTCTGCAGTGATGACTTGTGGTGCCTTATCTAGATTCTTTTCCGGTCAGTAGTATGTCTTTGTAAGATAGCTTCTGCAGTCCATGGCCATGGAACAGAGTAAAAGCATCTCACTTTTTTGGCAGTTCTGTGCAAACTGGGGGCTGGTAAACTTTTTTTTGTAAAGAGCGAGATAGTAAATATTTTAGTTATTGCAGCCCAAATGCAGTTTCTGTTGCATATTTGTGTGCGTGTGTGTGTGTGTGTGTGTGTTACCACCCTTTACAAATGTAAAGATCGTTCTTAGTTCGTGGCTATACACAGAATAGGCCACAGACTGGACTTGTCCTGCTGGCTATAGTTTGCTGACAAGCTGAGCTTCCATGGATATGGGCAAATGGTGCCTTTCTAACCTCAGAGCAGCTAGCTCTGACATTGGTGGTCTTTTTCCTGATACTTTAGTCACTTCTTTGCCTCACCAGCATAGGCCATAGGCATCTCTTTAGGACTCTGTTCATCTCAAATAGAAGCTTTTTCTAGTCCTATATCCTTTGCACTACCAGAGCAGGAGATAGGTGTCCTCTTTGCTCTACCACCACTTCCCCTTCTCAGTTCTTTTAAGTCCTGTCATTGTCTCCCTTTCCTTATTATCTTACCTCCCAGAAGAACCTTCAGCCCGTTCCTTGACCTCAGCTCTTGGTTCAGTTTTCTTCTCTCCTATTTCAGTCATGTTACTGATTCCGGAAGCCTTGTGGATAACAAATGCAACATTGTGACCTTTACTTTTTCCAGTCTTTTTCTCCATCCCATCAGAGGCATAACCTTGGTCACACCCAGATCCTTAATAGTGCCTGAAACTCTTAAACTTGCTGGACTCTCCTGTTCTCCATTCACTATCTCCCATCCCCCTCCATTGCTGAAGTTCCACACTTTGACCTCATTCTTTCATTGTGCACCACCTATCTCCTGTTTTCAGATTATTGCTTGTTTTGTTTAGATTCAGATTTAATTGCCTCCCTGCATATGCCCTGAATCCCTTTGCCCCAGGCTGCATAGTATTCCTCTTTCAAAACTCAAACTAAGTAGCACTCAGTTATCTGTCTCCTTCATACCTGTTGTTCCCAAGCAGCTCAGCATTGCTGGAGAATATCAGGTTTTTCCATTCATGTTTGCATGTCGCAAGTGGATTCTCAGTACCGATGGGTAGTTTTACTGTGTTTCTGTAATAAGTTCCCTTTCCAACTTTGAGATAATTCTTTTACTACCTTTTTCCATATGTTCTAGCTCAGCTTTAATATTTGCCTGTTCAGCATTCAACTGTTCACTTTATATACATCATTGAGAAAATGATGTATATAACTATCATTTTCTTTTCTTTCGATTTCGTGGATATAGTAGCTTTTCTCCTTTCAAAGGCAAATACTCCTGCTTGTGTTCTGGATCTCACTCCCTACTGTCTCCTCAGGAACCTTGAATATTCCTCTCCCAAGTTTTTCACCTAATTTCCCAAGGCAGAGAACTGCCTTGATTCTTCTCTTTCTCTTTTCCACACCCTCCCCAACTAATTAGTGAGTATTTCTGGTTCTATTTCCAAAAAGAGTCAAATCAGTCCATGTCAGGCCATCTCCATATCTTGCCTGTGCTATGTGCATTCGCTTCCTCACTGGCTCTCGTGCCACCATTCTTGCACCTCGTACGTAGTCCACTTGTAATCCAGAATCGCTCATGAATTTTTGGAAACGTACACTAAAGTATGCTACTCCTTTGTTCATATTGTTACAGTATCATTCTGTCACTTTCTTCATGGTATGTTTATTTGATAGGTATAGTTGTGTTTCTAACCACTCTTTTTTGAGATTTTATTTTTTAGAGCAGTTTTAAATTCACTTCAAAATTGAGAAGAAGGCAAAGAGATTCTACCCCTGCCCCTACACATGCATAGCTTCCCCCATTACTGACATCCTCCACCAGCATGGCGTATTCGTTACAATTGCTGAGCCTACATTGATATCTGTCACATTTCTGATGACATTCACGTTCTCTGCTGTGGCCGGAGAGGCCTGAAACGGTTTGATTCCTGACTGCTTCTTCAGCCTCAGCTTGTTTCCACTTGCCCTCGGCTTACCCTACTTCAGATCACAGGCCTTCTGTCTATTCCTAGAATGGCTAAGCTGGTTTCTATGGTGGAATAGCTCTGCTGGCGCTGTGATGACTGTGTTTATCCACTTGGGCCAGGCCTGGTTCAGGCTGACCCGAGCCCTAGAGTGAATGCCCTGTGATCTTCCTGGAACACAAGGATATGGGACCTGCAGGAACTACCTCGGGCCACTTCATGTTTCCCTCCCTGGGCCGCCACAAGTAGGACATGTGAGACAGTTTGTTGTTCCCTCTGGATTTTGATGACGTATGAGACTTTCTACTGTGAGTCCCTTCAGGGTGTAGCTGCAGGCCACAGAGTTGCTTAGCTGCAATAGGGAATCAGCGTCTCAGCACCAGGGTGTCCCACTGCTTGTGTTGCATTACCATATCTCTCATCTATCATGCCATCTTTTTGTATCCTCCCTTGGGACAAGACTCATGGGGAGCTGGCAGTTTGCCTTTCTTTTGCTACCTCTGTAAGTAATAAACTGTCAGACTCTCTAACAAGGGTTTGCTGTTTCTTTAGTAGCTGAATCTTGCTTGCCACTTGCCACTTGCCAAGGCCTTTGATCACTGTTCCCTCTGCCTGCATTGCCCTTTCCCTGAGTTAAAGTATTCCTTCTTTAATGCACCTCTTTATTCCTTTCTGTAGTGTCAGGGTTGGTCAGCCTACGCTGGCTTTAATGTAATATGAATATGTTCAGACCCTACTTAGAAATGCAGACTGTTGTAAAATCTTAAGAACCCAAGCTTTTTTGAATGTTGCAGATACATATCTGCAGAAATCCTGGTAAATTAGGCAAAGAGTGTAGAAACCACAACAGAAGTTTAGGTCACTTGTTTAATATACAAAGTCTTTCTTTCACAGATAATTATTTTCCTTAATTTGTCTTAGTACACATTATTCACAAAACAGTAAGTTGTTAATGCAAGAGAATTAGGTAAAACCAAAAAAGTACAAATGCTCAATCTCAAAAATTGCACACAGTTAAAATAATTTTTCCTTGTTTGTTTTAATGCGATCTCCAATTTCAAAATGGGCTTTCTTCAGATTTGGAGGAAACACTGCAGCCCAAAATAACAGTACTTCCTTTGAGCTGTATTGATATGTAAAATAGCACCTTTGGGCTGACTTAAGGAAAGAAAAAAGGTTTTTCATCTTTCTTAATTAAAGTTAAGTCCTATACAATTATTACATAACAACTACAATAATGATAATAAGTTTAAAGAGCTCTGCTTTGTTCCAAAATATTCATTGGCAAGGTAAGGAAAGGTAAACTGTCAGGTGAATGCAGTAATCTTTCCCACCTCACCCCCTTGACAATTAGAGTATTTTAATGATGTCATTGCCCTAATGAGCTAATTTTCCAGCCAAACAGTAGATGTTTTAGGGGTATCTGAGGACCTTTTGCAAAACAAGATAAATGTGGCTATCTGGGACAATAATCACATGTAATAGCAGCTCAGAGTGAGATTTAATCCTAGGGCATTTTAGGAGACTCCTTCAATATAAACCTATCTTCAGTTTCTCCATTACTGTATCCCAGGTTGATTGGATCATTTTTGTTTTGGTATTTTTTTCTTTCATTATTGTTTTGCTTGTGTTTGTTCTTAAGCTTAATTGCCTTTTGGACTTCACTTTTAAAAAAATACTGGGATTTCATTCCTTTACGATTCAATCTTTGATACAATAAAAGTGAGAGTTCTTTCAAAAATTAACAGCATAAATGTCTGTGGTTTATGGTATTGATAACTACCAGATGCATGATTATAAAAAGCCAGGGTTTTTAACAGAATTGCTTGTTTCTTCTTCGATTTCAGTCCTTTGATTCACTTCCATTTTACTTCTTACGTGAGCAGGTAAACATGCTTCAAAAAAAAATGGTCCTTCTGGAGAGTAGTTTTGAAGGGTATGTCCAGTCCACAAAAGTATTGTCACAAAGCCAAAAACTTTCATTGAAAGGGCAGTTGCCACACAGAATAGGAAAGAAAATCAGTGTTAGGTTTTAAATGCACATCATTATTTCTAGTGGTTTGAACCATAAACAGCCATTGCAGGAAAATTTTTTTTAAAGGATTTAAATTCAGGAGTTCAGGGTTTATAAAGGTCAGAAGAATAGCAGAATAAAAAGCTGACTTTTAACCTGGTAGGGAGCTGTATTATTTTCTCATTACAAGAAAGTCAAAGCCTGTACAAGTTAATTTTGAGAATTTAGGTATGGTATTAAAACACCATGTCATATTTTAGGGTTAAGACAGTAATGCTTCATTTATCTTCACTTTTCATTCTAGAAATGTTTTCTTAGTGTTAAATGTAGCCCTTAATTAACAAGGCCTACTTTAGCCAATCATCTCCCACTGAGAAATGAGCTATGCACTTACCTATCTTGCTTTAGGTCTGTACAGAATTTAAACAGTATTTTTGGTGGTAATTAAGGTAAATAATCCTTTTCCTTCCAGAGCAAACAAAAGAGAAATCAAGATTTCATTGCTTGCTGGTGACAGATTACCCCCCCACCCCCACCCCCGAATATTTGTAAACAACGTTTCCTTGCTAAGCTCTGGGAAAAGTAAAGCTTAGGAAAATTAACAAAAATGGAATCAAGGTTAATCTATTGGGTGAGGTGCCATGATTAAATCACCCAAAGCTTAGCTATTGATGAGTATATATCTTAAACCTTTAAAATGGAAATTTAAGAGAAAGTTAATACAAAGTTTAGTTTGTTTAAGGTTCATAGATTTTTTTTATTAGAAGTATGTCCTTTGTGCAGAAATTATGGTACACTTTAGTTACTTCAACTTTGTTTTCCCTGTGCCTTTAGTCCATACCCTCCACAACAAGTGTTAAGAAAGATGAGTTTTAAACCTTTTGTTTCCCGACTGGCCAAAAACCTTAATGTTTTTCTCATGTACATACATGAACTCACACACACACACATTACACACACACACACACACACACACACAAAGTTGACATTGTTTACCGTTTCTTTATTTCTAGGAATTGGGACTATTTGGACTCAGTGTCAGCCACTACTAATATTCATATCTTTCTCCTCATTAAAAGGTTATTTCCTTTTCCTTTTTTCTATGTTAATCCGTGAAGAACAAGCACACTGATAATTACAAAGTGCATCAATGTGATACCCAGGTTTGTGCAATGCAATACCCATGCTTTGGTTCTTACGGCCATCATGGTTGCCTTTTCACAATAATAAATATGACAGCTAACAAAACTAAATCACCTTTTTAAATGTGAGACATCTTTCTCTGATGGGTCACTAACTCTATAATCCTCTATAATCATTAATCTAGCTCACTGCAATATCATTCACGCTTCAGTTTTACATGAATATGCAAAGAACACAATAATCAATTGAACTGCCAAACCTAAACAACTCAATTTATTACTTATCACAAAATCTGTTGAATGTCTTTACTTCCCAGCTGAGCAAGGGAAATACTGTCAGCTTTTTAAAATAGTCTAAATGCTTAGTCATAACTCCTTATCTGTCAAGTTGATACCACATGTGGATTAAAGAAAAAAAAACCTTACACATTTGACTTAACAAAAATATTTAATTTTTGTTTCCCTATCACATGTGCTTTATAGTAGCAAACAATTTCAAACTTTGCTACAGGTAGACCATTTTATCTTTCTATACTTTCATTTTTTCACCCTTTAGAGAAATGGTAAGTTCACCTAACTCTTTAACCAACCGGGTTATTTAATTTGTTTAGTTTAGTGCTTTATAAAACTATAACATTTGTGAGACTTTGAATAAAAGAATGAACTGAGCTGCTGTTTTGAAATGTTCGTCTGTTAAATGGAGCAGAGGCTCTGCCTCTTAATTTTAGGGCTGTGCTAAACAATATGATTAATTCAAATTTAGGTATACTGGATTTCAAATCTTGGTTCATAAAAAAGGATGTAAAATATCTTAATTTTTAATATTCATGACATTGAAATAATTTGATATATAGTGTTAAATGAAATATAAAAATTAATTTCACTTATTTATTTTTACTTTTTCTAATGGGGCTACTGGAAAATTTTTTAAATGTATGCATGTGGCCTGCATTTGTGGTTCACATATTTCTGTTGGACAACACTGTTTTACGGGGACCAGATAAAAAATAGGACCTGATAGTTGATTTCAGCTTCTGTGGGTATTTAACAGCACTAATTACACCCAAAAAACTCTGAAAATCTTCTGTTCATGATTTGAACATAATTCCAAGTATTAATATCTTCAAATGTGTATTGCATCTATTTTAAAAACATGCATCTGTTAAAACAACTGGACTCCACTATAGCCATAAAAATCTGTTAGCTGTCAAAGTATGAATATCAAAATATGCATCCTCCCAAGTTTGCTTCTGATATGACTAAGGACAATGCAGACAATTTCAAGCTTAAAACCAAGTATGTTTCTTATTTCCAGATGAGATAGTTAACATTACGAGGCCTTAGAAGAAATACACGTTGCAATTCAAGTCTGTATTCTTAAACTTGCTCCTGCTCCTGTGAAGACGTGTGTGTCCATTCAGGCTTTCGTCACTGCCTAAGAGTGTTCCTTGCTCCATTGGTTCTTAATTGTCTTAGAAATCATGCTCTAGCAAACTTTTCACATTTCTCTATCACACTTTGGACTGCTTCATGGGATCCTGGTCATTTGGTGTTTTTTTTTGGTCCTTTCCTATTTGAGCAAAGTAAGGAAAAATGAGTCAGGAGAAAGAGAAGATAAAGGGAGTGAATACTTCAGGATCACTTCTGTCATTTGTAGTGGCTAAGGGCTAGAAAGATATTCTTCAGTGAAGAAACTCCCAACTGGTTCCGTCACACTGGTATAACCTCAGGGGGACCGCCCTCTGCAGATGGCAGTGAATTTGTACCCGTTTGTGATACAGGCACAGCCACGGCATCCTTGATGTCCGTGTTGATGTTGCATGAGAAGTTCTTCTCCTGCTTTTTGGCAGTGTCTGGGCAATTCTGCACAAAGATCACGCGGTTGTAGGCCTTCAGCCTGCGCCATAACTGGACGTAGACTTTACACTGTACATACATGAAGACGAGACCTCCCGTGAAGCCAATGGCCACCACAACCAGTTTTGTCCAAAATGGCCATTCAAGGACACCTTTGAAGTAAGAAAGAGAGAATGTTACCACTAAGTTGTTATCAATGGGTTTGGTCATTTTTTTCTATGATTCCTTCAAAAGACCATGCCTGCCCGCTAACTTTGTGGATAAAGAAGATATTGTTAACAGGCAGTAAAAACCATAACCAGAACTGCTTGTTCCAACCCTTAAACGTACTGTTAAAATTGTACATGAAGAAACTCACTCTCCTACCGTCGTAATGATTTTATTTCTCCTAGCATCAAGTACCTACCATGATTATCAGATGATATTGGACTTTTGATACTTTGATATTTATTCCTTAGAGCTTAATCTTTAAGGGAAGGTAGTGAACATACTAAGTGAAAGAATCAGTTTTAAATTCTTTTAAGAAGGTAAAAGGGTACTTCTATAGTATTGTACATACAGGTCCCCCTCCCCACCCTCATTGCCTTTAAAACTAAAAAGAAAAAAAAAGTGAAAGAAGCTGCCACATCTCACCAGAGAGAGAGAGAATTCCTGAGTAAAGACATGCATAAAATTTAGTACTTAGGCATTTTTGTTTCATAAGTCTTTTTGTCACGAGAAGCACCTCTTTCTTAGATGTCAGTGTTTTCTCTTACTATGTACCATCATAACTAGAGATTGGCTTTCACAATTTTTAAAGCTTGTACAGGAGTTTAACTATAACAATATTTCGGCCACACATAATTATGAATGTTAAATACATGGTGGTCAAGACTCCATCTCTTGCAACGCCAGGATGGTGTGGAGCATAGCTGTTGCCATTCAGGTGAAAGGCTGTCCAGTATAAGAGCACGGTTCAGTATGTTGGACCGGGAAGAGTAGGTTAGAAATCAGTTTATGACGGGGCGCCAGGGTGGCTCAGTCGTTAAGCATCTGCCTCCAGCTCAGGGCATGATCCCAGGACCCTGGGTTCAAGCCCCACATCCGGCTCCCTGCTGGGAGCCTGCTTCTCCCTCTCCCACTCCCCCTGCTTGTGTTCCCTCTCTCACTGGCTCTTTCTCTGTCAAATAAATAAATAAAATCTTTAAAAAAAAAAGAAATCACAGTTTATGAAAATCTATGATTCTACTTTAGGTTTTACTTACTTTTCCTTATAACAGGGAATAGAGTTATAGGAAATGTCCTACCTATATTTTGTAACAGTGATACTCGCTTTATCCTTCTGTAAGGAAACACACTAGGGCTTGTTTGGCTCCCAACTTAGTTCTATTTATGCAAGGAGAACAATCATCTGACCTACAGACTCAGGGGAGACCACTGGTTTTTCCCCAGGGGACATGTGGTAATGTCTGGAGATACGGCTTATTGTTATACCTCATGTTGGGGTAGGGTGCTACTGACTTTCAGTCAACAGATGCCAGCGATGCTGTGTAAACACCCTGCCGTGTAGAGGATAGCGCTCCCCAATGAAGAATTATCCGGTCCAAAATGTCAGTAGTGCCCAGGTTGAGAATTTTTGTAGAAGACCATCACTTAAGCTTCATTTATTAGGAAATGGCAGGGAGGATTCAATGTACAAATCAGATGTCTTGGAGTTCTCCAAATTTGAAGGATTTTTGCTCTTGGCTACTATATCAATCAGTAGTTTCTATGTATTTGGAATGTTTTAACCACAGATAAGCTGGAGAAAACATGCACTTTATCTCCCATTTGGGGGGGAGAAGTCCCCATGAATTACATCTAACTTTCCCCTCTGTCTGCTAAATCACACTACCGGCCGTTCTCAGTAAGTGCCTGGAGGTTTTCCATTTCTGAGGAAATGTCCATGATATTTCTTCTCTCTGGGATTTGCGTCCCTGTTTCTGCAGGTCTACCTGTCCCACAAAACCCAGCTCAGGAGCATCTTCTAGCTGGTAATAAATTCCAGCACTTCCACAGTTTCATGTTATTTCTTCCACTTGTGGCATGACCTAACTTTCTAATGAGTTATTTTTACTTTGCCACACCATAATCTTGACAAGCACAGAATTCATGTCTGGTTGGTCTTTGTTTTCTGCAGTGCCTTGCTCGGTAGATATTTCAAGGATGAATGAAAGCTTTTGAAGTTCCAGGTTGCATTGCTTTGCCTCAGTCTTTTCAATATAACCAGAGGTGCCAGCCTTTCTTCACTTGTCCAGAAGCTATGCTTCCTTGGGTGGATGGTCTGAAGAAGACTCCACTCCTGCCCTACCCCTCTTTCCTGAAATAGTAACCAGAACCCAGAATATACCTGAGAATCTGGGCCGTGAGTAACCAGCCGTTTTCTCTGCCACTTCTGGGAGACAGTCTGATCTGTCCACTTTCTTTCACAAGGTTCTCTGAATCAATTTCTTCTGCCTCAGTCATTCTTCCTTCATATGTTTGGGAAGTCAAGGCCCTCTGTATATTCACTGACAAAGTTTAGAGCACAGAGTATCTCCCTGCCCCACATCCAGAAGCCCTTGTTCACATGACCATCTTCTCCTAGAGAAAGCCTGATCTTCCTCTTTGCCTTTGACTAAGTGGGCAAGATTTTTATTTTCTATGAAGATACTATTGAGCAATTGTAAGATTTTACCTTGGAAAACTCACTATAAGGATGTTGTGAGAAGAGATGCTAACAACATGGGGTTAAGTGGATTTCTGAGAATGTTTCCATTGGTAAGATAATGTTTACCTCCTTATTATTGAGACTCAGAAAATTGTCTTCATATTCAACCTTGTTGGACTAGTTCTGTGCTATCTTATGTAAAGAAGAAAGAATGTCCACAATAAGGAAGGGTGGAAGAAAAGAGAAGGCAAAAATCTTGTTCCTTGTGGCTCGTTTGTGTAAACAAGGAGTTCTTTGTCCTTACTGATACATATTTGAACCTGTAACCTGAACTTGGCAATGCCAAGAGCACAAAGTTGTTTCTACCGGCCCAGTTTGGAAGAGGAATTTGGAAAATCCAACTTGAGGCAATTCTCCCATCTGTTCATTTCTCAGAGATTGTATGTACTTCTTCCTTTGTGCTTGGGAATCTTTCTTCAGGAGTTTCTGTAGGTTTAGGAAGAAACTGTCTGCATCCCTTTTCTCTAAACATTAATGGGAAACACTGCTTAGAAATTCTTGGGCAGGAATTGAAGGAGCTTGGAGAAGCAGGTATTTTGTCCACAACCATTTTCTTTCTTTCTTTTTTTTTTAAAAAAAAAGATTTAATTTTTTTGTCAGAGAGAGAGCACAGCAGGGGGAGCGGCAGGCAGAGGGAGAAGCAGTCCCAGGACCCTGGGATCATGACCTGAGCTGAAGACAGATGCTTAACCAACTGAGCCACCCAGGCATCCCTGTCCACAACCATTTTTAAGGAAATGGAAGTCTTCTCTTGTCCTTCATAATCGATCAATTTGACTCATTCACTGTTCATATTGTCATGCCAATCCTACATGAGCAGGCAATAAATTTTCAAGCAGTCTCAACGTATGATTAAATTCTTCCAGCCTCCTTTCTATAATTGCATGTATATGATGCGGTCCTGGAGGGCCACACTGTCTTCCCTGCTGTCCCCAGACAATCGGCATGCTAATAGGTTTTCTGTGAAAGGCGTAAGATGGTCTGTAGATTTGTCCTGTGATATGATATTGAAGACTTCCTACAGTAGAGTTAGATGCATCAAAATGGCACATTGTGTCTGCCTGAATGTGCAGTGCTACCAGGGCCACAGAAACCAGCCCACAATTTGTAGGGAAATTGATATTTAAAGAGCAAGTAAATGTACCGTAGATGAAGAAAAGCAAATGTACCTTTCAGCTCATCATAGGCTCTTGGGATTCTGAGTCTGTGCAAGATTTTTCTAGCAAGCCAGAGAGGAAAACTGGGGACTCTAGGTAAAAGTAACTTTATAGAACTTGGATAAAAAAATAAAAATGAATGAAAGAATACAATTTGTAAATTGTTTTTTTCACATAAAAAATTCTTCCTGATATTCCTCACTGCATTTTCCATTGGGCTTGGGTAAGGAGATGTGGGCTGGGACTGTTTAAGGGCATTTCCCCTTCAGGAACCTGGGACTAGAGTTTATTGATAAATAGGACCACTGCCACCAACAGCCTCTTATCTCCTTTACAATCACTATTTCTTCATCTTCACTCCCAGAAGCCCTCTCCTTCCTGGCTAAGAGATACCCAAATCCCAAATAATTTAAACTTTTACTCAATTTCTTTGCAGACCAAACCCCAATAGGATATATCCCTTATTATGGTTAATGGCTTCTCAAAGGCTGTTTTCCCATGTACAAACCCCACTCATTCTTGAGGATTATGGTTTTTTTTTTGTTTGTTTTGTTTTGTTTTAAGTAGCCCAACATGGGACTCAAACTCACCACAACTCCAAGGGCAAGACCTCAGCCAAGTTCTAGAGTCAGACACTCAACAGACTGAGCCACCCAGGCGGCCCGAGGATTATGGGTTTTATTCGTAACAATCAGCCACTTCAGTCTTTACATCTTCATCCATCCTAATTCACATAGCTGTTTCATTTCCTTGAGGTATTGAGAGCCTGTTATCTGGTATTCTCTTTGGTCTCAGTTCTCACATCTTTGGTAGCTTGTTCAAAAACAGCTTCCATTAGGCTCATGCCTCCCTGTAACCCAGTCCTTTGGTTTCTTTCTTTTTTTTTAAAAAAAGATTTTATTTATTTATTTGACAGGGAGAAAGACAGCAAGAGAGAGGACACAAGCAGGGGGAGTGGGAGAGGAAGAAGCAGGCTCCCAACAGAGGAGCCTGATGCAGGGGTCGATCCCAGGACCCTGGGACCAGGCCCTGAGCTGAAGGCAGACGCTTAACGACTGAGCCACCCAGGCGCCCCCGGTCCTTTGGTTTCCATCCCCTCTCTCCTTGACTGTGGCTATGGCCACACATGACTTGTTTTGGCCAACAGGACAACAGCAAATATGACACAACGGAAACTTCAAAAGTGTTCACATTGTGTGTGTGTGGTTTGCTCTCTTTCTACTTTTTAAAACACGAATTGCCATGTGAAGAAGGCAGGGCCATCAAGCCTGTGTGATGAAAAACACAGCTCGGTTGTTTGCAAGCCTGCCGCCAGACAGGGAGAGGAAGCCAGTCTTGATGATACAGCAGCCAGTCCGGGTGCCGGCTGTTTGCAGACACAGGGCTGAACCTGCAGAGAGCAGCCAGTCCGGCTCCAGCCAGGAGCAGTGCCCAACTGTTCTGCAGAATTAGGAGTGAAATGATGCGTGTGGTTTGACATCAGTAAGTTTGGGGATAGTTTGTTATCCGGCAAAAGATAACTGATCTGTCTTTAAAAATGAAGGTAATAGTAGTATTTGCATCACTAGGTTGTTAGTGTGGATTACATGAATAGTTCTTGACATGGAAAGTGCTCTGTAAGTTATCGTTGCTACCTGAGTGATCTAAGTGCTGCATATCTTTGGCTGGTCGCAGTCGTAGATCAAGAGCAAAGTTTTCCCTGGTGCCTAACTAAGACCTTTCTAACTTCAGTGGGCTTCAACCTTTGGATGCCCCATCTGGACTCCAGGCAACAAAAACCTCCAGAACCAGGAGAGAACAAAGTCCGCTCAGCTACCAGGCAGGCCAGTGTATTCAGTCAGCACAACACCCCCTCACCCTGTGGCTCTGGGCATGCTTCCCACTTGCTAATTCCCTTCATGGAGAAAAGCTCAGAAGTCTCACCAAAAATCAACTGAAAGGTCCTGAAATGTTTAAGTGGCAACTATGTTATTTGTTAGGGGACATTGATGCCACGCTTTCCAGACGATAAGGACAACGGTTTGTGAACTGGGATGTATCCGCTTTCAGACTCAGGCTCATTTACTATCAGCTATATTGTTTCTCAGAAAATATATTTCCCAGCTCGCTCCATTGGAGGAACACATGCAAGGCCACCATATCTTGCTTCTTTGTTTTCTCTTGGAGTCAAATTGGGTAAACCACAAGCTCCCAGGTGCGTGTTTGTAATAAAGCTGCAGATGAGGCAAATTACTTCCTTCCTCGTCTTTAAAACAGTGATCTCTTAAATCTCTTTCAGCTTTTAAACTGGAATTCTCAGAGTATTCTGCATATCTTATGTAGCACATCATGTAACTGGAGACACCTGGCATGTGTCTAAAAAGACTTTTAAACAGAAGAGAACCTGTCTCATTTAACAGCTGCAGGGACAATATATATTTAGAAAAAGCATCTAAGCGGTAAGTTGGGATATTTTTGGCTGGGTGCTTAGGTTATGCAGAGTTATAAAATGTGTTTGTGTAAGGGTGTGTGTGAGCAGTGGGACTAGGGAGGCTGTTTTCTCCTTTAGTCCTCATTGCTTCTCTCTGGTTGGATATGTAACCACATATTTGTAACATGTTCCTTAACTTGTTTTAATGGTAATATTCACTGTGAGTAAAGATACAAATACATAAATAGATATAAATAGGAATAGAACAAAATATATAAATATATATAAATTATACAAATATATATGCAGTATTTGTATAAACAGTGTTTCAGTTCATGGTGTCTTTGAAAAATGAATCGGAAAGAACCTTTGAAGGGTATTCAGTCCAACTTGGTTTTACAAATGAGGAATCTGAGTGTCAGAGTGATTATTTGATTCAAGGTAACTAGTCCATGACCAAGGCAGAACTAGACCCTGGCCTTCTGACAAGGAGTTCAAGCCAGTGTTTATCATATTTGGCTTAACAATAACAGCACGTATAATTACATATAAAAAGGAATGCTTAAACAACAGTGCTCAAAAGGAAAACATTATATGGATTGCTGGGAAGTGATTTTTACACCTACTCAAAGCAGATGTTAACAGCAAACGAGTATGGCACTAGCCATAGTTCTCATCTGCTGGGTCAGCCAGAGCTAGCAACCAATACTAAGTGCTCTCTGAATAATGAAGCATGGCCCCTGCCCTGGTGATACTTAGAGGCTCACAAGTGAGTCAGGCAGGTGAAAAAAGCAATTTGTTATGTTAGTGCCTTGTGGTGTATACATTTACATAGTCCTGGGCCAACAAAATGTGCACCTGCCATATGATTTCACTTCTATGTGGAATCTAAAAAACAAAACCAACCAACCAAACAAAAAAACATAAATAGACTCGTAAATACAGAAAACAAACTGGTTGCCAGAGGGGGTGGGGTGGGAGAAAGTTGAAGTAGGTGAGGGGAGGTATAAACTCCCAGCTATAATTAAGTCATGGGGATGGGAGTACAACGTAGGGATCACAGTCAGTAATACTGTAATAGCTTTATATGGTGACAGATGGTAACTGCCCTTAACTGTGGTGAGCATTTTGTAATGTATAGAATTGTCCAGTCACTCTGTTGTACACCTGAAACATATTATACATCAGCTATACCTCCATTAAAAACCAATCTGCCCCGACAGTTTCTCCAATAGTATAAATTGTGTTTTCTTGGTCTGTACTTTTGTGTTTCGCTTTTAACACATGAATAGTATATGGGAGCATTTTTCTCGAGTATGTAAAGGTAAGGCAGGAGGAGCATTGCTCCCCCAAATTAGAGTTAGCAATGGGTAATCGAGGGTGTTAAAGTTTCAAGTACCAAGACTCTGATTTTTGATTTTTTTGTCATTACAGGTGATAGAAAAGTGAGAGAGCTGTCGGGGCAGCAGGCTTATTTAATCTTAAAGAATAACCATTAAAAGCACATGAGGAATTTTTTTTCTCTGCAGTATTGTTATTGCAGTTCAAAAAATGTTGCTGTTTTATATTCAACCTCAATTTGGGTTAAAGGACAACTTGTTCCTCTTCAAATGTTTTTGAAGGTTTTCAGGGTGGATTTAAAATATTTTGACTTTTAAATTAAGCAGTCTTTTCAAATTTTAAAAGTAAATTCAGGTTCAGCACTCACAGTCCCAGTGCCAAAGGAAGATGAACATAATACCAGCTCATGCAGATGCCCACACTCCCCATAAGTGTGTGCTTTGGGAAGTCAGGCTTTAAGTACAGTTTGAAATAAGTACAGATGATTCCCTTTGTGGAAGTCACTACAGTTTCCACCTGAAATTACCCGAGTTAAGAGCTGTCCCCCTGACCAGCGATTCTGTAGGGATGGTCACCAGCACTGCTTCCTGATAAATATCTTGCTTCGTAATTCAAAAGCTCTGAACACCAAACATAAAAGTTATCTCATTTTCACTTGCTTTTAAGAAACTGAAAATACTTTTTAAAAGTGTACAGTAGAAAGCTGACCTTTGACTAGATAGATAGATGATAGGTAGATAGATAGACAGATAAAGCCAACCTTTGATTATTATTCAAGCTTTTCTTTTGGGAAATCTGACTGAGAGGCCTGAGTGACAATTCATTGGGAGACTCTGTTCTAAAATCCTGCATCCACCCAGAACTGAGAAATGAAAAAACAAAAACATTTTGAAGAAAAATTCTAAAAAAAGAGATAGGAAAGTGTGGGTATGAGGCATCATTCCTTCAACAGTGTTGACTGGGCCACTTGCCACAGGGTTTGGCTCATTATCGAGCATGGGTTAAAGGTGGGCAGAAGTGGAGAAAGTCCAGTAAAGAAGTTGTTGCAGTTTTCAAGTAAAAGATAGGATAGTTTGCAGAAGGATGAGAGCAATGGGAAAGGAGACACATGACAGATTCCAGAGCCCTATGAAGGAGAATAATAGTATCTGGTGATTGACAAGGTGGCAGTGAGGGAGAGGGAGATGAGGAATGAAAACCCGAATGGGTTTGGTATCGGGTGTTAATAACGCCTCTCCCACAGGTGTTAGGGTGGGCAGTGGTAGTAGATTATAAGTTTGGACACATTGAGTTTGGGGTGCTTGGAAGACCTTTAAATGGAGAAGTTCAGTAGGTAGATGCATGATTTGGAGTGCAATAAGAGCTGGAGATAAATCTGTGGCTTGGTTATCAGCATGGAAATGACAACTGAGGACTTGGGTGTCCGGGGGGCTAGAGAATGAGCAGGCGGTGTGAAAGAAATGGAAGAAAGCTTGGGGCCATGGGTTTCTTGGGTTCTGGAGACTCTGGTGGCTGAAGTTGAGATAGTCATGTTCATTGTAGGATAAATGTTCACTCACATGTCTCAGAAGTGGGACTGAGTGAATGAATGTAAGAGAGAGGTTCTGAAGTGTCTACATAGGAAGGACGCAAGATTGCTTCTTGTTATGTCTAGGAGAGGTGCCTTCAATCCTCCTTCCCCCGCATGTGGCTACAGGAGACCCGAGGAGCTCTGCAGGCTGTTTCGGCCAGTTCACGTCAGGGTGACCACTGGGAGAAGGCAAGCTACACCGGGGCTGACAGACGATTCTCAGTCACTGAACCCTAAATCAGACATCTAAAGCTATTAAGTCTCTGGCTGTCAGATCTGCCCTTGATGGCTAGGAAAAAACTTGAGTCCTAGGAGCCTATGCTGGGTGTGCTCAGGTGGGCATGGTGGTGGGGCACGTCTTTGTTTTTCTATACATGCATGACTGCCGTGTTTATGGCACACTTTCTGTTACTTAGCTTGGGCCAGCACCTGTAACTACAGGGGACGTGGGTTTAACAAAAGGCGGGGGTCTTATCCTCAGGGAACTTATCTAATAGGGTTGTAATAGACATTTTTAAATCCAGTATCTCAGGAATAATGCAATGTATTTGTAAACAGTCTAGTTTGGTATTAATTGTAAGGCCAAAGTAATATTGAACTAAAAAAACAATGAAACCTCGCCCCACCTGTTTTTCTAGCTTTTATTCTCATTCAGAAGAGGAGAGCGAGAACTGCAATTCACATACACACACACACCCCACCATAAACCACATCCCCACGCATCAGACTGGTCCTCACAGTCCCTTCATCCAGCGCCCAGGAGAGCGCTTGCCGGTGCTCACTGCTGCCACCATGCGGGCAAGCGTGAGAACCGAACATCCGTCCCTTCTGCTGTTAATGAATCCAGACAAAGAAATGTAGAATAACAAAACTTTCCCTATTAATATTCTTTTCCTTCTTTCTTTCCCTCACTTCATCTCCCTTATTTCCTGTCATCTATTTCTTTCTTTTGGTTTCTTTTTTTTGGTTGTTGTTTTTTTTTTTCGGGTGAAGTGGGGTGTGATTCGGGTAATATTTTCTCACTTATTTTACCAGCTTTGATTTAGGCCACATGCAGAAGTAGATAGAGCCTGTTGAGAAATAGAGCTGAGTACCTTCAAAAGTGAAAATAAACCATCTATTTTTCCCTCCACTTTAAATAAACTACCCATTTCAGTTGTTAGAATCTGCCTTAATGATTTTTAAATGGCTTTCCTTGCAGACTTGACATCATCCTTCACAATTAAACTTAGGCTGGCCAAAATTTCAAACCATAGTGTTAACGTACTCAATCAAATTATATGGTACTAATTAATATGCTACAACACATTCTCTACTAGACTATCATCTTACTCATGTTTTAAAAGAAGCAAGAACTGGAGTGAATTAAATAAAATGAAAAAAACCTTCTACTCTCACAACTGTTTGTTTGCCTTTCACATCAGGCCAAACAGGATCCTTATTCGGCTCCTGAAAAGCCTGAAGTGATGTGTGACATCTCCATAGTTGTCCCTGCTAAGGTTTAATGGACTTGATCAATCTCACATCTCAGCCGGAGAGCCCTAGATATTCGATCCGAGGATTTATAACGTAATCGGAGAAGACTTAATTGCCAGTACAGGTGTTTGCTGATGTATCACACAGGGAAATAGGTTCCCCACCCACCTCTGGTGTCATCAGAGAATTCAAGAGGAGAAAAAAGAAAAGAGACGTGTTCTTACCATTATCGTTGCCTTGCTTGATTTCCTCCGCTGTCCGATCTATTAATACATACAAAGACCAAACCACACAGGTGATCGCAATGACATGGAACGTGACAGAGCAGAATATTTTCCTCCTCTCGCTCGTGGTCATCTGTAGTTTCTCCCACTGCAATCATAAATGAATCACACAACACTGAGTTTCTAGCTAGGGAACTTTGCTCCCCATTTATATCCCAGACACAGACCATGAATGGAGGAAAAACATAAAATATCCACGATTTCACACCACACGACAACATTCAAGTAATTCTTTGTGTTGGGAAAGATACGGAATCATAACCCCAGGAGTTATATATAACTTAAATATATATTAAAATGAAGACAAATATTTTCCTAGTCTCTGAACAGATTAAATCAAGTAATTTCTGTTTTGCTAGCCTGTAGTTTCCTTGCCTGTAACACAGATGGGATAGTTTTACTGTTGTACAATTTTTAGAAAACATTTTCCTTTCAGGTTTCTGCATATCACTTCTTTGTGGTACTAGATTATAAGTAGTAATAAGTCATCTCTTCTTGGATGAATGCTTAACTGGATACAGTGTTGCATTCTTGAATGTGTACATTAACAAGTGTTTGAATGGCTGAATGACTGTGAGAGAAAGTCACCATCTGCTCACAGCCCTTGTCCTAGAGAACACATTTTGTCATCTGGGCAATGGGAGAAAATCATCCCTTCAAGCACAGTCTTGATTTGCTACTACCCTTACTCTCAAAAATCACTCTCCCTTGGTCACACGCCTCAGAAAATAGAGGGCTGCTCCCTCCCAGGAGAGGAGGAGGGCCACAATTTTTACAGTAGTGAGTTAAGGTTTATATGAGGGAATGTGTCCATTATTTATTTTGGAGAAACAGACTCTCAACATTTGCATGCCTTGACAGATAGGGTATCACTTCATTTCTGTGTTAGGAATTGTGTGTTTCGTTTTCTTTGCACTATTTCTACAGGGAAATCAAATCCCTGTGATGTGATTGGAGGTGAACTGATGTGCCAACCTATCAAGAAATCATGATATTTTCCATTCTTATTATGCTCTCACTAAAGCAAAATCTTGAGAACTTCAGAGGGCCCCATTCCTTTCCCATCCATCCCCACATGTAATTCCGTGTACAGCTTCGTCGACGGCAGGAGGGCATATGTTAATGCTCCGGAAGTCCTGGCTCTGCCACCTGCTTGGGACATGGGTGAAGTTGCTTAACGTCTCTGGGCCAGTTGCCTCATCTCCATAAGATGCAGATGTGGCAGAGGCTGTGACAGAGAGCTTTGGGAGGAGGATACATTCTTCCCTTTATCCTTCACCAACAGACTCATTCTGTGAGGGCTGGCATTGTGTCCAGCTAAAAGCTCCTTTCCAACCTTCTCTGGCGGAGGTGGGCAATGACTGGTTTCCACCAATGAGATGAGATGGCTGTCAACTGGGATATCGAGTTTTTGTCTTCCCGATACAGGAACGGCCCAGCCCCTTCTTCCTTTCTTTCATTTTCTCTTCTTTGTTGCCTGGAATTCATAATTAATGGTAGGAGTCCCAAAAGCCAGCTTGCAACCTCAAGGAAAAGTCTTGAGAATTGGAGAGACCTCAGTCCCATGAGCAGCGGCGCATCTCTGGATGCCCACTGATATGCAAGGAAAATAAAACCCTGTCTGATTGAGCCATTGTTTCTCAGGACTCTGCTACTGGCTTTCAAATGCAATTCCTGATAAAAGAATTAAATGGTTACTTCCTAACTTCCCTTCCAGTCTGACAATTAAGATCCTATAATTTCATTTGTAAGAAGGCATAATACTTAATGTCTGATCACAATGCTCCAGAAAGTTTGGTAAACACTTTAGAGAAATAAATGCTTCATTTCCAAACACCATCCATTCCCCTCCTACTGGCTAATCATCAATACAGTTTTTCTTGTAAGGGGCTGTTAGAGCCAATTAAAAATTTCACACTTCATCTTGTATTTTCTTTTTCCTTAAACTATGTTTTATATATTATTCCAAATAAATAATGGAAAAATCTTGGTAATGTGGCTCTGAGAAAACCAGGTGCATCAATCTAGGATCTATTTTGAAATAATCAACATTGAACTGAAGATTTTAGTATGTGTATCTTGGCGTTTATCAAAAGTTCACACCATATCTGTGAAAGATGGATTTTTAAAATTCCTTTTTATCATTGATTTGTTGTCATGTTCATCTGCATAGACTCTATAGTTATAAAATAGAATATTATCACTTGGCAATAGCATTTTGTGATTTAATAATTTTTGTGAATTACCTTTATAGCCAATGTGACCAAATAAAAAATGCAGGATGGAGCAGAAAAGTGGTTTTACGTGTTCAAATTTCCTAAATGTTCCAGGTGGATGAAAATACCTTCGGTAAACAGAATATCTAGACCAAATCAACCGTCATTTTCAAAACTGGCTTGTAAAAGAACCTTAAGAATTGTGTCTTCTTAAATCTAAGGAGCATTTTGACAGAATGGCTGAAACACATTCTTCAAATGTAATGAGCCTCAAAGAAAGAAATATCCATGGGGCTGACAGGGATGGACCAAGCCATTTGTAAAGACTCCTTCTGCTTCCAGACAACAGACTCTCCTAAGTTGTCACTTCCTGATCTCAGTAGCATTTTAAGGTGAAGTGAAGTGTAAACGGACCGTCAGACTCTTCTGCTTTCCCTTATAAATTCTTACAGGGACTGTTCGGGAATTCAAGAGCCAGCACACAAGTAAATGTGATGCCACAGCGCCCTCTCCCTAACGATCACATTACTGCACCCCATATTCCGCTCAGAGCGCCAAGAGGAATCCGTGTCCTTTGTAAAATGTTCATTGATCTCCTTGTGTTTTCACCTTTAGAGCCAAAGTTTGAATATGTTCTGCAAGGCTTCACACTGAGGAATGGATCGAGAGGGCAAGGACAGAAGTCTTAAGTTTAACAAAGATGTCATGAAGGGGCTCTGATTTAATATTTGGGATGCCGAAATTTAAAAATTCGCCAAAGATTCTGTGACAGGAAAGTGATAATCTGTCCAGATGCACACAGCCTTTGTGCCTTGTCCGGTTGTACGAAGCCATGTGTGCTGAGGTCCACCCGAGCCCAATACGATGTGCACCACTGGGGTCTCTCTGAAGGGAGATCCGAAAGATGAGAGCTTCCCCCTGTCAGGTGTCAGGGTAGCCCGCGCTCAGCAGCAGTGTCAGCCTTCCCTGGGCGCTTGTTCGAAATGCAAATTCTCAGCCTGCACTTAGGAGAGAACCCAGGGTTGGCCTTGCCCAGGGGCGAGCAGAGAATATTAACCCCTGCTGCGTCACTGAGGACACCCAGCTGTCCGCCAAGGGAGCAGCCTCACTTCCGCCTTGCCACAGTAGGGCAGCGGGCCATGGCCTTTCCTCTTCAGATGATTCAGAAGTCTCCAGTTCCAAGAGGACACATGTGTCTCCAAGTGGACTCAAGAAAGCTGGTGGAACTGAGAAGCCAGCAGCTCCCTTTCCCTCCCCTGAGGCACAAGGGACAGCCATGCACCACAACACACCACCCCACTTTCTACGAGGCTTCAGGCTACCAGCTCCCCTGTCTGCCCCCCATCCGTCAGCAAGTCCTCTTTCACTCTTTCAAAATGGGGCATAAGCTAATGTGGGCCAAGCCAGTTCCACATGGGTGGTCTGGGAGCATGCTGTAGGCTTTACAATCTCTGGGTCTCTGGTACCTGTTTTATTGTTCTTGCCCTTTGGTCGCTTACCAAAACCCCTCAACAATATAAAGAATTGAGCAGAACTCTGTTATTCACTTCGAAATATACAACTCGATTTTTTTCTGAAGACTTCCAAATTGGGGTATAAATTGATGCAAACATCGTTTCTGTGAAATTTTCCATTTATGCTAGCTAAATCAAAGTGTGCAGTTTTGTGCAGTTTTCTAGTTTCAATGACTTGTATTCATATTCTGTCCTAAAATATAAATTAAGAAATACCATCCAATAAGAATGCTTTTTTAAAAAAATCTTTGTATCAGTGAAGAATAAAGGCAGTTCATTTGCACAATATCAAAACACACACGCTGGGGATTGCTTTACTAAATCCATTTCCTTTTCTTCCATGACATAGTTCCAACTGCATTTTCTAACTTTTTTAACAGCCATAGAAACCAGAATCATCAGCAAATCTAGAGAATGAGGGAGCAAATAGCTACCAGCAGGTGGCGCCAGGTCCATATCGTAGGAGTACCAAGATGAGTTTCCCTGCCTGCAGCCAGACTCAGGAGCTCCCAGCCAGCCAACTGAGCAAGCTCTCTTCCTGGTCATATCAGCAACCCAGCATGAATGCAAAACCACACCTGTCACTCCCTGTCATGAAACGTAAAATATTCTGAACCTACTTATCATATGGTTGAGTTCTACTGCATGTGAGTGAAAATAATATCCAGGACAGCACATCTAAAGTTTATTACATTCTCTGCATGCTTTAGTAAGATAATATTGTGCCCAGGGATAGTAAATAAACCCTACAAAAGTTCTGAGGCTTACAGTATTGGTGAAGTTTCTAGAGGGCCTACTGGTGTGGGGCAGTGGTTCTTCTTTTTTATAACTGAAGAATAGTTGACACGTTACATTAGTTCAGGTGTACAACGTAGTGAGTGATTCACACGTCTATACTTGACCCTCTGCTCACCACAAGCGTAGCTACCATCTGTCACCCTACAACATTATTATGGTGTCATTGACTATCTTACATCCCTGTGCTGTACCTATGATCCCGGTGACTTGGTCATTCCATAACTGAAAGCCTGTACATTCCACGACCCTGACAGCCACAACCCCCCTTCCTGAAACCATCGTCTCTTCTCTGTATTTACAAATGTTTCCTAGGGCAGTGGTTCTAAAAAAGTGTTCCCCAGAAGCATCAGCTTGGGACTTGTTAATGTTAAATTAATTAAACAAGGAGGCCATCGGGCTGAGGTGGCTCTAATGCCACGGCAGCCTACCTATGCTAACCAAAATCTAAGCCTATGCATGCCTGAAGGCTCAGAAATGGAAACATAAAGATAACCAATCACAAGCAGCCAACTAGACTTAGAGCTACTGCCAATGAAATGACTACCTTTCTTTGCTTCTGCACTTTCTCTGTATAAGTCTCTCCCCTGGATCCTATGGATAAAGAGCTCCCAGCCATTTCTGGTTTTGTACTGCCTGACTCAAACTGAGTTTTGCTCACATGATCTCTTAAAATTTTTAAGATGCCTGAGTTGAGCTTTTAACATTGGAAATGCAGTTATTTTGGGTCCCACACCAGACTTACTGAATCAGAACTCTGGAGGTGGGGCCCTACGGTCTGTGTTTAAACTAACCCTACCATGATTCCAATGCAAGGTGGATCTTGAGAAGCACCTGCCTCGTGACACTTGGCAGAGTTGTATGGTGACCTCAGTGGCATCTACACTAGAAAGAGCACTTGCCACTCCCTGTCATAAACTAATTAGCAGTCCAGGAAAGGGAAATCAACAAACCAGTTTGGTTACCTGGCTGTGCTGTAAATATTTCAGGTTGAATGAAAAATCACAAAATTAGTGAATTTGTTTGAAATGAAATAATTCAGTGTCAGCTCATGAATCACTAAACAAACTATTTCATTTTTAATTTTAATTTTCAAATTAGTGTTATGGTACATGAAAATACATTAAAATCTAATTTTCTTAGATATAATTCAAATACTATGGGAGAGAACCAAACAACGGACTCTTTACATTTATGACGCATAACTCTTGAGACCTTCAGGAATCCCCAAGTTCACAGATATGCCTTGGTAAATCATTTCTGTCTTAAAAATGGATAGAAGAACACTGGAAGAAAACTGTGACCTCTTCAAGTTTAAAAACTAGGTTTTGTTTATTTATTTGTCAGAGAGAAAGGGAATGAGCACAAATGGGGAGCAGCAGAGGCAGAGGGAGAAGCAGGCTCCCCACTGAGCAGGGAGCCTGATGTGGGGCTCCATCCCAGCACCCTGGAATAATGACCGAGCCAGAGGCAGGCGCCTAACTGACTGAGTCACCCAGGCGTCCCTCTTTCAGTTATATTTACTACAAACCTGATGATAGAAGGGAAACAAGACAACCAGGTTGAGATGTGGAGGGTGGATAGTTGGTCAAGCTCACTGATTAGTAAGGTGCTCATTACCTGACACAAGTCAGAAAGTGTCCATGATTCAAACTTGTCCTTCAACAGAAGGCTGAATCCAGCACTGAGGAATGAGGTTTACTGTGTCTGGGATTCAAGGGGTACTTGCTTCAAGGGGTACTTAAAAAAATGAGGGCTCTGGGTTCAAATTCTGACTCTACCACTAAGTGCTGTGTGATCTTGGGTGAGTTATTTTAATTCTCTGTCCTTCCATTTGCTTCCCTGTAAATCATGGTAAGAACAGTACCTACTTCACAGGGTCAAGATGAAGTGAGTTAATGCATATAAGTGCAGAGCAGTAGCAAGTACTTAACAAGAATTCAATAAACGTTAGTGACTATCATAACTTGGAACTTGCAGCACCATATCCGATTACATTTCAATAGTCTTTACCTTCTAGATAAATGCAACATATTGATAACATCACTGAGGGATGAAGAAAGGATGAGCTGGGATTTGTTCATACAGAATTAAGGCAGTCAAAGCCACCCGTCCCCATCTATTTTCCAAGTACAAATAGGTTTTTTTTTTTTTTTCCTGAGTAATGAATCTCATAGCAAGGAAATACAGTCTGTTTTTGTTAACTATTTGTACAAAGGAAGGTAAATGGGTAATTTATTTTGCATAAACTAGGTAGAATCATTCAAAAGGCTGCGCAGGGGCGCCTGGGTGGCACAGCGGTTAAGCGTCTGCCTTCGGCTCAGGGCGTGATCCCGGTGTTATGGGATCGAACCCCACATCAGTCTTCTGCTGTGAGCCTGCTTCTTCCTCTCCCACTCCCCCTGCTTGTGTTCCCTCTCTCGCTGGCTGTCTCTGTCTCTGTCAAATAAATAAATAAAACCTTTAAAAAAAAAAAAAAAAAAAAAAAAAAAAAAAAAAAAAGGCTGCGCAATGATAGCTTCTTTTCTGTTAGGATTGAAAAAAATACATCACAGGTTGCGATATATGCCCCAGTTAGTTTTCATTCTTTTTGTTTGGAGATTCAATTAAAAATGTTATGTTAAGACTTCCCAAAGAAATACTGTTCTGGGTGACAGTTTTTATAAAAAGCTGAAGGGACTCAAACATCCCAAATAAATGGAAAGCATTAATGTGGGTGTGCGGATTATAATTATGTCTTTCCTGAGTAAAGGAGAGCATGAGAGCCAGCCTGATAGGAAACATCCAGAAACATGCCCCAGGGCTGCTATTCTATCTTTGTGATTGCACAACTCAAGAAGTTACCTGAGAATGGATAAGTGAAAGAAATAGCTTATTCTCTTCAAAAGGTAATTAGCTTGGGTTTCTGTACAGGATGACTCTTAACATTTACTTTTCAAAACCAAACATTTTTTTGAGGCCAACAGTACTTTACTGAGAAGAGTTGGTATTACTTTACAGTATTTACAATAGTACTTGGGAACAGCCCAGTTGAGTAGAAAAGTAGAGGCGTTCTATCAAGGCAAATCCAACCTGTAACAAAAATCTAAGCATCACTGAAATACCATTTTAAAGCTCTAGGAGAAGGTGCATTTACCTAAAGTATTGGTAGTAGAAATAAATTGTATCCATATGATTGTCACATTAGTTTACAATGTGAGTAATAAGTTACCAAGAATCATGCTGATGCAGAGAGAGCTGTAAATTACCAGATGAGAAACTGTCCAAATGCAAAGACACTAACAGCATCAGAGGCCAAATAAACACAGAAGTTGGAAAGATATAGGGGGTCAGGGAGAGTTGGGGTAGGAGCAGGGGATGTGAGTGGGAGGTGAGGAGCACAAAGTGACAGTCAGGTCAAACAGGCAAGAAGCCACATGCTCAGAGAGGTTCTGGAATGAAGTCACTGAAAACACAGACTCCGGGGTTAGGCCGACCTGGATCAGAGCCATGGACGGGAAGTCTCAACTGTCTGATGTGGGGCAAGTGACCCACCTCCGTAAGTTCCAGCTTCCTCATGGGTAAAATTGGGATAATGATAGTATCTCTTATACAGGGTATTTGTTAGAATTATAAAAGATATCATCCATACATAGTAGGCATTTAGTAAACCCTCAAGTAAGCCAGGGGTCCCTAACTGGTTTATGAAAAAAGTTCCATACGGCTCTTAGGCCTCTCATGGGCTCAAAAATATGACTAGTTTTTGAATTCCTTGAAATGTAGCAAACTCAGTTCGCCTTTGTCCCCACCACTCTCTGTGGTTTGCACGCTGCTTACTTGACTCATTTATATTACCTGCTTGCTGCCTGTGGGCAACTGAATTGGTGATCCTTGGAGTACTAGCTTCACTAACCAAAGTTTTTCAGAACTAGAAGCCGTGAGGTAAAAAAAAAAAAACAGACATGCCGTGCTTCCTGAATCTTGAAAAGAATTGTGGCTCTTAAGGATGACTCAAGGGGTCTCAACGGTCTCTAAGTACTAACAGATGCTTAGAGGGAACAATGTGGAAGACCCAGGTTATTGTACTGATGTGCTGGAAGGCATTTATATGTGAGAATATCAATATTACAGGTACAAATAGTCTAAAAACTCGTGGCCAGTACATCCAAAGTTATTAAATATTTGTACAAAGCATATTAGCTATATTAAGTTCAAACTTATCAGAATTAAAATGTTCTCTTTTCATAAAATGTATGTATTTTACACATTAAATGCATATCTACATATACACAAATGTGATGTTGTATTAAACATTTTTTTTTCTTATAAACCTTTTCCTGATCTCCCATTGCTTCCTTTCAAGGAGTTCAAGAGAGATGAGATTTTCTCCAAGTTTTGAGCAAGGCATTTCTAGTGTAAGAAAAAGAATTTCCTGAGTGAAATCGTCCACTAGATGGTGCAATGATATCACATATGAAGATGACTCAGGCAGGACACAGAGAAAGAAATGGACAAGGAAGTTGGTCTAGGGGGGAGAGATATTGGAGTTGATACGGTAACAGTTAAAATGGCAAATTCTGAGATCCATAGGGCAGGGGACTTAGGAATCTGCATTCTTAATAATCACTCCAACTGATTTTTCTGTATGCTGAAGTTTGAGGATTACTTCTCTGAGGAAAGAAAAATTTAGGGAAACACTTTAGAGAGAACCTGTAATTTCTAATATTCTATCACAAGAGTGAGAATATTTCCACCGCCCCACCACCAACCCTCCCCCCCCAAAAAAAACTCACCTAAATCTGGGTCGATTAGTACTCTCACGTAAAGAGAGGAATTACTTACAGACTTAATAGATGTACTTAAAATTTATTTTTAAAATATTCAGCCAATACTCGGTTGTCTGTTTCCTCTTGAATTTCATGGTGAAAAATATCCTATCATGCACTCTGGAAGAGATACCAGTATATTACCGCTCCAGGCATGCTGAGCAGACGGAAGATCTACGGGGCTGAGTCCGTGAGGATAGTTCATTATGAACTGTGACTTCATAAAGAAAACAAGGGAATAACTGGATCACATTCCATAAAATGGCCTATTCCTCCTTGTCTACAGATTTAAGACCTTGCCTGGGACTCCTGGAATTGCCACTGCCATCTATGAGGTTCTTACCCAGAAGAAATGAACATTCTTTGGAAATATACATTCCTCATGTTTATTTCTTTTCTAAGTGTCTCCCTTCTTCTCTCCTCAGTGACTATCCATAGCTCACGTGGGTCTACATAGGCCGGTGCTTGGTCTTTGTAACTAAAATGGTCATAGCCTTGCGGTCTAGGAGAGAGTACTCATGCTCTAAGCAGAGTCATAGAGACTGGGATTATCAGAAGATTTTTAAGAAGACCCAATTTTAACCCCTCATTTTCTACATGCAGACACTGAGGCCCAGAGAACTGAACTTATTTGCCCCAGGGTAATACGGTAAGTTATATATAGTTTGTTTTCCAAGCTCTACTGAGTAGTGGATTTTTTTCAATCAGGAGCTAATTACTGAAGCATCACAATGTATCAGATATTTTCTAGGTGCGAGGGAGCAAGATCAAATTCCTGCTTTCATGAAGTTTACCTTAGTGTCATAATTGTGGAGTTTTGTGTATGAGAAGGGGGCGCTGTATGATTGCCCATCAGACTTTGATCTCATGAATTCTTCTGTCCTTCTCCCAACTGTCTTCTCGTGTGTGTGTGTGTGTGTGTGTGTGTGTGTGAGAGAGAGAGAGAGAGAGAGAGAGAGAGAGAATGAGAGAGAGTGTGTATGTAGTTATCTTTCTAAAATATTCCTTTGGGTGGCAGCAAAGAAGAAGAGAGGTTTCTCTATGGAGTCTTTATTGTACCATGTCAATTCTATTGACATCTCCTTGTCAATCCTTATTTTTAGAGCTCAAAAAAAAATTCTTCATCCTGTTTCCAACCTGCTTTAATAGTAGTGTCACATCTGAACATTGTATATAATGTGACTGGATTGAGTTTTTCTTGGTGGTGGTGGTGTTGTACTCTCACATAAACATTTGAAATAAATCTGATAAATATATAATCTACTCCAGCTTAAATGGCAGACAATGAAGCTTCAATTTCTCTGTTGATTCATATTTTAGATATAACAATACAAGGATAACACAAACAAAGTCGGTTTTATCAGTACTTTGACATCAAGCATAATTAGTAGGCTCCACGTATTACCTTTAAACCTGTTTTGGCATTTTAGAGACTGAGCATTTGCTAAGAGTTTTCTCCTAAAACTGAAGCCTTTTTATTAAGTAGTGGAGTTCTTTGGAGTTTCTAGGAGTATATAAATTCTCTAAATTGAATGTAAAATGTTGCATTTACTTTTTCTGGGGAGAGGTTTGTACTTTCATTGAACTCTCAGAGACGTCTGAGACACTTTCCAGATTAAGAACTCTGGTGTGAAACTGCTCTCCCTTTAATTGATTTAATAGTAACATAGCCACTTCTTACAAAATAAGGAAGCACCGGACCGGGGAAGGGTGGGAGGTACATATAATTTCCACAGGCTAGAAATGAAACTTAGGGTTGGGGGACATGACATGTTTGGAAAACAACCACAACTGGCTAGTTTCCTCATTTGCAGCACTTACAGTGGATTCCAGATCTCAAATGCTGATTCTCAGCCTACTGGTGGTGGGAGACAATGTGTAACACTCATTCCTGTTTCCATGGGAATGTTCAACTGTGTTCCCATATTTTGCTGTATAAGAAAGGCAACTGTGTCCCATCCTGCCGCCCCCAAATCTTGTGTTCTTCCACTTAAGAAGTTGCTCTCAACCAAGGAAAGCTTTTGGAGAGCCAAGCATTTTATGTCAGTTTAGAGGACACAAAAACAATTTCTTCTGGACCTCCAGGAGCCTGTGCCAAGAAATCGGTTTTGAGCAAGGATCCCTTATGTCTGGTTGCTCTCTGTGTGGAAATTCTTGAGACACAAGTGATACTTGTTCATATTCTAGAACACGTTTTTCTTCCTAAAGCTTAAAAGTGAAAAGTGAACATGAGAGGAATTCTTATTCAAAAGTTCTTATTTAAAAGCCTGTCATTTCCCCCCCCCCCTTTTCTTTGGAAGTCTAAAAAAAAAGGTTGGCCTTGGTTCTTTCTCCATTTACTTCATTCCCAGTCATTAAAATTCTGATAAAACATCTTTTTCACAGCAGATTCAGTTGTCAATTTCTCTAATGCCATTGAATCCTTGCAAAGGGATAGAAATCCAATAGTAAGCCAATCTAATAGTATTCTACTAATTTGTTCTCATAAAAAGCAAGAGGTGAAGTTCAGTTATCCACATTGAAAATGGAGCAGGAATGTTTAATATTCCATTCAAACACCCCCCCCCTTTTAAACATCTCCTATTAAAGATCTTAAAATGCTTCCAATGCTTGAGCTGAGCGTGACAAAAGGGGGGAAGAGGGGAAGGTGAACTTCGGGTTATGTGAAAATTTACAGGGGTCTGTGGGATCAAGATTTGTCTGAGGAAAGTACAAAGCCTCCAGAGCATGAGCAAGAGGTGAAAGGGCAAGAGGTGAGACAGGAAGAGTGGGCAGGACAGGATGATGAAGAGCCTTGAGTATCAACTCAAAGCCGGGGGATTTGGAGCCAGAGATTGACATGGATTAATGTGTGGGGAGAAGTAGAAAATATTCTTCCCAGGTTTCCTTCACGGAAGTTGTTCAAGAGAAATTTCGTTATGCCTAGTTGGAGTGAAAAGTAGGACCACAGGGACACGAATGTGAGCGGATCTCTTTGAGTGAGACAGCAGAGTGAGTTTGTCTATCTTTCTGAGGAAACAGGGAGTAGGGGGGTTGAGTTTGTTGGGGGGTAGCTGAGAGGAGGTGGATGCCTCCGGCTTCACGATGGGATTACTCTCCTGCTGCTGGACTCACCAAATGGTGAGGTAAGTAATTTGGGGACAAAATCCACAAAGTGACTGATCTTTGATTTATATGAACAGAGGTGGGACAGCCTGTATGCACAGAGTATGTAGAAACAGAAAAGATGTTACAGGCGCTTGTAGAAAGCAGGTGCAAGATGTGGATGGGCGTGATGTGATGAGCGCTGGGTGTTACACGCGACTAACGAATCATTGAACACTACAGCAAAATACTGTATGTTGGCTAATTGAACATAATAAAAAGATAAATAAATTAATTTTTTAAAAAGACGGGGATTGTCCCAGGCCATGGATTTGAGGTGTGGTCCAAGTTTAAGCAATCTCCAAGGAGAAAGCTAGAAAGGAGTTTAGGCTTGAAGGCTACCGGGCTTTTTAAAAGGCTGTTCTTAGAGCTGTATGGAGGATAAACTGGAGAGAGGGTGACTGACTAGTAGTTTCTGCTACTAGTTTTTCCCTCCAAGGGAGGGACAGAACTGATGTCTTAACAGTGGGTCTTATTAAATATAACTTCTCCTTTGGAGAACATTGATACTCTCATGGGTAAACTCCCTTAACTTCCTGTCTTTAGACTGAACCCGTATTTGTAACTGCATCATACCCTTCTTACTTCCTTTCCTCTTATCGAAGAGGACAAAACGTTCCTCTGCAGCCCAAAGTAGTCATTCCCCATGACTCCGGACCCTTTGATTGTATCTTTTGATTTATTTTTAATTTCTCTCTCTCTCTGTGTAGGCCCCTTCCCTTCCACATGAAAACTTGCTTGCATGTCTCTCCCAGTTCTTGCTTTCCAGGAGCTCATTGCTTTTATTAAGTGCATGTTCATTACAGAAAATTGATAAAACACAGAAAAGTAAATCAAATAAAATCATTAGTAATCTCATTTTCAATGTGTCTCTTTAATCTTTTCTTCTTTATGTGTACATGAAATATATGAGTATGTAAATATTCAGACCATTTTAAAATAGAAATTTAATTCTCATATATTTTTATTTCTTTGAAGCCCCAGCAGAACGGAGGTGGAGAGAGAAGGGGAGTGATTGATAATTAGGAAATTATAAAGGCGGGTTTCCTTTGTGCTAAGAAGGGGGTCAAAGATCGAGGGGGGAGGAAAAACATACCCATGTCGGGAGCCTGGATGGCAGCAGGTATCATCTACAAGCTGCTCTTCAGGGAGAACTTAGAGAGTGTGTCTAACAGAGGACCACTTTGGGAGACATTGTTGACGAGAAGGAAGCCATGCAGGGTCTGAGTCACCTCTCAAAGAGCATCCTTCTTTAAATTAAAAACCTCTGATTGTCTGTACTTGTGTTCTAGCCTATCATTCATCCCATCAGCGGAGCCCAGGAAGACAGGATTTTACCTCCATCCGTTGCCCCACTCATTGGCTCCCAAAAAGGAGTGTCCCCTTCTGTGCCACAGTGCTTTTCTCCCATCTGCAGAGCAGGAGAAGACACTCCCTTTTACAGTGTTCCAGAATATTCATACATATAGGAAGTGGGTGGTCAGCCTTGGACATCTAGTGGAGTGGTAAAATGGGAAGGCTTCTCCCTTATAATCAGTTGGGAGAAGCAGGAATTGAACAACTGTGAGCCACCAGGCCCCAAACAGTTTTCTGTTTACACGATTTTTAAAAGTGACTTTATTGAGGTATAATTGAAACGTATACTGCAAATGCATATTTAAAGTTTAAAAGTTGATAATTTTTAACATACATTATACACCTTTGAGACTATCACTGTAGGTGATATGAATATATGAAGAATATGAACATAAATAAAAATATGAATATATCTATCATTCCTCAAAGTTTTCCTATCCTTTTGTCATTTCTCCCACCAACCCTTCTCCTGCACCTTCCTCAGCAACTAGTGATATGCAATTTTGTCATTTTGTCATAGATTAGTATGCATTTCCTAGAGCTTTATGTAAACGGAATTATAATAATACATGGTCTTTTTGTCTGGCCTCTTTCTTCAGCTTAATTATTCTGAGATTCACGCATAGGGTATCATGTACCAATATTCATTCCTTTTACTGCTGATAATATTCCGTTGTATGGCTGGGCTACAATTTGTTTATTTGTTCACTTAATAAACATTTGTGCTGTATCCAGTTGGCGGACTACTGAACGAACTCTCATGTACGAGTCTGTGTAAGAACATACATTTTTATTTCTATTGGATAAATACCTTGGGGGTGAAATAGCCAAATTATACCATATTAATTATACCATAGACATATGTTTAACTATTAAAAATACTGCCAGACTTCTTCCCAAAATGGTTAGACCATTTTATACTTCCTGCAGCAGTGAGTGAGGGTTCCAGTTTCTCCATAGCCTTCCCAACTTTTGGTATGATCAGCCTGCTTAATTTTAGCCATTCTAATAGGTGTAGAGTGGTATCACTGTGGGTTTTAATTTGCATTTCTCTAATGACTAACGATGTTGAACATCTTTTATGTTTTCATTTGCCATCTGTGTAACTTTTTTGATGAAGTGTTTATTGAAATGTCTTGTCCATTTTAATTTGTTGGGTCATTTGATTATTTTACTGCTGAGATTTCAGAGTTCTTTATATAAGTGAAATGCAAGTCCCTTATCAGGTATATTATTTGGAAATATTTTTTCCCAATATGTGGCTTGACATTTCCTTATCTTAACAATGACTTTTGAATAATAGATGCTTTTAATTTTGACAAAATCCATGATAGCAATTTGTTCATTTATGGATTTTTTAAGTGTCATATCTGAGTATCTTTGCCTAACTCAAAGGTTTGCTTCTATGTTTTCTTCTAGAAGTGTTATTGCTTCGGGTTTCACATTTATAGGCTAAAGTTTGAGTTAATTTTAAATACAGAGAGAGCTGTGGATCATATTTTTTTTTTTGCATTGATTAAAAAGGCCATCCTTTCCCTATTGAATTGCTTTTTCATCTTTGTTAAAACAATTATTTGAGTATATATGTGTGGGTCTGTTTCTGGACTCTATTCTGGTCTATTGATTTTTTGTCAGTCTCAATGAATATTACTACACTGCTTTAATTCCTGTTGCTTTATAATATGTCTTTAAATTAGGTAGTGTTACTCCTTCAAATTTGTCCTTTTTAAAGATTGATTTGGCTATTCTAGTTCCTTTCATTTCTATGTGAATTTTATATTTAGTTTGACAGCTTTTTTTTTAAAAGCCTCCTGGGATTTTTTTTTTTTAATTGGGATTGTGTTAAATCTATAAGTCAGCTTGGGGTGGGGGAGAAATGACCACAATACGGAGCCTCCCAATCCATGAATACACTAGATCTCTTCGTTCATGTAGGTCTTTAATTTCTCTCGGGGGTGTTTTGTTGGTTTTAATGTACGGTCTTGTGTTTCCTTTATCAGATCTATGCCTAAATATTTAGTAATTTTAGTCCTATTGGAAATGAGGTTGTTTTTAAAAAATTTCTAATTTAAAAGTTAATTAGTATATAGAAATAGATTTGATTGTATATATTGATCTTGTGCCCCATAATCTTGCGAAATTCACTTAGTAGTCTAATCGGTTTTTGGAGAGCCCATCTGATTTTCTACATAGATAAAAATGTCATCTGTGAACAAATACAGTTCTACTTAGTTGTTCCCAATTTGAATTTTTTTCCCTTGCTTTACTACCCTGGCTAGAACCTTCAGTACAATGCTGAATAAGTTTTATTTTTAAATAAAAAAGAGACATTACACTAACGTAGTTCAATGAAAAGTTTTTTAAATGTAACAATATATCATGAATGTCACTGCATTCCATTTTTAATGGCTGTGTACATGGTACACATAGCTCAACTGATGTCTCTGCTACCAGCTCACTGTTAGAAATCTTGGTTGTTTTTGGTGTAGTAACTAAATACTTTGCCTATCCCAAAGTCATGCAGATTTTCTCCTATGGTTTCTTCTGGAAGTATTTTTGTTTTAGGTTTTACATTTGTTTGTTCACTGTTATAGCTAATACTGTGCCTAGAATTCATGTAGCAAAATATTGTGCACATCCATGATTACTTCATTAAGGTCAATTTTTAGAAATAAAATTTGATGGAGACATTGTATGACATATTTAAGACTTCCGGTATGTGCAAACTTTGCCCTCTGGGAAAATTATCTCACTATGAGCATGTTTTAAATGCCAATTTAAGAGGATAAGATTGATACTAGACGGTTCAAATGTTCATATTTTGGACTGCTTATAAGACGGAATAGTGTGTGTGTGTGTGTGTGTGTGTGTGTGTGTGTGTTTACTGACCATTTGCATTTCTTTCTGTATTGCTTTTTCCCATATTTTTTCCTACTGGTTGCTTATCTTTTTGATTTTTAAGAACCCTTGTATGTTTATGCCCAGTGGAAAAAAAACACGTTCTTTGGTTCTCTGCTCCACCAAAAGCCAGTGACTCACTAACTGCTTCATAGGTAACATTTTGGAATACATATTCTACCTTTCTCTGAATGTCAACTCTTTCTCACCTTCTGTAAATTCTTCAACCCTCTGAAATCCAGCTGTTGAAAATGTTACTCCACTGACATTTTTGGCTCTTGCCAAAATTACTGATGACCTTCTAACTGTATGTTCACTCTGTTTTCTGTAGCACCAGACGCTACCTGACTCTTCCAGCTTCTCTGAAGCCTTTGGCTTCAAGAGTGTCACCCTTCACTGGTCTTTTGCCCCTTTCTGGCTGCTGCTGTTCAGCATTCTCTGTCAGCTCCTCTTATCCACTTGCCCCTACATCTTGGTCCTCGGGGCTCTGCCTTCATCCACGTTCTCATCACATCCACATTCTCATCACATCTTGTCACTCTTCACTGATTCATCTGAGTCTGAGGCCTCCACTACCAGAGACATCCCAATGACTTCCACCCACATTTCCTTCCAGAGTCAACCTCTCTCAGACTCACTCATTTACTTGGCTGGTTCCTAGGCATCTCAAGCTCATGTGCCCTGGCTGGACTTCTTATGTCATTTCCCCAGATTTGCTCATCTGCATGTATATTCTTCCCTGGTTAATAATGAAGCCCTTTGCCTAATCACTCAAGGCAGAAAGCTGAGAGCCATCATGGACTGTTTCCTACACCTTATCTCTCAGGATCAGCTCTAATAGCTCAGTAACCAAACCCTATCAAGTGCCTCCCTCTCCATCCCCTCAGTCCTACTTTAATTGAATCCATATTGTTTTCTAGTTTGCAAGTTGTGCCTGGCTCACACACATGAGCAATTCTTTCTCTACACATCGCTGCGGAGTGGTCTTTCAAAAGTACACATGTATTAATTCATTATATAATACTCTTACTGTCTTCCCATGCCCTTCTGAATAAGTTGAAATTCTTTAGCAAAGCATCGGATACAACCTGGCACTTGCTTTCTAAAGGTTTTCTTTTTTTTCATTTATTTAAGAGAGAGAGAGGAGCAGGGGGTGGGGCAGAGGGAGAGAATGAAACCTGCTAGCGTGGAGCCTGACAGGACAGGAGGCTCGAGGCTCAATCCCACAACCCCAAGACTGCAACCGAGCTGAAACCAAGAGGCGGAGGTTCACCCGACTGAGTCACCCAGGCGCCCCAACCTGGCACTTGCTTTCTGTTTAACTTCGTCTAATATCTGTCTTAACAATAATATTAATAGCTTTATATTGTTAATTTAACTCTCAAAACTTCTCTATGATGGACACGCTATTATTATTTCCACTGTAGGTGAGGATGGGAGGTTGAGAAACTTGCCAATGGTTATCTTTCTTTCTGGCAAAGCCAGATATTTTCAATTTGTGAATTATTCATCCTGTGTGCATTTAAATGTACTGTTTTCTTGCATCAACTGTCCACAACTGTTAATATCTCACAGTGAGACATCTAGTCACCACTCATTACCAATTTCAACTCCCTCCCTACCTGGGAAGCATTTCCTAACAATCCAGGCAGACATGATCACTCCCAACTTCCAACCACAGAGGCAGTCTAGGATAATGTTTAAAATCCCTGACTTGGGCATAACATTGACTTAAGACTGAATCCCAGCTCTACTGGGTAAAACAGAGACCTTAGTTTAATTAACCTCTCAAAGCCTGAGTTTTCTTACCTGTGACATTATGATAAGAACACCTATACTGGGCACCTTAAGTAGCTCAATCAGTTAAGCGTCTGCCTTTGGCTCAGGTTATGATCCCAGGGTCCTGGGATCTAGCCCCATGCTGGTTGTTGGTCAGGCTCCCTGCTCAGCGGGGAACCTGCTTCTCCCTCTCCCTCTGCCTGACGCTCCCCCTGCTTGTGCTCTCTCTCTCTCTGTCAAATAAATAAATAAAATCTTTAAAGAAGAAAAAAGAAAAAAGAACACCCATTTCATGTTTCTTGGGAGTGTTGAATGAGATTGGGTATACAGCAAAGCATGCAGCACAGTGCCTGGCACCAATAAGCAACCAGGGAATTCTGGCTGATTACTGGGGCCATTAATATAATGCATCTTAGCGTATAATTACTGTAAATGATATACACCTTTACCAAATTTACTAAATGGTAACCCAAGAGGAAAATTTCCCTAGGATCTTAGTAATCTGATAATCTTGTATTTGCTAAATATTTATATTTATATACTATAAATTATTTAATTATTTAATTCACCACATTTCTCTCTTTGCTGCTAATCCTTCTGGAAACAAATTACTCTTCCCATCTAACTAGCATACAGGACCCATGGAATGCATCTTCCTGTTTGCTTTATGATTTTACTTCACTCACTTCTTTTTCCTATAACCTCTTTAACCATTGGCTTTACTTTTTGGCATGTCTTTCTGTAAGCGGGCTCAAATCTCTTGTGCATTGTGATGGAGTGTTAATAATTTCTGAAGGATATAACAGGAGAGGCTGAGCTGAGTAACCTAAAAGGCTTTGCAGATTGACATTTGAATGCCTCATCTGTCAAATCACAATAATGGAAAGAAAATAATGCCAATTCTTCAACAGTGGATATGATAATTTGTACTATTTTACATGGATAAAATCCTTTAGCTTATTGAAATAAGAATGGCAGCTGAAAGGAGCTGAGGTATGTTTTATATAATAAACGTGCAACATGAAAATGCTCTGAGGCATTCAGACACGTATAGAAACTTCATTTAAATCCACGTATTTGTGTTCTGAAACCTTTGGGAGTCACGAAATGAAACATGGCTATGTTCATGCAATCAGCTTTTGATCAAAAATGCAAGGGGCAGGAAGTCTTATAAATGCTTGAAAAACTAACTGGAAACCCAGGCCAACAGTACTAGATGAGTGACTAAGAATTACCTGCGATCACTGTGTAAGTTAAACATAGCCTATTGGGTTAAAAATGAAGTCTTAAGACTTTTAAACCTCAGAAAGAATCCAATTTTCTTGTTAATAGTGGACTAGCAAAAGGAGTAATGATCCTTACTATCCTTTCATTGGGATTTCCTTTTAAACCAACCACTCAAACAGCCCAGATCTCTGGGGGGACACTTTCCTCCATGATGTCAGTCTCTGAGTTCCTGTGTGATGCTGTCCCAGCCTCTCAGACGGTTGTAGAGTTATCCCAATCACATGGAAGAACTTTCAAAACTGGGCCTTGACTCAACAAGGGAGAATATATACAACTGGTGGGTGATAGTAACCTCAGAAAATACTTTGTCTTTTAAGTGATTTAATTTCACAAACCATGAAAAAGCTGTTGATTGCAATCAATTTACATAGAAATTAGTCAAAATATGTCAACATTTTTACTAGAGCTTCAAAAATGTAACTGCTTGTAGCAAGCAACCTCACATGTCCTGGAAATGCAGAGAGAGGACATAAGTACTATGGGATTATTTTAACTTAATGCTTTAATACACACATTATCCCTCAAGTCAAAGTCTTCTACTGTAATGACACGATATCATATAAAAAAAAGTAATAGCTTTGTGCATACAAGGGATGTGTTTGACCCTGTGTATTATAAATGATGATTATGATTTAAGGTTTGCAACACTGGAAATGGTTTTCTAGATGAGGGAAAACATGAAGTGGGTTGCCTTGACAACATGGGTTATAGTTGCATCAAGAAATCCATGGCAATGCAGGACCTTCTGGTATTTCAAGATTGCAAACCATCTACCAAATTATGTTAAAAAAAAACTAATCTACTCTCTAAGGCAGTGTTACTTGACCTATGAAATACTAGTTCTCACTTTTTATCACGAACCTTGTTAGAAAACAGATGAAAAATCTAGGTGGGCAAGACATTTGGTCAGAAAAGCAGGAAAAAGGCAGCAAGTGGAAAGGTTCTATTCATGAGTCTGCCCTCTCTCCTCTAGACCACCCCCACCCCCAACAGAAGGCCAGGAGTTCCTGCGTATTGTCTGGAAGTCCTTTCTGCTAAAGAAAAAAAAAAGTATCTTGCCCTGTTTCTGTTGCTTTCCCCAGCAGTCTCCCACAGAGCTGCTCCAGGAAGAATATCACCTGACATATTGCATAGTCTGAAATAATGAGCATAATACAGATTACCACAACAAAGCCAGTTATTAGTTGAAAAGAAAACAAAACCTGTTAACATATGTGCCCTTTAGTCCAATTACCTTGGCACGGCGGAGGAGGGATTTACCTGTAAATCATCAAGCCTCCAAGACAAAGCCTGTTTTAAAAACCTATGTCATTGAACAGGCTTGTTTCCTTCCCCCAGCAAGCACCACTTTGTGGCACTGTTCTAAGTAAACAAGCTTGATACTCTGCTTCTAAAAAATCACCATAAGGCAATTTTGAATGAGGAGTTTGGCTTTTCCTTTCATAAATGTGTTTTTGTTTAAAGGTAAGCAGAGCTATGCTTTTCTTTGGCTTCAACTGCAGTATGAATTTCATTTTCAGTAAAGTCTCATGCTGTGATTCATCTGATATTACTAGAGGTGGGCCCTGAGTGAAGGAGACACACTGCGGGGCTGGGCTGTCCTTCCCTTTTGTGTTTCCTGGCTTTAAGATCACGGAAGGGAATTGGGGCCTGAGAGACATGTACTAGGAGCAGAGGAACTGCCTCTGTAATAACTAAGTTGAGAAGCACTAGCCCAAGCTCCCATGAGTTTGGATGGTATGAATGGGTCGACAGGGACAGCTCCAACATATGCAGGGCCGGGGTAACCTAGCCCAGTGCACCGCTGAGCGTGAAGGCTAAGAACAAAGCAAGGTTGTGTTCCAAATGGCATGTATTTTCTTTCTTTTGGGTAATAGACAGGAAGCCTAATAGATGAGCCCATCACCCCTCATTAAAGGCCAGTGTTACTCATGAAGCTCTATGTCTCTTGGAGGCAAAACTCCAAACCCGTGAATAATTTAAAGGATGCCAAAGGATGCACGGACACATTGCTTCTTATGTGTATCTTTGTGACAACTGTACAGATATAGCATCAACAATGGCTCACTGACTAGATACCAGGTGGAAAACCGGGCATATTGTTTGGGAAGTGTGCCAAAGACGTAGTCATGGAAAGCTTCAGATTCAATCCTAAACATTAGGCTTTCTCAATCCAAGCAAATACTAAGCTATAACTTGCTTCTTAACCAAGTCCTTTAACCCTATCAATTGACAAGGTAATCTACACACCTTCCACGATAACACTTTTGGGATCACAGGAAAATAGGAATTTACCCGAGAAGACAGAACTCATCTTTCTCCAATGACTTCATTTCTCATTGTAAGTGAGCCACACCTGGCCTTTGATTTACTTGTGTGATCACACGCAAACACTTTTGGGATCACAGGAAAATAGGAATTTACCCGAGAAGACAGAGCTCATCTTTCTCCAATGACTTCATTTCTCATTATAAGTGAGCCACACCTGGCCTTTGATTTACTTGTGTGATCACGTGTAGGTCAGTCTCGCTTGGGGGCTGTGTGGGTGACATATGTGAGTCTATCTTGTGGTTGCATTGAAGAAAACTTCTCTACATTGGAGAAGAAAGTAGACATATCTAAATAAAACCTGCAGTTGATGAAAAGCAACAAACATGACACGGAAGGAGATCTTCCATTCTGGTTCTTAGTTTACACAAATGTGTAATTTTGAGTAAGATGCTTAATAATCTTTGGGTCCCATGTTTTTTTCCTTATAAAATAAAATGTTAGATTTGGAGGTTTCCAATCTTTCTTCTGTAGAGGCCAAAGATTTTTTAGAGTTTCAGGAACTATCAGAGGTTAAAGGGGAATGAAGAACAGGAACGATTCTGGATGCCCCTTTTATTCCTTTTCTCATCTGTCTAATCAGAGTATTTTGGCTTTTACCTCTTTTGTTATTGAGTCTTTTATTTAACATTTTAAAATAAACTTTTAATTTTGGAATAATTATAGATTTACAGTTTCCCCTAATGTTCACATCTTATATTACCATGATACATTTGTCAAATAAAGAAACCAACATTAGGTACATTAATTTTAACTAAACTTCAGACTTTATTAGGATTTTACCAGTTTGCCCACTATTTCCTTTTAAATTTTAGTTAGATATGGTTTCCTGATGAAAGTTTCAAGACTATCTTTCAAAGAGTTTGGAAAATATGAGAGATGTAAAAGACAATCTAGTACCTACTTGAGCTTTCTTTCTGATACCATCAGAATGATTTAACGTTATGAGTTAGGAACAGTTTTCTCCTTATGTGAGTAAATGCTGCAGGAAGTGTGGTTCTAATTGGCATCACCTGGGAGCTTGTGAGGAATGCAAATTCTCATGCCCCACCCGAGGCCTACTGAATCATCAAAATTTGATTCATATTTTGAGATTTATTTCCATAAATCTACAGGAAATGTTCATTTTAAAGAATACATAGAAACTCATTTTATGACAATCTCCTACTCTACCCTTCTATACCCTTCTTTACCATCATCTAGAGACAGGCACTTAAAATATGCTGGGTGATGCTTCTGATATTTACCTCCACCATTTTATATAATATGTTTCTGCTGCCATTGACAACTCATGGATATTACACATCATCTTTTGATCTGTTATTATTATCATTGATGATTTAATGCTAGCCATAGCACTCCTCACTCACTTCATACTCCCAGGGTAACTAACTATATGGCTATTTTGGTTATATCAATATAAGAAATTATATTGTAACTATGTAAAACGGTACTCATTAAGAAGTCAGGTATTACTCTAGAGGAGTGTTTTTCAAAGTGTCATCTGGGGACCCTTTCAAGGGACCCTTTCAGATGTCAAAACTATTTAATATTAATTCTGAAAGATTTGTGAATGGTGAGATTTTCCGGAACGTACGTGATTTATGGTATCACAACAGACTAAATGCAGAAGCAGATATGAGATTTTAGTTGTCTTCTATTAGGCCAGATATTTAAGAGGTCTATAAATTGTAAACCACTGCAACTCTTCTCATTAAATATTTTTGTGTTTTTGAAAATACAATTTTTCATAAAAATAGATATCTTAACATGAAAATGTTTCTTGTTACTTTCAAATGATTTCATAAGTACATATGTGAACATTTCTCAGTTTCAATTCCTAATATGGTAAATATTGATAGATATAACCACATAAACCAAAGGTGTTTGGTGTCTTCAATAATTAGTAAGAATGTAAAAAAGTCTTGAGACAAAAAAGCTTGAGAATCGCTGCTCTTAAATAATTCATTTAATCCATACATTTCTGTTGCATTTTAAAGATAATTACCTTTGAACTCTTTGCTTAGGATGTACCTACTTTATTTTTTTATATCCTTTATTGTATCTATTCAAAGCCGCTTAATTTTATTTCTCAAGCAAATGAGACATCCAACCAAACTGATTTTTTTTCTGGGGACCTCTAACCCTGAAGCTTCTATTTTATTCTTCATTCTGAGCTGGTCACTGTCTTGGTCTCCTTTTTCTTTTTTCTTTTTTTCTTCTCCTGCTCTCCTCCTCTGCACCCTTCCCAGGGGTGATTGCTTTCAAATAGTTTAGAAATGTTTGGTGCACAACCTTTGTCCTGGAAGCTCCTTTGCTTCCCCCACCCCCAACTATGTTGTTTTCTTGTGCGTCTCCAATCCTTATGTTTTCCCTGTATCAAGTCCCTTATTTTGCTCAAGCACTCCCTTGAAAAGTTTCCTAAGAGGACATGGGATGTAAATTTTTAGAATCCTTGCATTGCCTGAGAATCTTTATTCTAGTCTTATAGGTATACTTTTTATAGGTATACTTGCTTAGTACTAAAGTTGTGGTTGAATATTTCTTTAGAATATTCAAATCCTTACTGCACCATCTCCTAAGCATGCATTGTTGAAAAGCCCACCATAGTTCTGATTACAATGGAATTCATCAGAGATCCTTTGAAAGCTTCCAGAATTTACCATTTTTGTTTATTCTTTGATCCTGAAGTTTTACAGTAGCATACCTTTAGCTCTGTCTTTATTCATTTGTGCCAGATAATCATGCCCTTCATTTTTCAGAAGCACAGTTGAATTACTTCTTTGATAATTATCTCTTTGTTCTTTACGCTATGTATCTGGGAATTTTCTTAATGGAATTCTAGACTACTTTTATTAAGACTTAAAATTTATTTTACTCCTTTTTTTGCACTTTTATTTTAGTTTCTGAAATATTTGCTCAACTTGCTTTTTCAAGTATATCACTGAATGCTTTTTATTAGGTACTTCTAAGGGATTTCTTAAAATCTACTCTTTTATTTCTTCTAAATTGATGGGAGCTTGGAATATAAATATGCAATTTAACCAATTAAGCTTTTTTTGTCAAGTTCTGATACGAATGCTATGGCAGTTTCCTGAAGAATACTAAAAAAAATTCTTGCTTTCTTTCCCCACTGGAAGCCTTTAAGTATCACTTAGGTTGTATGTCACAAGTTTCAAGCCCTGACATCCTCTAATTTCCACAAAAATCTAGATGTTTTATGAAGGAGATAATTGATGGCCCATGAAGAGCTAGACTTGTTAATTTGTGATGACTTTGGTTGGGTTGTCTCTTTGTTTGTTTGATTTTGAAGTTTTTATTTATTTATTTATTTATTTATTTATTTATTTATTTATTTATTTATTTATAGCATGAGTGATGGGGGCAGAGGGAGAGGGAGAGAGATGATCCCACAGCCTAGATCATCATCTCTTCGTTAAGGTGCCCCAGCTAAGAGGGGCTGGCTGACATGATCTTTGGTCTTTCCCACTTAGCCACAGGGCTCCTGAGGAAGGTCTATGATCCAAGGCCTGATCTCCAGGAAGTTATTTCCAAACACCTTTAACGGGTAGGCTAAAGTCAAAAGGGACCAAGCTTAGGGATTAATCTGTACACAAAATAATCCCACCACCTTTCCTCATGGCCCACATCTTCTGTCTTCCCCAGGTGAGGCATACAGCTGCACAAATTGGTCTATGGATGTCACAGGAAATAGAAGTCTAAGGAAGACAGGGGCCCTTAATATCCTTTTACTGCTTTCATTTTTTTGAATTCCAAATAAAATTGCATTAAAAAGGAGGAGAGGTCTATGGCTTTATACAGCTTCAGAGACCAGTAGCAATCTCAAAAGACATTTTTAACTTAAAAATTCTGGGACCATAAAAAATACTGAGAAGTTGAAGTTCAAGTCATTTAAAATTTACATATACGGATAGTTAACATGTATTCTCATCATGTTCCAGACACACTACCAAGAGCTTTGCATGTACTATCTCAACAGACTTGCTAACAACCATACAAGGGGGTGCATGCTTTTGTTATCTCCGCTTAGCACAGGAGGAAACACAGGCATGGAGAAATTCAGTCACTTGCTACAATGACCACAATCAAGGACCCACACCCTGACAGGCTGAGTCCAGAGCTCAAGTTCTGGATCATCACCCTAGTCAGAGGCGATAAATGAAAATAACTGAACTATTGGATTGCTTTGTGTAAGTCTTCAAAGGAAATATTTCAACAAATCTATAAAAATGATTAATTACTATATAAGGTGTTCATATGCAAACAGCTGCCTGGTACACTGAACACAACCCTTTAGAAGGTAAGCAAAAAATAAATTTTGTTGAAATATACCAGGCGAGGTTAATTGTTTTAACATTTTTCATGAACTCCTGAAAAGGTTTCAGGATGTTGATGTCTTTCCTGTCTTAATTCTGATTACTTTATTAATTTTCTCAGCAAGTTCTCTGTAGATAAACTTGCAAACTTAAACCAACATAACTCTTATCTGGATGACTATACATTCGAAATTACTGGGCTACAAATTAATCAATGCACGTACCCCTAAAATAATTCAATGCTCCATGAATAGTTCATTGCAAATGTTCACGCTACTCTCTTGTTAGTCCTAAAATGAATTCAGTCCTAAATATGGATTGAGGAAGATTGGAAAAGTGAACTTACTACAGTGTTCATAACGGAGAGCTGGGGAAGATAGCATCACTTTGTAGGAATTCACCGCTTACAAAGTACTTTCACTTACATCATTTTATTCCCCAGCAGAATCCTGAAAAGTTGGCAAAGAAGGTATTATTGCTGTCCTTCTACCTTCCATTTTTCTGATAGATCCCGTTTCAGGACACAGGACTCACTGAAAGCCACAGCACAACTTCGCTGGGAGGTCTGACTCCAGCTGCTCTGGACACCCCCAGTCTAGGTCCTTTCTGCTGCATGATGTCATACTCCGCTGGGCAAATACTATCCAGCATGAATACACGGGCATGTCTATCCAGTAGAGATCACAAACTCTTGGTTTGTGGGCTGATTCTAGCCTTCAGATCTGTTTTGCTTTGCCTGAATAGTTTTCAAGTTTAAATTACTTTCTGACAAAGTAGTTGATTTGGCAACAGGCCACTAGAGATGAGTAGTTAACTACTCTGTTTAGAGGAGGCACATCTATTCCAGAATGCCATAGTCTTCACTATGCCTCATCATATCCCCGGGACTGCATTTTGTCATTTATCACCATAAAATCAGACTGCTTCATTCACTTATATAACCTGTTTCCTGATATAAAGTAAATTATCTGTGGGAATGAGCAGCATTCCACAGACACTTGGTAGTTTTTCTCAGCCAATGTGGACAGGGTAGCTTTTGTGCATCTTCCTAGCTCTGGTTCCTGACGTTCATACAGCAACCTTTTCATCTTCATTTTCTTTATTAAATTGTTCCCCTGATGGAACAGTGAGACAGCTGTGAAATGAAGAATTTTTTAACTAGAAATAATTATCTCCCAAACCATTTTTAAGACTCTTTCAAAATATTACAACTAACTCATTTTCAAACTCCCTGCCTTCATCCCTACCCCACAAGAATGTATATTCTCTAAGATCCCCAAATTTCGCTTGTTCATCACTATAATCTCAGTACCAGGGACAGTGACTGGCACTCAGTAAATATCTGGTGACCGAATGAATGAAGTGGGAGTAGTGAATCATAACTGGGCATTACTGGAACCTCGCCGTGTGGTCCTTCAGACACAGCTGGCTGTCAGGATGGTCTTGTAGATAAAGAGCCCAATAGGAAATTATCGGTGTCTTAAGACATAAGTCACTTCCTAGATGCTGAAAAGATCTGGCTCGAAAATTTGTTTGTGTTGTTTATTTATAAAAATACTCCATTGAAATTTCAACTTCTGTATTAAACTAGCTCTGCATTTATGGAAACCCTAGCTTTCAAGAAAATATAATTATCTTACTTAGACTCAACTAAGCTAATTTGCTTAGACCTTCAATCAACCTGGTTTTCTTTACTGTGCCAAGGAGAAAATGGCTTGCCGCCCAGCCTGCCTGCCTCTTTTCTTAGGGTCAGAAATCTTCCATGTGCGTCTCAGGGCTGCAGAACAGCTTTTCTGTCAAGAACAACTTGAATCTAATTTACTTTAGCCTTTAGCCACCTGCTTACAACTCAGAAGAAAAAATGAAGTGTGGCCTGGACCCTGACATCTAACTTCTACTCACCTTTCAGGATGCCTCCTCATCCTCAACTGTCCTCAAATTCCCTTCTCCTCTCTTTGCTTCTTTCCTCTACTTTCTCTTCCTTCTCCCTTTCCCCTCCCCCTGCCTTCCTTTAGTCCCCTTAGTCATGCCTTTTCATGGTTGTCTTTTTAAAATATACAAGATATCTTGTTTTCTCACCATGATTTGCTTTAAAGGGTAGCAGGCAAGATTAAGAAAGCACATATGTTCCTTCTTTTAGGACTCGGACCTTGGACTTCTGTTTACTCAGCACCCTGTGCTGTGCAACTGTTCCTGTAGGCAGCTGGCTAGCCTTTGAAAGGCCTGGAGGCCAGCCAAGTGGGGGTCATGGTCAGCTATGGGGAAAGTGAGAGAACTGTCCTGGCAGTGCTTCAAAAACAAAGCCAACAAGAAGCCAGATCAAACCAGACAGGTTCCAGACAAAGCAGGCCGGAGACTCCGACCAAGTGCTTGCTCCCAAGAAATGTCCTCCCCAGGTAATAAATATTCCCCACCCTAGTTAACATCTGTCAATAAAAGACGGAGACCCAAACCTGGAGTGCAGCTCTCTCTTGTGCTCACCCATCCTCACATCTCCAGAGTGTACTCCCACCTTTAGTAAACTTTCCTCCCTGCAACAATCAACTGTTGTGTGTCTGCTCTTTCCTGGAATTCTTTATGGTGATGAGACTAAAAGCATCCAGGGACAATGTAAGGCAGGAATGGGCTGGGCCTCAGGGGGTGGAGGATCTCCCCAGGCCACCAGGGAGCACAATTTAAGCTACCGTGGGTGTGAAGAATTCTCTCTGTACCTTTTTCTTTTCCTTCTGAATGCTTGAAAATCATTTGAATACAAGGTTTCTTTCTTTCTTTCCTTTTAAATAAATGGATTGCTAACTTTGCTTTTCATGAAATCACAATATTTTAAGTTAGAAGAAACTTCAAAGATAATCTCATCCAGTCCTTGTTCTATGGATGGAGAAAATGAGGCAAGGCTCAGAGGGTAATATTAAGCTTCAGAACCAGAATTAAAATCTGACCTTCTGACTCAGTCCAGCACTATTTTTTTCTTTTCTCTTTTTATTTTCTTTTTTTTTAAATGTTTGAATGGTGTGTTCTTTTTAACTTAGCTACTTTTCTTTTATTTCAGTGGAGAGAGAATTTAAAAATAGTTATCATTCCGGAGTTTCGGGTTCTCTGTGTTTTGGATTCTCTGTGTTAGGGTTCTCTGTCTCTCTTTTTTCTCTTTGCTTCATGTTTCCATGTGGAGGCACCTCTTTAGAGTAACATAGCTGGCCTCCCTGCCCATCACTTACTTGACTACTAAAGGAAATGGGCAAAAGAACTGAGTGTGGACTGCTCAACCTCTCTGCCTCCTGCCCTGCTTTCCCCACCTTCTGTAATATTCCATGCTATACCTTTCACAGGGCCAGGTCTGCTATACCTGCTCCTGAGTGGGTAAATTTGCCTAATTTGGGGCAAAACATTCATATGCAAGATAATAGCACGGTATGATGAGGCAGTGGGTGGCATAACCATGTGGGACGCAAAAGAGGAGGAGCTACTCAATGGTAGAGAAAAATAGAAAATTGGAAGGGAGCTGGCTTGTGAGAGATTAGGTCTCTTTGTGTGAAATCTTTCAGACACCTATCTCATTAAAATGTGGATAATATCACACAAGCATGTTGAGGCTTGGACAACAGGGCCAGACACCATCATTCCAGACAGATCACGTCAAAGTCTTCCTTGTTTTTCTCTTACTTGTCAATGCGAAAGAGAAGCAACTGGATTTGGTCTAAAATATTTGCTTCTGAAATAACTGTGTTGATTTCCTTGCGCCTTAATTAAAAAAATTAAACCAAAAGTTTAGGAGAAAATATTTCTTAGATTTTATGCCAAGATTCGAGAAACTGGATAAAAGAATTAAGGAATAATCCCACCTGAGAGAGAACAATCTTTAGCTGGAGGAAAATTTAAATATGGAAGTAATTTAAAACTCAATTGTTATGCCATCTTAAGGAAACTTGAAATGAAACACAAATATAATTTCTTTCTCATTAAAAAAAAAACTCAGTCATAAGATGATGCTTTGGGGAAATCTTTATTTGTAACTCTGTGTGTGTGTGTCTGCCTATGCTTCTGCACATTCCAATTGGATGCTTTTATGCTTTCCATATGGATCATTGTAACATTAATTCCCTCATTTCAACCATAGTTTATGTTTCAATATCAAAATACAAAGCATATAAAAGAAGTTCCATTTCCTGTGTCCCTTGTCCTTTTCAAAATAAAAATGTATTTTCACAGGGATGGAACTGTATCCTGTTAAAGGCTTCAATAGCAAATCTAATGAAAGTTAAGTGTTTCTTTTCATATCGAGAATAGTAACACAAGGTGACATTCTTACCAAGCAAGTGAGGTTATGTTCTTCAAGCAATAATTTTCAAAGACAGAAACAGAACTGAAGTAATATGTAATTGGATCTACTAATAAGGAAGTGCTGAAGAGAAATGTTCCAGCCAACAATGATTATTCAGGAATTGGTCAAGTCTCCTCTGTGACACCCTCTGTCAAATCCTGTTCTATATTCCCAGTTCTCTTTGCCTGATGCTCTGGATATCCCATTGCTAAGTAATATCTTCTTGATTTGCCTAGGTTATGTGAAGCATGGATAACAAGAGGAAAGTCATTCTGCTATGTACTTGTAGTTACTGTACAAAAAGAAATCCTTTTTTATGGCCAGTCTCATAAGTAAAGACCAAACATGATGCCTTGCTCTCTTTTAATTACCTTTACCATTCCCTCTGGAGTTATAGAAAATTCTCAATCCCCACACTACCATCCACTGATTACCAGGCCTTTCAAATTTATTACAAAATATTGTAAGTAATTCATCTTTTCCCATCCTTCCTGCAGTGGATGCAGTCTGGGAGCAAAGTTTTTTTCTATCTGGTTCACTACTGAGCACAACTGGCCCATATTAGATAGCGCAGTGAGTTGAGTGAAAGAGTGAACTGGGTATGACTGGAGCTTTTCCAGAACAATCATTCAGAGCACAGTTTGCCATTGATTGGAGTTCACATATGCCTTGAGGGAACACTCTGCTTATGGATGGAGACTTCACCAATTAATAAGCTCTTCTGCTGCTTAGAGAAGAATATTTCTATTTTGAACAAACTATTCTATAATAAGGATCCCAGTTGACTACAGTCTTCCTGTTTTTGAAATTTTAAAGACTAATCAACTACTAGTATTCTCTCAAAAGACAAAAGGATGAGGCCATATGATAAAACCCAAGTATGTATTAGAAAAAAGCATGAGATGCTTGTATTTTCCATCTTATAATCATTTGACGTTAGACATGTTGGCATTGCTCTCTACTCATATTCAATATTATTTTAATGGAAATATCAGTTGCAGTTCTGAGGGCATGTTAAACGCCACTTTTAGGCAACAGGCTTGAGCAATAGAAACTTGAGCAAGGCAAAAGGGCCCACAGTGACTACCAGCTGACGCAAACAGGCTCATTAAGCAATCCACCTTGAAATAGCCATAGACCCTAACTGACAGTTACAACCAGACACAGTTCCTGAGATTACCAAAAACGAAAATTCCCTGCGTCCCCAGACTCCCTCACTCTGCCATTTAACTTTGGCCCCTGACCTCTGCCTCCCCGTGGCAGACAGCCTCTCCTCTGCTGTCTTGCCCGCTGCTCCTTTGCGTTGTATTCAAAAAACTTTTATCTCTTCTGTTCCGCCTCCAGTGGATTCTTTCACCACCTGTGCCACGGCCCCCATCCAGTCCAGATGCCCCATAGATGTGAATGTGTTAAGGCAAGAAAACAAATACAACCCTCCCCAAACCCCCAAAACAAAACAAAAAGATTTTAGTAGAAAAGATAATGCTCCAATTCAGTTGAAATGCTTTTCTGTTAATGATCCTTTTGTTATTTTGTGGTTTACTCATCCTTTCCCTTCCCACAGCTCTCAGCCTACTAGCCTGTTGGGCTCCTCCTTCTCGCTGAAAGAAGCCCTGAGAAGTAAGGGAAGTGTTGGCTGCAGACAACACCACCACTGGATAGAGAAATTTGTTGTGAAAAGCTTACCTGGTTCATTAGGAAAGTGTGATTTTGAAAACAAAATAATTTTCTAAGAATGTTCTAAATCACTTTGACTGCCTTTGGGGCTCAAATTATAATGGAGCTGAAACACAGCAAAATGACAGAGCCAATAGGCATTGCAAATGATGAGTCTGGATATTTTTTGCAAGTATAAAGAAAGCTTTATCTAGCCTCATACTAGGGCAGAGATTTTCATTGGCTCCAAGTTTACATATTTCTGAGGAAATGAAACAGCAAACCTACTCCCCAGAACTGGGCTCTGGTTCTAGGGAAACATCCTGGAGACATCAAAAACGTATTTGTTGAGGGCTTTTTTTTTTTTTTTTAATCATATAATTCCAAATAAAACTGAGAATTAAGAAGGATGCCAAAGAGAGGTCCAGGAATCCTGGAATGATGCCAAAATGTTTGTACTTGCTAAAACTCTTGCCAATGATCAGAAGAGAATGTTGCAGAAGTTCATCTAGAACGGGGCCTTTTATAGACCCAATTTTATAACTCTTAATTTTTGTTGTTGTTTAAAGCAGAAAAGCAGTAGCTATGTGAAATGTTGACTAAGGGCTCCTGAAGGAACAGAGACTTGGCAGCAGATTCCAAGAGCAGGGAGATTGAAAACAACAAAAACAACAAAACAGATAAAAGGTGCAAGAGAGCAGATTTTGCCACCCCAAAATATGCCTCCTTGGCACGTTGATTATTTTAAAAACACAGCAGACATGGAAAACCCAGTAGAAGTTACTGTTTCGTAAGAGGTATTCACATTGATAAGGAAAATCTCCATTTGTAAGGATGTCTCCCTTGCTGCACCTGGAGGAGTCAATCTCTAGAACTCTTATGAATGCAGATGGTAACAACTTAAATCTGCTTAACAACCTTACCCTTATACACTGTTTTTCCTGGTAAGCTCCCATAGCTGGGCTCCTTTCCCCAAAGGTCTTCTTTTGTCTTTAGCTGAAGATGGTATTTAAGGGGATGGCTTTGGTCATTTCAGTGAGTTACTTGGTTTTCCTGGCTCTCTCCCATATATACGTGTTATTAAACTTTTGTTTGTTTTTCTACCGTTGATCCGCCTTACACTGATTTAATTATCAGACCAGCCAAAGGACCTAAAACGGAAGAAGGGAAAACTTTTCTGCCCCTACAAAGGGCTTCCAAAACACAGCAGGTTGGCAGATGCAGAATGAAGATGTGAAATTAATAAAAGAAAATCTTGTTTAAAATGAAGTCAGAAGACCAGAAGGGGGTAACTCTCAGGATCTACTATGGTCCGTCATCAACTGCAAATACCAACAGGAAGAAAGGAACCTTGCCGATAATGTTACGTTAGCTACTTCATACCTCAGCAGGAGGAAGAAAGGTTTTTTTCCTGTCCCGCCCCCACCCACAAGAGCTCAGCCAATGCAAAGCCACTATACTTTGAGCTCCAAGTTCACTCCAGTGGACTCTTTTCTTCATAATAACCCTCCCGACTTCCCTTTTCATCTATAAAAGAGCACGCCTTGCATTTGTTCTCTGGACTTGCCTATGGCTTTGTGGCAGCTTGCTCCACCTCAACTGCAATTCTCTGCTATTCCTGATTAAACCCATTCTTGCTGGTAAGATAACTGACAGTTTTATATTGAAAGTTAACAAAGATAAACAGCTTTCAATGCTCTCGAGCCAGTTAATGTTTTTCAACCTGCAAAATAAGTGTTGTATACATAATGACGTAACTAAGTATTAAGAAAATACATTGGGTAAAACAGCCATGTTTAAGAAGAAAGATCTTAGAACAATTTTTATTTCAGAAAGATTTATTTTGAAAGATTCCCATTAGAAATGGTCTAAATAAAAACTGAAGCTTTGGTGATTAAAGGGAGAGACAGTCAGCCACTTAGGGCAGCATGACACCATACAATGAACACAAGCTTTAGCATCAGGGAGCTCTGAGGGATGTGATATTAAGTAAGATTGACACTGTGTCTCATTTTCCTCATCTGTAAAATAGGCTTCACGTGCCTATATGAAATGGAGTTATAATGCAGATAAAAGTTAATTGATATATTCTAAATATCTGGCACAGAGTCGAAATTCAGTATGTGGCGTTTGTATTAGTAAAATTGCAAATTCTCCAGAATGGTAAGTAAATGAAGCATTTGAATTTTCTTATGTATGATGAGGCAGCATTATTCAAATGGGGTACCCAGAAAACCCTAGCTAGGAATCTGACCACATTCTCTGTCCTACCCAATTTTGAGATTATGAACTGCCAGACCTCCAAATTAGTGGAGAAGCAATAATAACCTTTGGGCAGTTTGCCTGATATGGTAACTTGCACCGGCTCTTCTGAAAGACAAAGGTTGCATCAAAGTAAGGGGAAAGGAAGGAATTAAAATAGCTTTTGTCAAATACAGTTCTTCATTTTTTTAAAAGTAGATATTTCAACTAAAGCATTGGAAGTCATCATGGTGCAAGTGTAGAAATAGCAAAAATGATTATTCCTTTTTATTTGGCACATAAATTCACACAGAACTTATATTTTATGAACTTTCCAATATTCAACTGTTTTGACTACAAAAGTGACAAGTGTATATGGTTCAATCTAATCACTACTAAAGGTAATGATCCACTGTCTCATTTAAAAATGAGATAAGGAATAAAAGGATGCATAGAGCTGAATATTTTGTATTACATATTTGTCAACTGGTCTGCATATGAAAAACTATATAAAGAAATAATTTAGGGCAGAACATAAAGTTGTCGGTACCATTTGCTGTCCTTGTAAGCTTAGCTTCATATCCAGCAGCTGGTCTCTCCCATTCAGACTCAGATCTGAACCTCATGCAATTCTTCAGCTTTGGAACAGACTTTATGCTTGCTAACTGATATTGTACATATTTCCAAATTGCACTGATTTGTATATTTTTATCTTTTTGACTTTTCTGGGCCCTAAAAATTATTTCTGACCCTGGGTAACTCATGGGGCTCTTATTGAGTGTTATAAAAGTAGTGAGTTGCTGACTTAAGGATGATGAAAATCACTTTTTTTCAAAGAAGCCCTTGATTTTATTTAGATTTTAAAGATTTTTCTTCTGGAGACATTAAGATACCTTGATGAATTTACTAACTGAAGATTTTGGTGTAGTAATAGTAGCAACTGATGAAGTAAGATTTTACTGATCTCTTTAGAGATTATTAAGCCCCAAGGTTTGTCAGACTATGAAGATTTGCACCTTTCCACTTTAAGAAGCCATTTCATCTAAACAGAATCTCCTGCCTGTATTGGGAAATAGTAGAAATTCAGAATCATTAGCTAAATTAATTGTTTCATGTGGTTGGTCTTTAGAATGTTATAAACTGTAATGGAATTACTGAGTTGAGAGCAATTAATGGGATGTACTGAGTATATATTCTAAGTAATGTTATACCTGTCATTTGCAATGACCAATTAAAAACTATCAAAAGAAAACTGTTGATGAATCTTAGTGCCATCAAAATAAACCATCTAGAACGATTTACAGATGCTTCATATCTGTATAGTTCATGTCTCCTCAGAACCTGAAGTCGTTTTGGATACTGCATTTACATATTATGCTAATATCTTGTAGTTTTGAAGGAGAAAGTAAAAGTTTGGAAAGGTTTTTAAAACCCGTAAGTCATAGAGGCAAGGACAGAATGCATGTTTCTCCTTAGACCAGGAGTTGAAAATTTAGATCCCTACTCTGGGGCGACAGAGGCATTCAGATGAGTGGGGATGGCGCAAGGTCTCAGGATCAGAGACGGAGGGAAGTCTGAGAATGTGAAGCACTTGGAAGCAAACAACCTTTTAAAGCCACTTAGCTCCACTTGGCTACCCCTTAGATGTTGTCCTATGGGATTGTGGTTCCAGTCGAGCTAGATACTATGATTTTCAACAAATACAAGTATGTGGAATTATGAAATACTCACACATCTAAATGTTGATAACTGTTTCAAATATTAAGCCCTGGGGGTCAAATAAAACACATTTGTGGGCTGTCAAGAAGCAACCTCTGGATTAGATTCTAACATCCTCTGTAGATAAAGAAATGCTACTAAAAATGACGGATGTTGAGATGCTGTCCTTCATAAATATTTATGACAAAGGAAGTGTTTTTTTATAAAGAAAGTAGAGTATTTCATTGATTGATAGCTAGTAGGTGGCCACTAGGTTGCCACAACATTTTCATTATTAAGAAGATTAAAAAAGATAGACGTATTCACTGACTTTCTCTGGTTTATAAATCTGTTGAGAAGAAAGGGATTTCATGATAGAATTGTAAATTGTTGGGAATGGAATACTAAGAAAGGATCAAAGTTGTATATAAGGGATGATTCCACAAAAGCTGAAGGCAGAATAAGACTTTTCAAGTTCCATACAGCATCACCATATTGTCTATTATACAAAAATAGGTGAGGAGCCGAGATGCCCTTCAACAGACGAATGGATAAAGAAGTTGTGGTCCATATACACAATGGAATATTACTCAGCCATCAGAAAGAATGATTACCCAACATTTGCATCAACATGGATGGGACTGGAGGAAATTATGCTAAGTGAAATAAGTCAAGCAGAGAAAGACTATTATCATATGGAACATAAGGAATAGGAGGGAGATTGTTAGGAGAAGAAAAGGAAAAATGAAGGGGGTAAACAGAGGGGGAAATGAACCACAAGAGTGTATGGACTCCAGGAAACAAACTGAGGGTTTTGGCGGGGGGAGCGGGATGGGCTAGCCCGGTGATGGGTATTAAGGAGGGCACGTATTGCATGGAGCACTGGGTGTTAGACACAAACAACGAATCATGGAACACTACATCAAAAACTAATGATGTACTGCATGGTGACTAACATATCATAATAGTAAATTTTAAAAAATTTTAAAAGTGGGGGAGGGATAGATAGCATGAAGAAGAGAAAATTGGAATATTTTATTATCCTAGATTGTTGCTCTTGAATTGAAATATTACATTTGACAAAGTTGAAATGAACATTTTATATAGATGGAAGTAAAAAAAAATCCATTAAGGAATATACAGACTCTATGAAACAATTTGTAGGTCCTTGAGGGGCACGAAGAGAAATTTACAGAATCTCAAAGCACAATGTGTTCTTTAGCTACCCCAGACATCACACAGCATCTGTTCAGTGGATGGAGCAAGGGGCAGAGAATAAGGGTCCATTTCTATTTCTGGCATTGATTGCTCTGGTATCTGGAGGAACAGAGTGTCACCTTTTGTCAATCAAGATACCCCATACATTAAGAAAAGACAATGAATAGCCCAAAGGCATTATGGACATCAGTCCTGACATCTATAAAACATTTGCACATTTTTAAAATCAAGGCAGTGCGAAAACAAGGAATGCTATTCTCCCTGTTCGTGATTTACAGAATTAATGAAGAATTGCAATGGCCAGCAACCCATCAGATTCCTATTGGAATATCTTGTTTGTTTTACATCTCTCCTCATCCTGGAGCTCATCGTGTTTATTTCTAAGCAATGTTCTTTTCATCCACTTTTGCTTTGCATTTAAAAAAGTAGCTCTAGGCAGAATCATTATTTAAATTGCAATCTCTATACTCTCCTTTGGAAATTGAGGCATACAAAAATGTAAGACTGCAGTTAGGTAAAAAGATAAGTTACATGCTAAAATCCAGGGCCCCAGCTATAGGGCATGAATACATAAAGTTCATTGTCTTCATTTGTATCCTTCACAAGTTGTCCTTTGCTAGCTTTGAGTGAGATGCTAACTATATTTGACTCATATGCTCACCTTCATTCTTTAGAAAAATATTAAGTGAGGAATTTGAAGATCAAGTTTGCATATAAAAATATACTTACCTCTCTCTTACAGCTTGATGCACAATATGGAAAATAATACTTTTTCTATCTACAATTATACATGAACTATCACACCAAATTCCCAAATAAAGGCAAACCCAAAAGAGTTCACACTTTATGGAAGAAAACATTCTCTTCTATTACCTAATGTCCGATTTTCAGGAAATTAGGCGAGTTCATATTATTTAATGTAATCGATTATCCTAACCTTCCAGGGAACTGACCTCAGTAAGTACAATGTTCTCACAGTTCCATCAATTCAATTACATCAAATTATATTTATTTTGCATATATAAATATAAATAAATATATATATATAATGTTGCACACATAAACACATACATCACACACACACGCATACACACACATTCTTTTTTTGATTTTGAAGAATGATATAAAAATCAGAGGCCCTAAAACATAAAACAGAAATGAAGGATTATTTGCAAACACTTGGCTGTTTTACATATTGAGCCCAACAGAAGACATGTACTCTTCATGGATATTAGCATGTTACAAAATTCTACTGGGGAAAGAAATGGATTTTTAAAACATGCCTGCTTTGCAAGTGCTCCCTTTCAAACCAATTCCTGCAGATACCATACCTTCCGGAGGGGTTTGAGTTTAGTCTCCATTATGAAGTCATACTTGCAGAGCTCACAGCAGCGCGTATCTGAGCTCTTGATCCACTGGTGGAGACAGGACTGGTGGACAAAGCGCAGGGTGCCTGTGCAGCGACAGGGTGTGATGAGAGGGCTCTCTTCATCCCCTTCACAGTGACAGATCCTGGGGAAGGACACAGCAGTCAGGATGAGATCTCCCAGAGGGTATTTCACACCTGTGCATTTCCTCACCGGCTCATACCAGACTGCATTATAAAGTGCAACCTGAGATTTAGAAAGCGTGCACATTTCACTCCAACTTGATCTAGAACTGAATCTAGGCTCAATATAACAGTCTTCCGCTTGCTACTTGCATCATATGATTAGCCGTTAAATACTAGTACCTCAAAAATGCACTATCATTTCATTCCTACACTAACGCGATTTTAACAGCATGACTATTGAGCCATATCCCCAGCTTAATCTATTTCTAGCTCAGTGTCTATAAGCATAAGCTTGATTTCACATATAAAAGTTGCGATTTATAGGCATTGTAAGGAATGTTTGAATCTGATAACATTATTGTTTTATAGAAATGTAATTTAGTACCCTATGGTATCCTACCAATGTAGAAGAATTATGAAAAATTTTAACATGTTACCAAAGAATAAGTGAATATTGAAAATTTCAGGTTGGAAATACTAAATTTTCCTAGGAAGATACATGCATATTTGGTCACAATGAATGGCCTAAACTGTCAATAATCGTTTAAAAGTTACAAAGATACGTGATTGCATAAAGTTGTTCAAGTACAGTAAATTCTCTTGTTTTAAAATGTTAATTATTACATCTCCCAAGGAATTCAGAGTTCAACTGCTTTACTGAATTACTATGAATTCAAATGTCATAGATTCACAGTCTATGAAATATTCATTATTCTCATCTACAAATTTTAAGAAAGAATTTTCTTTTCTCATTAGATTAGATAAGCTTTTCATATCTCAAGACCATGAATTCAAATCTTAGTACTTCAGTAATTCTTGTGATTTATCCAGCTGTTAGAAGTTGTTAATAAATTTGATTGGAAATATTTTTTGAAATCTTTTAAAAATATGAATGGCATATTTCAAAAAATATCTATAAAGTTACTTTTTTGAGTTGAGTTGTAGCAGCAGGCTTGAAGAACGTTTGAATTGCTCCTCCTTTTAGGTCTATATGCCCTATCCTCCAGAAGTATGAGTTTTAAAGAATGGATTTTTAAAACACACTTATCTATCTTAGCTGTTTCCTCAGGGGAAATGAAATGCTCTAATTGTTACTGCAGTAAGATACAGGAATTGAAACCAAGCCCTTCCCTAACCTCAAAATAAAGAAGTATGACACAGTACACCAGTATTTTGAATCTCTTTTTCTTAAGTTAAAATAATATAATCAAAAAGGAGCACTGACTTCTAAAATCCCTAGGGTGGGAGTGATGAGATGAGAGCATAGGGAATTTCAAAATCAGAGTCCTCCTTCTCCCCTCGCCTCCCCGGACTAAGGTAGGAGGCAGTAGTGTTAGATGTAGCACCCTATATAAAAGCCTGGCGTGGTGGGGAAAAGCTAAAAACTATCTGAAGTCTATTCTTCATATTCTATTCTATTCATATTCTAATATGAAAGTCCGGAGTATCTCCTCTCACCAACTGTGAAGGTCCTAGGAATCCGGGTTTAGTGTGCTTTGTATCACACTTGTTGCCAAGGGAATATTGGCCTCATGATAGGTGTTCAGTAGATGTTTGTTGAGTAAAAGAATTGTTTCATCAACAAACTACGACTTATTATAAGAGCAAACGGTGAAAGCAAATCTGGGTTTCTATAGCACATTTGGTTGTAGTATTTATTTTTGGAGCTGTTGAAACCTAACGAATTATACAGCATGAGAGGTTGATATTTCTTTTGTCCTTGAATCTCTTATCTCTCTGCCTCTACACAAAGACACTCCTCTAGATTAGGAGTCAGCAAACTACGGCCCAATTCTTACTGTGGCATGTTTTCGTAAATAATGTTTTATTGAAACACACCCACACACATTTGTTTATGTATTGTTTAGAGTTGTGTTTGCACTGTAACTGCAGAATTGAGCATTGCTGCAAAGCCCATATGGTCACAAAGACCAACATATTTACTACCTGTCTCTTTACAGGAAACATTTGCTTACCCTTGCCTTAAATATGGTGACTCTGGGGTGCCTGGGTGGCTCAGTCAGTTAAGTGTCTGACTTGGTTTCGGCTGGGGTCATGAGTTCAGGGGATGAGGTTGGCCCCACCTCTGGCTCCTCTCTGAGTGGGGGAGTCTGCTTGTGATTCTCCCTCTCTCTCTGTCCCTTTCCCATGCCACTCCCCTCGTGTGTGAGTGTGACCTCTCTCTCTCAAAAAAGTAAAAAAATCTTTAAAAAAATGGCGATTCTGGGTTAAAGACAATATATGACTATTACCAACAATAATAAAACCAAGTTTACAAAATCCAACATCTGCAAGTAACAAAAGTTGAAGTAAAGGTTACATAGAGAAGCACACAATAAACACAAAAGCCCTTCCTAGTCTGGCATTGAAACCTGCTGATCCATGAACAGTCTGCAGGGAGAGTGGCAACATTTCTCATTTGAAAAAGAAAAAGTTGCAATTAATGCCATCTGATGATTTATTACTAAAAAAAGATCACATCAAATGTTGCACAGCTGCCAAGATGATTCTGAGGCTCTGGTTTCTTTCTTTCTTTCTTTCTCTTTCTTTCTTTCTTTCTTTCTTTCTTTCTTTCTTTCTTTCTTTCTTTCTTTTTCTTTTCTTTTTTTTTTTTTCTGACATGAAAAAAGTAATTTATTCATAAGCAGATTTAAACAAAGACCTTGCTGATTACCGGGTTCAACCTGGCCTGAACAGTTTACTGATTGTAGTCCAACTTCCCATGTCTTACAGATTCATTTTTAAAAATGTCTGCTGAAACTGTTACCTGAAGCACCACCAGCAATTTCATTTCTTCATAAAATTAAGGTTATTTCCCATAGGGAAAATCAAAAGCTTGGTGTGTTTTCATTCCCATTTCACAAGATTTATTTTTACAGGATTTTAGCATTTTGATTTTCTCTAAATTAACCAACTTGAGTTGGACCCCAAGAGTCTTTTTCAAATCATGTTGAGATTGTTCTAAATGAACTTAAGAGCTAAATATCAACTTCAAATATCTACTAGAAATAAAAAATAATGTGATGATGCCATTAGGAAAAGAATTAAACAATTCTTAAGCTGATATATTTTACACTAACCACAATTGCTAAATTATAAATGAAAACATAATAATAAAAACAAACTTTTCCAACAGAGTAATTGTGTAGAGAAAATGATTTTAATAATAAAATTGCATTGTAAAATATTCATAATTTTAATGCATTTTTACCTTACGGGAAATTGAGGCTTGGGAACTGAGTGATTCTATAAAATTATTGGTGATTGACATTGGTGTCTGTCACCTACTGACAAGAACAAGCTGAATTTACAAATTCTATTGGCATTTTACTCTTTTAACTGTCTGCTTATAGTCTAATCAGTATATGTTGAGACTTTTACCATTTATGACTTGAATAAGCTATTACTTCCATATAACTTCTGGCTTTCTGTGAAAAGTAAACCACTAAATAGTATTAGGAAAATCAAATTCTGGAAATTGTGTGTGTGTGTGTGTGTGTGTGTGTGTGTGTGTGTGTGTACACTGAAAGTCCCTTTCTTAATGTTTGAGTTTTAAGAAAAGTAGGTTTTTGTTTGGTTTTGTTTTGGTCTTACATATCTTAAAATGATCTCCCCTGCTTCCCACCCCCTCCCTTGTCAAGACTTTCCCACCCCGTCCCTTGTCAAGACTTTTTGGTTTTGGTAGAATTTTTTTTTCTATGTAAGCTTTTTTTTTTTTTTAAATAATTTATCGCTAAAAGATTTTTGTGAGGGTCATAGTGATTATGTAATTTTGGGATTTTTTCCATTCATATATTCATTCATTCACATTTTCTTAGTCCTTGGCTATATGCAAAGAAAATTAGACAACAGCATCAGCATGTAGGGTGAATTGAGAAGGAGAGAGCAGAATCTAGAAGCAGATAACCCCATTTGGACAACTATTACAATCATCCAGACAGTAAGAATCTGGAACAATATTGTGACACTGGGGAGGAGACTGGAGACCCTCAGTCTGCAGAATGCGAAGAGATGTCCAGGACCTTGCTTGGTTTCTATGTTAGCTGTGGCAAGAAAGCCCATTTACAATATGTAACTCCTAAAAGCAGTCCTCCCTATAATTTTCAGACAGCCTCTTAACTCTTTCTTCCCATATTCCATGCTATTTTCCCCCTTTTCTTTCCTTTATTTATTTATTTATTTATTTATTTATTTATTTATTTAAGTAGGCTCCACACCCAATGTGGGGCTTGAACTCACAATCCTGAGATCAATAGTCGCAGGCTCTACTGACTGAGCCAGTCGGGGTCCCCAGACTGACAAATCTTTCTTTTGGCAAATCTTTCTGATCTATCTCCTCACTTTTGTGCCAGCATTTTCCTCCATACCCCTCTCCAACTAAATAATCTTTAAGGACAATAATTACAGATAGAGCTATGTTTGTAGGGACTTAATCTGAATGTTAATCTTTACTAAAAACTAATTTTCATGCTCCGGAGTTTGGCATTCATCCTTAGATTTCACTTTCCTAAGCTAAAATGATTAGAATCCATGTGGGTGGAAGCCGTTTTGAAAGGTATTAAACAGCGGATGAGAAGTTAATGCTCAAGTAAATGAGTGCACAGATATAATTTCTTTTTGAGAAATAGCATAGCAGTGAAAGAATAGCAGATTAGAGGCAATTGTATTTTTATTTTTAATTTTCATTTCATTTTATTTTTAACAGGAAGAAGGTGGACTGGTTCGTTCATAAGCTGAACTGAAGGTGCCATAGAGAGCTGAATTTAAAAAAAAGAATCGGTGAGAGAACGCCCCACGGTTAAATGATTCTTCAGAAATCAAGAAAGTATGGGGAAAGGAACTATAGCAGAGGAGTATCTTTGGACAAGTGGAAAAATACACTTGTAAACAGACGCTTTTTTCCTGGGAGCAAGATGTAGAGAAAAAAGGATAACTGAAGGAGACAGAATTGCGGTAGAGGGGTCTGCGGAGGGGTCTTCCTATCTTGTGCGGCACAGCGGGTCATGTGTCTGTTCCACAGAAGGGGGGAAGGCATGGGGTTAAGGTCCTGGAGAGGCTGTCAGTAATTAGCAAAAGCCACTTGGAGCATGTGATGGGAAATTATCCAAGCATGAATATTAGCACCATGGAGCGGCGGTGAGGTCCCCAGTGGGATTAGACAGCACAATGTACAGCGGACGCTGTTAGCACTGCCTTGAGTGCTCAGACAGCAAGCCTACGGCTGGTAGCGCAATCTGAAGCGTCTTGAGATCACTAAGTCAGAAATGCGAAGGACAAAGGAGTGAAGGTCTCTGATGCATCAGCGAACACAGTGTGAAAACAGTTGGTCATAAGGTCTAGACTCTGCTGGGAGGTGAGGGAAGCCGTGTTGTGGTTAATGCATCATGGGGAAAGGATGGGTTTGAGAGACTGGAACTTAAAACAATGGTGAAGAACCGATGTTGAAAGTGGGACGAAATGGGACAAAAGTTGTCTATGTGTAGCATATTCCTATCCCTCATGGATGAATTCATATCCTTTTTGTTGTCCTTTTTTTTCCCCCACTGTCTCAGGAAAAACATTTTAAAAATATGAAATTATTTGGTGTTTGAGATTCACAAACAAACCAAATCCTGGCTCACATGCTCGCTTTCTGCTCCAGTAAACTGGAGAGGTTCTTACTTTACTCATGTGTGAATGAGGTTAAAAATACCTCTTAGGGTGTCATGAGGATTAAAGGAGGTGAAAGAGTGTGGTACCTGGCACGTTACAGGCAAATATTTGTTAATTTTGTCATGGGATGATGGGATACTATTGCTACTACTACCGAGTTTGTTTACCTGTGCCATTGCTCTCCCTGAATTGGGACTAATTTTTTTTCACCGCTACTTTGGTAAGTTGGTTAGAGCCAATGTTTGTAAGGCCAAGGTCATGAATTCTGACTCCCTACAGTGGAGTTAGCTACTGACACCTTTGAATCCCTTCATTGGTCAAGTCACAGACATTCTCAAGGAAAGCTAGGTGAGGCAGTATATTTAGATCTGTATATTGGGTGGTCTCAGATAAGTTTTCAGACAGTTGGTTTCCTTAATTTTGAAATGTTACACAGCTGTTGTAAGGCTCAAATAGGATATATGAGAAAATATTACAAAATGTAAACACTATCCCAAAGGTATTATTGCCAATATATATGTGATCAATAAAATCAACAAAATTTTCTGCTAGTTAATAAATGCAATGCATTGCATGTTTTTATAAGAGCAACTCATTTTTTCATGTCTGCATTTCAGTTTATAGGATTCTGTCATTTTTCACCTTAGAGAACTCTGATGTAAGAAAGGGAGATCTACCCCACTACTGAGAGTGGTTTTCTGCTAAGCTACCAACACCCTCCTTACAGTCAAGTCTGAAAACCTTTTTTAGTTCTTTATTTTTCCTGACTTTTTTTGTGTGTATTCCTGGCTACCTCTTCCTTCTTGAAACTTTTCCCTTTGTGGCTTCTGTGACTACTAGCCTTAAAGTTGGGAAAAGTGGAATTAGAAGGGCATGTAAGATGATTGTAGGGATCAAATGGTGACTATTTATGGAGCACAGACCAAAGATGTTAGATTTCTGGAGCCTAGGAAGGTAAGAAATGATAGGTGAGATGAAAATATGATATGATTTGGTAGGTGAGATATCATGGTGAGAGACGACAGGGAAATAATATAGAATTTGACAGATCTAAATTCATGGCTAAGTCTCTTCCATGAATTCAAAATTATAGGTCAAAGGGACACCTTTTAAAGTATGAGTGTAGGATGTTAACTAGACTTCTTGTGATCATTTCACAATATATACAGATATCAAATCCTTGTTATACACCTGAAACTAATAAATATAGTTAACACATCAATTATAAAAGTAAAAAATAAAATATGAGTGCAGTAATTTTGAGACAAATACAGAGAACTACCAACTACCGTATTTCACATTTTGGAGAGGGAAAAGAAGCAAGGAAGGGGAAATTACATGACAGCTGTGTTTAGATATGTGAAAAACTATTGTGCAAAATGGTTGCTGGTCTTGTTCTGTCTCACAAGTAGATCCAGTGAATAGAAGTTAAAGGAAACAACTTTTCCTAAAATACACACACACACACACACACACACACACACACACACACACCCAGAGCCTTCCAAAGATGGAATGAGTTACCCCAGTACAGTGCAAATTTCCTATCATTGAAAGTACTCAGATATAAGTAGGGTATTTATAGGTAGGCATCGTGTAAAAGGAGCTCATGCAAGGGTAATTAAATAAAATGACCTCAGGTTTCTTTTCTAATGTTGCAATTCTGTTATTTTTTCTTTCCCACAGACCGATTTCTACTCCCTCCCTCCTGCCACTATTTCTTTTTCAGCATTTCCCCTCTGCTTGTCTTGGGAGTTTTGTACTTCAACATCCAGCGTTACTCCTAGACTTGTGGTTTTAAAACATTTATCTCCCAAACCAACCTCTGCCTCTCTGATAGCAAGAAACTTCAGCTAGTTCTTTAACTCCGTCAATTTGGCATTCCCAATAGGACACTTAATGCTTCCTGCATCTCACCATCTCTTAAACTAGCCTTTCTTCCCAAAGATGCCATTCCATAAGTATACCATTCTCAGCTTGCTTTTATCTTGGAGCCTTCCATATTGTTTAGACTCAGTTTTCCATATCTTCTTTCTTTTCATCCTCACTATCTCCTAGTAGTTTTGAATGGTCAACAGGTACATGAACTGTCTTTAAGACTTCGCTGTTTTCAAATCATTCTCAAAACATACAGTTATTCAGATCTTCTTAAAATAATGTCACTCTTTAAGAACTCATCAATCAAATGGAATCCAAATGACTTCGCCTGGTTTTCATATGACCTTCCATAATTTGAATTTACCTTACCTTTCCTGCTGTATTTTCCACTAATCCCCAACATACAGGTATAGTAACATGGTACAAAACTTACCACCTGATAAGCTATGGGTTTTGCCACAAATCCGTTCCCCCATGCCAAGATCTTGATCTATCAGCCTGGAGGCTAGGTAAAGGCTACTGGGTATATAGTCCATTAACCCTCATTGATTCAGAAGTGTTATCATGTTCTACACACGTCATGATGTGAAGAATGTTGGGGAACACTGGTGTGGTTGTCAAAATACAATCAGCATTAGAATCATGGTTCTGCCTATCTATGTCTCTTTAATTACTTGATCTCTTGTGTTTTCAAGTTCTTAATAAAGTAGGAAAATTCTACATGCCACAGGATTGTTTGTTAAGATTAAATTAAGTGATCAAAAAAGGTTAAACAGTACTTTTTCAGTCAATGTTGAGATGCTTATTTCCTCAACCTACTGCACTCTGGGAGTATCTGCCTCTGGTAATTTTCTCAAATATGATCTCGTACCTGTGATATCCTCCCTCTTCTCATAATACCTCATCTAAATTTAAGCTATTAGAATAGCTCACACCCTTAATGAAACAGCCTCTAGATCTTCTTTCCCTACAGTGCTCCCTCCATTTCTTGAGGTTTCATTGCTCTTAAATCCTATACTACACAGATCTGTTCTTTGTTGTTTGCTAATTATTTCATCTACGCAAGTCTGGTATTACAACCTAGATAAATTCTTTTAATTAATTTCGGGGGCAGGCTTTTCTTTGTATAGCATGATGCTAAGAGTAATTTAAGTGAGAAGAGTGTTAAAAAGTCAGGGTAAAGATGGCGAATTACTGGACCAGAAACAGACTGGGAATGCTATTATTTAAACATGTACGGAGCTGAGATCAAAAGAGATAGCTGAGATCAAAAGAGATAGCTTAGTGAGATGATTTGGCAATTCTCAGAACTTGTTACCCAGTATCAGTGTTTTGTTTATGTTTCGGGAAAATTCACTTATAATGAAAGTGAGAAGTGTATGATCCTAACATATACCATGCACTCTTTAATTTGCATTTGAGGAACTAAACTGAGGTGAACCAATTTTATATCCTATCTGAGCATCAGAGGAAGTCAAGCAAGTAGAAAGGAGAAGTAACTCTTACTTCATAAGCAGAGAAGATGGACAGTATTTAATATTATTCTTACTAACAAAGTTTCCACCAACTCTTATTGATTCGGAATCAGCATACATTTTTGGAACTAAAAAAACCTTATAAATCAGATTTCTAAAACTTTCTTTACAGAGATGAAGCAATAAGCTACGTACCATTCAGCCTGAGATTAAGAAAAGCTCTAATTAAAAATACAATTATGACATAAGAATAAAAATATTCTCCAGTTAGCTAAAACCATTTTTGTACTCACAAGATCGGTCATTCTGAATCTGTTAGACAATCTTCTTGACATCTACAGATGAGTGAGAGTTCTTCACACACAAGTGCTTTTTAAAGTGTTTTGTTTTCTGAAAGGAATATTTTCAACTCAGAAAAACTTGATACATAGCATGACTTCCTGAGTTTAATTTCACACCCTAATTTGTCATCACTGACTTGTTCAAAACCTCAGACCATCTGCACAGAGCTGCAGGGAATGATCAGCAACAAGGACAGTGACACATCAATGTTCCTGGCTCCTGACTTGCTCCTGGAGCTGATACAAAGTTGCAGCTCATCAGCCACATTTTCTTTCCACTTGATGCCACACTGATGGAAAAGAGTGGAGAAAGATAACGATCACCTTGCTGCACCAATAATGGAAGCAGGGAAGCCAGTTCTTATTTGAATTTCTAGGTATTTTGGTTGTGTGAGCTGCAGTGGATCGGGAAGATTCCATCTGAATTGCTCTTCCTGCAGCTGTCATCACCTCTGGTGATGGTTCAAGCCTATTGATACCAGGAGTTTACATCCTGACTGGGTTCGAGAATTCTCAGAGGGACTCCTCTGTCCTGTAGAGCCTAGGGAGTTAGTCTCATAGTGGGCTAGGTCCTCTTTAAGGACTTTTGGGGAAGTTTCCATGGGTTCTTGGAGTACATCAGATTTCTCCCCCAGGTACTAGCATGTATAGTCCCACGAGTCCCAGCCCCAAATGTATCCGACAAAGGAATCAATCTTTCTCAGTAGTCTTGGGATCAACTCAAACCATCCAAATCCTCCAAGTCAAGAGAGACCTAAAGATGGATTCCCCTTCAGGATAATCCCTCCCCTGTTAACCATCACTTTGCTGTCCTTACTCTGTTGGTGAGCTCAGAGTACAATCTACTTCTGGGTGAAGGAATTGATTTTCCCCAGTAGTATTTACCTTTCCAGAGCCTACCTTATAATTTTTGTGACACCCAGATGAATAAATAGATAACAAATGTTGAATGAGGAGGATACCGATGCAACAATTTTCTCTACATTCTCACCTATGTCACAAACATTAACTTTATGTCAGCTTTGAGATCTTTTTGAGTTGTTTGTAAAATTGATAAAATTAAACTAGAGATACTTCTAAGTAGATATTCTTAAAGTTATCAGCTGTGTGCATTGACTGATGGGACAGGAAAAACAAAAGGACAGATAATATTATTATTTGCTTTCTATGTAGATATAACCAAAGAAATATATTTGGTCAGATACAGAATAGGGCTTTTGTACACACATCATAACAGAACTACCAGAAAAATCATTTTAACTTTTTAGGCTTTTTCTTTTCTGCATGTAGCAGAGATTCTTAATTCAAATTGATTTTGTGATAGCACTTCTCTGTGATTGCTAAGTCTCTGAATCCTCGGAACCTCACTCTCAACCATGACTTCCTTCCGTTTTCTGTCCACTCATTAATCTTATCTGGCTGAGCATTACATCAAAGGAATTCTCAAGTTGCCATGGATAATTGACAGAGCAGGTAATTTATTGACAGATAACCAAGAATGCATTGAATGAATTAGAAATATGCTTTTGCATATGAATTCTTCTAAACAGGCAAGTAAGTGCGTTGGCACAATACTGCTGCTTTTTAGCAGCTCCACTTTGAATGAAGAATCAATCAGTCTTTAGTCATTTATTCACTTATTCATTCATTTCTTCATTTATTAATCCTTATCTCCACAAATAGTTCATTGTGTACGCACTATGTGTGAGGTTATACAGTGCTGTGATAAATACAAAGATGAGTAAGTCTCTGTCTTTGCCCTTGACGGACCCCGTTCTTTGACAGTTTACACATCGGGTAATTGCACAACTAGCTAGAATCCAAGTTGCAATGTGATGTGTGCCATACCAAGTGCTGTTGTATGCAAGGGAGGGAAAGATGACGTACAGGTTAGGGGTGGGGGAGGGTGGTCAGAGTCCAATGGAGGATGTAGCATATAAGCTGGAATTGGAGTTTGGGTAGAATTTTGGCAGATGAAGATGGCAGTTGTTAGGATACTCCAGACATAGGAGATACTTTCAGTGAATGCGTAGAAGTAGAATTGACCAGGTAATGGAGTGAAAAATGTGGCCAAGTTTGAAAGGAACATGAGAAAGTTGGTTAGGATTGTAGTGAGATGTCATGCTGAAAAATCAAATAAGATTATGGAAAGCCTAAAATACATTTCCTTCATCCATTGCCAACATCAACAACCACACACACACACACACACACACACACACACACACACACACAGCTTTAATTGTATTCAGTTGGGAGTGGGAACTCGCCAAAAAATTTGAGTAAGAAAGTAAGATTATAGTAAAATTAATCTGGCTGTGTTACCTCAGAGATCTGAAAGAAAAAAAAGGAAATATTATAATAGTCAAAATCCATAGTAGTAAGAACAAGAAACCAGAGTAATAGTTGGGAGAATGGAGAAAGAGAACAAGAGATACTGTGCAAGTAAAGTTGGTGAAACTGCACCAGTCTGGGTAAAGGAGGTGGGGATGAGCTGTGGGGCAATGGGAGTAAAGGACAGATTAACTGGCTGTAGGGTTTTAATTAAAGCTTCTCGGGACAGATGTTCAAGACTCATCTACAGGGTCTCTGAGCATTTGTTTGTCATCCCAGGTACCACTCAGAAACCATCATGTTTGCGATTTAATTTTTAACTTAGTTACATTGTATGGCACATTCATTTTGAAAAACAGAAAGGAGTAGTTTCACACTTTTGCATACATACTACTATCTTGGATGTGATACATCAATGCATAATCACATTTGAAGGATATTTTTCCAAATAGCAGTAGAGTTACCAAGAACATATAATTATTTCAAGTAGTAATTATATTTGCAATATGGTTTTCCACCTACCAGTAGAATGACAAATATATAATTAAAAATGTGGTTTCTTATTTCCTCTTTCTAATTCATATTTTCCTAGTGTGTACTATGTCCAGAATGATTCTCATACCACTTCATTGTTCCAACCATCTGTTTCTCAATCATAGAACAGAAAGCACAATTTTGTGGACCCAAATTAAAGTGCCTTATAAAAATTAAGTCATAAAACCTTTATGTATTCAGAATCTTGACAGAATTTCCACTTAGACAAAAATAAGTTTTTCCCAAAGGTTATGTGTATGAACTTTATACCTTGTCATTAACAGAAATAACTGAAAACATAGTATAATCCTATTAAAATTATATGCATAAAAAAGATTAGAAGGAAATGCATCAAAGTCTAAATAATGCTTATCTAGCCAGGTAATTAAGTTTAAATTAGAATAGTTTTCTCTATTTTTAATTTTCTTTACAATAACCACAACTACTGTAATAATCACTAAAAGAAATATTAAAATTAACCAAAAATATAAAGATTGAAGAATAATTTTCCAATTCTACTTCACTTGCTTTTTCTCACTCTCTAATAAGTTAACAAATTCATGAATGCTTGATAGACTTATATATTTGAATAATTTGGAAAAGTGCTCTGTCTTCTTATCATAAATGTGAATTGCCTTCCTGTCCCTTCCTGTCTAGCTCAGGAGCGCCCCCCCCAACTTTGTCTTATAAAAAGCTTAAAAATCTCATTATTTTTTTTCATTTTTTAAGGTTTTTCATTCTAATTCTGGAGTAGTTAACATACAATGTTATATTAGTCTCAGGTGTATAATATAGCAATTCAGCAATTCTATACATTACTCAGTGCTCATCGTGGTAAGTGTACTCTTAATCCTTTCACCTATTTCACCCATCCCCCCATCCAACCTCCCCTCTGATAGCCATCAGTTAGTTCTCATCAGTTAGTTCTCTATAGGTAAGAGTTTGTTTCTTGGTTTGTCTCTCTCTAGGAGCAGCCCTTGTAACATTTTGGTTATGTAGTAACCAAAGGATTTCCACTTACTGTCATTTATATTTTAACAGAAATAAAAACTTGCAGGTGTTACCCTATCAGTGAACATCTGCAGCCTGTACCCAGTATACTTAATCACTGGAAGGACAGAAAGTGTTAAGAATGGTTTGTCCCCCACCTCCACCCCGTACATATTCATCAACACCACAGATATCTTGTATTATCTATATTCTAAGTGTATAAAACTTGACACTCATACAGCTATGGTATACGTCTATGATCTACCCAAGTATGGGTATTCACACATTCCAATTTGGTGTATGATAATTCTGCTTCAGTACCTTAGAACTGAAAGAGGTCTCTCCTACTGCATCATTAGCATTTTCACCTGTCTGGATGTGGCTGCGTTCACCTGTGGATGAGTTTCAACTTTTCGTTGCTTCATCACTGTCCATTGGGACTTTCTCAGTGCCTGGCCTTCATTTTGTATTCCTGTAATTTCATCACCTTTTGAACTTTCTTCTTTTTGAGCAGAGTTTTTCACTATGAAATAATCTAACTGATAAATTGGTATCATTTTTCTTCTGCACTCAATATAAATGAATTTCATTAATTATGTACACCAGATGCAATCATTTTGCATCTCCCTTCCCGCTTTGCCTTTTCAAAGATTTATTTATTTGAGAGCAAGAGAGAGCGAGCTTGAGCACAAGCGGGAGGGAGGAGCAGGCCCCCCCTGAGCAGGAAGCCCAATGCAGGGGCTCCATCCCAGGACCCCAGGATCATGACCTGAGCCAAAGGCAGACGCTTAACTGACTGAGCAACCCAGGCTCCTTCCACTTTGCCTTTTCAAATGTCTCTGAAGCAGCTGTCTTTATTTGAAGACAAAAAACAATAAAAAATGTTAACTATATAACTTCAACATGGCGTTTGATGAAAGGTGAAGTAGAACTTTTTTTATGCACAAACTACAAAAGTGAAAAATGCAAATGCGAATGTGCAAGTGTAAAAGTAAAAACCTCAGGTATGGTGCTGCCTAAACACGATGTGAGATAGAGAAAATAGAGAAGATCACTGTAGTGACTAACTCCCAGTTTATTTTACTTTTTGATGATTTGATTTATAGCTGAAACAACAGTAACATTACTCCGCTTCCTTGATATTGATTGAAATTGTATCTTTTTTTTTGATGCATAGATCATGAAAGAAGGTAAAATTCTGGGCTTAATATTTTAAAACCTCTTGATTGTTACTGTAAGGAAAGTTGCTTTTTATTTTCAAATTATATTTTAATTTTCAAATAATATCTTCATGTGACTATTCTCTAAAGAAGTACATTGTGAGGGGGCTGCCTCTTGATTTCAGCTCAGGTCATGATCTCAGGGTCTTGAGATCAAACCCCAGGCTGGGCTCCACACTGGGTATGGAGCCTGCTTAAGATTCTCTTTCTCCCTCTCCCACTGCCCCTCACCTGCCTCCAAAAAAAAAGTACATGGTGAATACAAACTGATAATATCTTTAGTTTGATTTCTTAAAAATAGCATTTTACGTGAGGGTAATCATAACAGCTTTGATAGTCATGGAAGACTACATATCTACTACACATATACATATAGGTTATAAACAGAAGTGTATATCTTTCATAGCATAATGAATATTCGCATTATATTAGTGAGCCAAAGAGTTTGCTGATTTTTGTACTTGATTCGTTAATGGCGTTGACAAAAAGCAAAGAAATGAGAGAGTTACAAATGGAGCCATAAAGTCCATCTACATTACTCAGCATATCATTATGATAAATATATTGAAAATTAGTCTGCATGCAAACCCACCACTGGCAAAATCATGAAGAGGCTACAAAACCTAAACACATTTGTGAGCCTTGGTTTTTCACAGAGTGGAATTTGGGCTGAGATGCCCCCCAAGGGATGCTGAAGGATGTGGCTGCAAGATCAGGAGGGGAATTGATACAAATACTCTTTTAACGGGGTGGTATCAACCTATGGTTATACTTGGTCACATTAGCTCCGCGTCTGGGAAGGTGGGTGGAGGTGGTGAGAAAGAAGAAACATATACTCTTTTTTTCTTTTTTCTATTCTTCTTGAGGCTCTGAAGGAAATTTCAGATAATTTTACCCCAAACTTTTCTCTTCTCCACTATATTGTATGTAGGGCATGCAAAATGATAAAAAATACATAAGTCATGACTTTGGTGATATCTCTTTGTATTTCTTATAAAGTCGGTAGGCTCTTGTAATAGCACATTTTATTTAAGGCTAAAGTAAAAATGAAACAGAACAAAATAAAACCAAGCATGATATAATTTTAAAAATCATCCTTGCAAGAAAGTTCAAGTTATTGTATGTCATGGGAAATTAAGCCGTCACACACAAATGAATTGGTCTTGAGCTATTTATCAAGGAAAAGTGCAGGCTGCCAGTGGATGCAGATAATTTGCTTCTATGACATTTCTTTTCCCACAAATACTGAGTGTCTTCGAGTTTTGGAGTTGGAGAAGCCATCCTTTAAAGCCCTTAACACAGCTCTCTAGTTTTATAATAGGACCTTAACTCTGTCCTCTGCCAACCCTAGGTTGTTAAAGGAAGTGGACTTCTGTGGAACATATTCATTACATGCAGGGAGCCAGGGACATCATCCGCTACATTGAAATGTTCTCGTTATAATGACTCATGAAAGAAATTTTGCTTAGTCATTCCTCGTTACTAACAGAAGTTGTGTCTCATCTGAAACCTGTTTCAGGTTTCACGTGAAACCTGTTCCTTTGCTTTCACTACTGTACCTATGAAAAGTAAGTTTGTAGGAAATTTCCATATAAGCGTTTCTGCAGATTTAGTATTTTTTACCCTTATTTTTGTGTGTCCTGATTTTTCTCAATTTCCTAATTTATCCTTTCTGTGTGTGTGTGTGTGTGTGCACATGTGTGTAAATGTGTATACACACACTCATATATATGTTTAAATACATGTATACACACATATATCAATATATATATACAATATGTCAAGTCATTGAAGAAAGGAAAGAGAAAATCATCAAACAAAAGCATATATCATCTCCTTTATTTGCTTTGTGTTTTGTTGTCCCTGATGTACATGCTTGTATCAGGTTCCGTTTCCTTATACTCCCAGACTCCCTATATTTACCCACTGCAGCATGAACACCCTGCCGTGTAGTACTAGTGTCTGTTTTCTCATCTGTAGCTTCCACTTCAGTGGTTCTCAAACTTCAGTGTGCATCAGACCCTCACAGAGATCCAGGTAAACTAGATAGCTGGGACTCACTCCCAGAGTTTTCAACTCAACAGGTCTGTGTTGGGATCCAGTAATCTGCATTTTAACAAGTTCCCACGTGATTCTGATGCTCCTAGTGCAGGGACTATACTTTGAGAACCGTGGATTTCTTTGTTTGTTTGCTTCTGCAGTGTCATTTGAAAGTGAATTGCAGCTAGATGAGAAATTTGAGGTTTGATCCCAAAGGAAAGTTGTAAAAAGCAATTGCATCTTCTATTTCCACCAATAAACTTGTCAAGTTGGAGAACCACTTTCCCAAATGGTTTTAAGAGCTGAAAGGAAAGAATCTGTACCAGTTGTTCACCCCCAGGGTCCATTCTAGTGTTTCCAGGTTATAGAAGTGCTGCCAAGTGGACCTCCTGCCCAAAGTATGGTTCTTGCAATATCTGTATCTTCTGGGCATCAATTTGTTCACTTGGGATTAGGCTAAACAATCAGTCATTCTCAGCCCTGGCTGCTAGTGAAAATAATCTAGGATGTTTTTTAAAAATGTGCCATGTTGAGACATCCCTTCCAGGGGGATCTGGATAGGGTCTTGGCAGGAACTTTTTTTTTTTTTTAACTTTCCGGATGATTCTAATATGCAGCCCAGATTGAGAACCACTGGGTGAAATGATCTTTCTGGTTCTTTCTGGTTTGAACTGCTAGAAATTTGAGACTTTCAAATGCTGGTTGGGATCAAGACTCCTCTAATGCATGGGACATTCTGACAGTGTCTACAACTTCTATTTCATCCTAGTTATTTTTTTTTCTTCCTTTATTCCACCATTGTTTTCTCCAGTGTTACTATCGTAAAGTGTGGCAAAACATTTTAATTTGATTACACCCTCTGAGAGTTGCGAGCTAGCTCAGATCAAAATACCTTTAAAATAAAGACATCAGAATTTATTAAGGTGAGGCTCTGAGGGAACAGATAAGAACAAAGGGGTACAAGTTAAGCAGGAAATAGGAAGGAGTCATGATCATTTGTTAGATAACCATGAAGGAAGGAAGAAGGTTTACAGTATAATACCTAAAGTAAAAGCCATCTCCAAGAAGCTTTCCAACCACGAGACTCCTGCCCTATAGTGTCTTCAGTTCTGCATAAACCTGGAAGTGAGCGAAGGGGAATTAATAGACTCTTAGAGTCCTCCTTGTATCTGACAGAGGAGGCAAGGAGAATATCAGGCTGAGTTTAAGGCTGTCAGAGCGCTATGCAACTCAGCCAGGCTCTTCCAGGGGCATTTTAATTTCTGAACCCAATTGACACTGGTGTTTAAATTTGCCTGTGTCTGAAGACGCCTGCAGAAGATTTGAAATGAATGTGTAACTACTCTGCAATAGTTATAAGGAAGATGAGAACCTAAATATGGTAATTAGAAATGGAGGAAATGTTCACACTATGAATAAATTCTCAGATATAAATCATGATTTGGTAGCAACAAGCACTGTACTACCCAGTATTCATCAGCTTATACACAGTGTTCATTTTCTGTTTGCATATATATATGTATATATATATTTAAAAATGGATTAAAAATGAATCCGAACACATATTGTTCTTAAATTATGAAGCAGATAAACTCTACCTAATTGGTATTTTTTTCTTATTTGGTATTTTGTACTTTGGTATAATTGCTATTTAACAGACTTAGAAATTAACAAACAAAAGATAAATTTAAACAGCTTTATTATATGTGAATACTGACTTGTCTGTCTGAAGGAGCACCATACTCCTATCTATTTAGCCTGAAGTTTCCTGAAGTTGGAAAATTCCTGATTAATCTTCAAATTGACTTGAAGGTGGTTTTAGAGGTAGAGAAATGTCCATTTTTTTCTTCTGTCTTCTCTAAAAGCACAACTTGTTAAATAACTGGCCTACAGAATACATGCTATTTCCAAAAAATCAGAGTGACTTATTCAGCTAAATTAGAACAGTATTAATCAATCTACATGGTTTTTGATAATCTACTAGTCAAGGTAATCAGTATTATTGATGACACTGTCATTCCACTCCTGGACAGATTAACTCCCAAATTGAGAACAATCAGGACAAAAAACCCTACTAAGAAGAAGGCATGTCTTTGAAAGATATATGTTTTAAAAAAAAGATATAAAATGTCATTTCTGTAAGCCTTTCAAGTTATTTGTCTCATAAATTTTATGTGTGTGTATAAATATCAGTGCCTTAATTCATCACTTTTGTTTATTTAAAATATAAATTACTTGGATAAATGCTGAAAGACTGTGAAATCACACTATACACTCATAACATTAGAATGTGGTGCTAATTAACTTTTTCTTTGTTGGAGAACCCTTTACTCCTTAGAGTAAAGTAGCATAGTGTATATCTGAATTTTTGCTTAGGACTGCAATAAACATAATTATTCATTTCCAAGAAAGAAATTAGTTCTACAACACTATCATACTAGTAATGCATACATTTGCAATACACAGCCATTTTCCTCATTTTCTGATCACATATATAAAGAGAGAGCCATTTTACCTTTTCCAAGTTTGACCCCTCCCAGTAGAGAGAAAGCAAGAGTTGAAAGTGAGACCCTGTGACTCTGTGTTGAGTAATCCCAATGAACTGACCCGTGATAGGTTCCTAATGGTGTTCACATCTGCATTTTCTACCAACTCAGCTGTTATTAAAATGAACAGGAGAAAGAATATTATTAATTCCTATAAGACTCAGCAAAACAAAGGCAAAGTGTAAGGAAAAGAATAAATTTATGAGCTTTCTTAAGAGTCTGTTGCCTCTTGGAAATAAATTCTCATTAGGTCACGTAGGAGAACTTTATCACTTGAATACTGAAAACTCTGAACAGCGATCTTCTACTCATGGAATGGACTTTGACAATAGAATGTCAGTCTCATCTTTGTAAAGAAAAAGTAACAGAAAGAAGTAGCATAATACATTTTAAAAGTTTAAAAAATCTGTTACTGAGTGAATATAAATCTAGGACTAAGAGGGAGAAAATGCAAGGACACAGGCTGATTCAATATTAGAAAGAACGTTTTCACAATTAAAGATTCTAAAAGGAAAGAGGTTGTCCTAGGAAATAGTATGTTCAAGGAAGAGAGAGGTGATAATATGTGCTGATGTTCCAAGGGTCTTCAAAGATCAGATTGGAGAATGACCTAGATGATCTATGGGTCTATGAACCCACTCTTTCCAATGTTATAATAATTATCTGAAAGGTTAAGGTAAGAAGAAGTATGTTTTTCTCTCTAAGTAAATATGGAGAGCACAACTACTAACTGAAAAGTTATTTTACTTTAAAAATCTTATTTGTAAAGCATATTTGTCTCAGTTTTTAAATTTCAAATTTATCTGGAGATACATGGGGAAACATATATCAAACTGTGCTAAATGTGAAATCTAGATGTTTCATGACGTCACTCCCTTAGGTCCAAGTTCAATTGCCTTCTTTGGTTGTATCTGCATTTAAATGATGTACTGTAGAGTGAAGTTACATTTCCTGCCATCTGTGGCGACATGAACTCATAGTTATGGAACTCAACAGGACTTCCAACAATGCTTTTCTATCTTGCTGTGCTTAGCACAGCCACACTTATCAAAAATATATGGGATACCCAGTTAAGTTTGAATTTCAGATAAATAATGAGTACTTTTTTAGTATGTGTATGTCCCATTGAAAAATTATTTGTTGTTATCTGAAATTCAAATTGTACTGTTGTATAGCCCTGCAAGCAACCCCTTGCTCTGTAAGACCATCAACAAGAAATAACTGTATCTGTATATAAAATATCTGTTTGTAATCTCTAGATCTACTTTTGTCCCTGCATCTGTCATTTCCTCTTTTACTTCTATGGCCAAGAAAATCATACTTATTTTCCTTGCCATGGCAATTCTTTTATTTTGGGCCTTGGGTCCCATCCTTTCCTACCTTCTCTGTGGGACCTTAAGAAACAAACATCCTGATCAGTTTTCTTCATTGTCAACTACTCTCTCTCTTTCTCTGACCTCAAAGATTCTCTAAATTAAAAACATGAATGCATCTAGATGAATTCCTCTATTTGTTACATTCTCTGTCTCCTTCATACAGTCCTGGGTTTTCATTTGTCTCTGGTCATTCTCTTCCTTCTCTCTGTTGGCTTCTTTTCTTCATTCAGGGCCAATAAATTTTGCTGTTCCCCAGGGTTCTTCATGCCCTCGTCTGCTCAGTTTACAGATTTTCCATAGGAGATCTTGACAGACACCACCTATGTGCTCAAGAATTCCTAATTTTCATGTAAAGTTGCAAATGCCTCTTCTGAACTCTTTTGGATATCTCTCTTTGAATAGTTGTCTTGTGCCTCAAACTATTATGTATAAAACTGAACTCATCTCCTCCCTCCTTTTAAATCTGTCTCTCAAGCAGTGTGTTCTCTCAATAGTAAAGGGTACTATAATCTACCATTTCCTAAATCAGAACCTTGAGATCAGATACATATGTAGGTTATCACCAAATCCTGTTTGATTTACTTTCATAATACTTTAAAAATTCATCTACTTATTTTTTTAACTATTTTTTAAAGATCGATTGATTGATTTGAGAGAGTGAGAGTGCACACATGCCCACAAGCTGGGGGAGGGGCAGAGGGAGAGAATTTTCAAGCAGACTCCCTGCTGAGTGTGGAGCCCCACAGGGGGCTCGATCCCATGACTCATGAGATCATGACCTGAGCCGAAACCAAGAGTCAGAAGCTTAATGGAATGAGCCTCCCAGGTGCCCCTCTATCTACTTCTTTTTGTTCTCACAGCCTCCAGCCCCAGTTCCCTGGGATACAGCTGTGTTTTTCAAATTGGTTTCCTTTCCCTTCAGTCTTGCCGTCTCCAGTTAGTTTTCCAAAAGCAGCTTGAGTGGCCTTCCAGAACACTAAGGTGACAGTGTCTTTCCTTTTCCTTAAAAGTCTATAGAAATTTACCCTTGTCATTAAAACACGGTCTGAACTCCTAACTGTGGTTGATAAAGAACTCCATGGTTGACTACAGTTCCCCTCCACCTACCTGCTGCAAGGCCACATTGACATCCTTTTATGCCTGATCTCACTCATCTCTGGGTGTTCACATATGCCGTATCCTTTTTCTGGAACAGGTTACCCCTTCTCTCTGCTTAACTTATTCACCTTTGGATTTCTTCTTAATTATTAGTTTCTCAAGGAAACCTGTTTTGTTTTATTAGATACAATGTGTTCCTTTAGCTTCATTCATGGATTTTTTTTTTTTACATTTGCCTGTTAAATTATTTGTTTTACCAAATAGAATATAACTTAATGAGGGGTGGGACCATTACCATATTTTCCACTGTATTTCCAACTTCTAGAACACCCCTGGATACAGATTAAAATTCCCAATAAACAGTTGTTCGCTGTGTGAATGAATGAATAAATGAGTACACAGATATGACAGGGATAAAAGAAGGGTCCATTTTAAGCACAATTCTCTTAAGAGCTCAGGCCTATTTTTAAAAAATTATCAAAATCAATCTTAAAATGCTAGTGCTTTGTCAAAAAGCATGATTGTGTTGCTCTTGGAAAGTAGTTTTCTGTTATGAACGTTTTGAGTTTTAGAAATGTTCTCTTTCCATTTTCCCATACCTGGTATAAAGTTATTACAACTTGTAAGAATTAAACAAGTCAAAAAATAGATGATTTTTACCATTTTCTCACTTTCCTCAAAAACTTCTCTTAATGAAAAAAATGAGAATATGCATAATGAAGGCTATAGCAAAACAGTATAAAGTATACCTTCAAACTCACCATCGAACCCAAGCTAGACTAGAATGTTATCAGGACGATGTGTCTGTTTTTGTGCCAGTACCATGCCCTTCAACAGATGACTGGATTAAGAAGCTGTGGTCCATATATACAATGGAATATTACTCAGCTATCAGAAAGCGAATTCTCAACATTTGCTGCAACATGGACGGCACTGGAGGAGATAATGCTAAGTGAAATAAGTCAAGCAGAGAAAGACAATTATCATATGATTTCTCTCATCTATGGAACATAAGAACTAGGATGATCGGTAGGGGAAGAAAGGGATAAAGAAAAGGGGGGTAATCAGAAGGGGGAATGAAACATGAGAGACTATGGACTATGAGAAACAAACTGAAGACTTCAGAGGGGAGGGGGTGGGGGAAGGGGATAGACTGGTGATGGGTAGTAAGGAGGGCACGTATTGCATGGTGCACTGGGTGTTATACGCAACTAATGAAGCATCAAACTTTACATCGGAATCTGGGGGTGTACTGTATGGTGATTAACATAATATAATAAAATAAAATTAAAAAAAAAGAATGTTATCAGGAGTTACTTACTTTGGGGCTCTTCCTCTTTTAAATAAGCCATTGATAGAATTAAATATATCTTATTTGTTTTATCCTGTACCACCCAATTCCCATTGTTCCCACGGTTTTTGCATCTCCTCTTTTAGCATCCTCTAATTTTAAAGCCATTCCAAGAATTCTTTTTGGGCAATTGCTACATGCTAGAATTATTCTGAGTACTGTAGAGCACAAAAGAGGGATAAGACATAATTCCTCCTTCAAGGAGCTTTGTCTATAGGAAACAGAGAACTAACACACATGAAGCTGCTAGTAATTAAGTGAATTCTAAGTAAGTGCTACCGACTACAAAAGGTTATGGGGATCCAAAGAAAGGAAAGATCGCTGTGGACCAGGATAGTTTGGGAAAGCTTTATGGAGAGGATAAAAATGAGATGAGTGTTGAAGCATATCTAAATGTGGGCATTTGGAGAGGAAGAGAAAGACACTGGGAAGGGGGAGAGCCTCATTGGATGGTAGTTGAGTGTTATTCTTTTGTTTGTTTTCTCCTGCTTAGAATTTTTGTCCCACTTTTTCTGGTACTGATGCTATTCTTTTTGTTACTGAAATGTCTTTTCCCCAATTCACAAGGTCCTGGAGGGGTTGCCAATAGTCACATTTTAAATTCAACCTTCCCACCCAAGGACTTGGTCTGGGCATAATGCCCAGTGCCTCTGGTGACCGTGATTAGCCCGAGGCTGTGACCTAGGGCAGGCTAATTCTATTCCATCCCTGGCATTGCATGTGTAACTACTTGAAGAGAACAATTCTCTTCTCTGTTAAGTCATGGCTGGTAAAATGTAAGCCTAAAGCTATCTCTGCCCACACTGTCTCTTCCCCCTGCTGTACAGAGGAAGCTTGCCTGCAGCTGAAGAAAACAAGAACACACAGAGAAGGAGAACCACATTGTTTGAATCTCTGCAGTCTCTGAAGCCATCTGTATACCTGGATTTCCTATGTCTGTGGCTAATACATCCCTTTCTTGTTTAAGCTCATTTGAATTGGTTTCAGTCAATTTTAACCTGGTAGAAAAATCCTGACCAAAAGAGGTAGTAGGCTAACGGGTGGATGTGGAGAAAGAAGTGTAAAGAAGGATCAAAATGGGACCTTAGCAAGGAGGGAGAGGGCACAGACCAAAAGTAGTATCTGGAGGAACAAATGATGGGATTTGGTTAGAGACTGGGTATAACCAATGCAGGAGAAAAATAGTCAAAACTAGAAATTCCCGGTATCTGTGAACTCACTGATATAAAGGGGGGTAGTTGCAATGAGGAAGTGGGTTTGAAGAGACACAATAGGCAAACCATGTCATCTGAGTTCCTGGTAAAGTTGGGGCTTTGTCAGTCTATGGTTTTAGTAAGATGACCAACACTTACTGGTACAACAGGGTAAACTGCAAGAAGGTAACCTAACTTTGCTTTGTGTCAGCATTCAATAGAATACGACGGAAAACTGTAATTATGCTTGCCAAACTCATCTTTTCTTATTTCTTTATTTACTCATTTATTTATTTTAGAGAGAGTGAGAGATAGAACGTGGAAGGGGAGGGGCAGAGGGAGAGGGGGAGGTTGTCTTAAGCAGACTCCGCACTGAGCACAGAACCCAAAGTGGGGCTCCATCTCACCATCCTGAGCTCACGACCTGAGACAAAATCAAGAGTCGATGCTCAGTTGACTGCACTACTGAGCCCCCCCCCAACTTATCCTTTCAATTATTCGTTCTCTCTTCCCATTTAAGGCCCAGGAGAAATGTAGCATAGAGCAGTGGTTATCAAAATGTGGCCCCTTAGATCAGCAACCTCTGTATCACCTGGGAACATTTTAGAAATGTAAATTCATGGACTCAATCCCAGAGAAGGGAATCTGAAACTCTGGGGTGGGTCCAACACTCTGTATTTTTTTTTTTAAGAGATTGTATTTATTTATTTATTTGAGAGAGAGAGAGAGTGAGAGAGAGAGAGCACAAGCAGGGGGAGTGGCAGGCAGAGGGAGAGGGAGAAGGAGGCTCCCTGCTGAGCAAGGACCCCGATGGGGCTTGATTCCAGGACCCTGGGATCATGACTTGAGCCGAAGGCAGACAGCCAGCCAACTGAGCCACTCAGGAGCCCTCAACAAGCTGTATTTTAACAAGCGTTGTGGTCTATGCTAACATCTGCTGAAATTTGAGCGCTGCTGGTGTACAGTATGCTTTGTATGTTGGTTCCATAGCAGGTGAAGTAATCTACCACTTAGCGCTATCATTTCACATTGTAAGAATAATTTCCTCAGAAAAATTCATTTTCCCTAACTCTATTCATTCAAAAACTGTATGTTGACTGTATTGTGCCAGGCACTGGTCTAGGCACAGCAGACACCTGAACAAATCTGAAACAGTCAATCACAAAAATACCCACATGTTAGCAATTAAAAATTAGGCTACGGAAGTGATTCCCAGGAGACTTGAATGTTGAGAATCATGAAGGTGTTCAAAATGAAATTACATGCCAAGCAAAAAAGAACGACTAGGAGTTAGTCTGGTGAAGGGCAGAGAGGGTAATGTGAAGGCATTCTAGGCCCTGAAAGGGACAGGCCTGGGCACTCTCAGGGAACTGAAGACAGACCAGCATGAACAGGTCTTCATTAATGATGGGTGTTGAAGCTAGAGAGGCAGATCTGATAGACAGATCATGCAGGGACTTGTAAATCAGATGAAAGATTTTGAACTTGCCACTGAGGGCAATTAAGAGGCCATTGAAAAGCCTCGAACATGGGCTAACATGATTTAACCCATATTTTAAACACTTTTTTCCTGTGGAAAGGGCAAAGCCTTTCCCACTCATTACACAGCTATGGGTGTCACAGCGTGATGACTTAAATTCCCTGTAAGCTGTAATTGGCTAATAGAGAAACTTTCTCTGAATAAGGCTTTGATGAGGGTGGGAAAGAGCATAGGGTGCCCATGCGGGGACCAAATGCCAGGAACAGAAAAGGAGGAAGGGCTTAGGAGCTTCTTCTGCTTTGTGGTTGTGAGCGAGGCTGGTTCTGCCCATGCATGTCTGAAGCAGCAGGAGTGCAAGTTCACAGGCAATTGCTGCCTCTCTCGCTCGCACGGGGGGACCCTGGCGCCCACGCTGTGTCCACCTGGAGGCCTTTTTCCTGTATATGATTTCATTCAGAGATTGCATTCACTTCCCAGGCATCACAGGTACCTGCCTGAGAATGATACCCAGATTTATAGGTCCTCCCTGGCCTTGAGAAGATTTTCATTATTAGCATCTTTGTGCTATTACCCTGTGCTAATATATCATGTTAATAACAATTGCAAATATGCAATTGTTTAGTGTCAATCTGTGTATAGTTCACTGATGCTTGAGCAATTCTACAGAACCAGCTGTGACTGCTCTACTACCCCTCAGGGACGTGTCTCAGATTGTGTGCTGGACAGCTGACCCCGCAATGTCATTGCAACCGCAAGCAGCCTGCCTATAATGGAACTCATCATGTCTTTCCCAAACTGCCTCCCTCTGACCTCGTCTGCCTTTATCAGTAACAGCAGCATTTCCTGTCTCCCAAGTTCCAGGGTTTGGAGTCACCTCTGACTCCTTTGTCTATGCTCTCACCAATTCCAAGCACCAAGATTGTTTCCAGTCACCGGGTGGAATGCCAGCATGCCACGTGTTCTTCCCTTTCAATACCTTTTATCATTCTAATCCTACTTACCTCAAAGCAGGATATATTCCACCTTACTGCAACTTGTTCTTCTCAATCTGGGTCCCCTTCCCAATACACCCCCAGGGACACTGTGACTGTATATGCTATTCTGCATCAGGCCTATTTTATTGAGCAAAGGCTGCTCTGTATTATTTTTGCAGCGAAATCTTTTTTTCTTCAACGGATATTATGTAGGATCCCATTATATACAAGAGATAATCATGAAACTTCTCTGACTGAAGATGGGCAAAGGGGAGCATAATCCCCTTGATCTGTTCTCAGCTTCTGAGGCAGTCTCTTCGGTACCCAAAGGCTCATCGAGGCAGTTTGAAAACAAAAATATACAGAACACAGCCAAAGTCTTTGGAAAGATATGCGTGTTTTCTTTACAAAGTCTTTTTAAAACAATTTCTTTTTTTTTTTTAAAGTTGTTATCTATTTAAACTCTCCACCTTAGTCATATAAGTTCACGCAAAATCCTTCAGTGCAGAGTGTCATTCCCTCCTCTCTGGGCTCGTGATGCTGCCCCTGCCCTGGGTGCCTGGAATGCCTGGCGTGCATCTCTGCCAATCTAATTCTACTTGTCTTAGTCCCAATCCCACCTCTTAACTGGGTTTCCAGATTGTTCCAGCTCTCAAAAGTTTTTCTGTCTTTGAATTTCTGCAGTATACCTTTTTTTTTTTTTTAAATTCACCCTGTACTATCTTGAATTTGTATCTTTTCAGGTATGTGTTCAATTTCTCCCACCAGATAACAGGCCACTTAAGGGAAGAATCAAGTCTTTTGTTGCTCTGTATTTGCTTAGTGGGTATATTTTGATGATAACCCACAGCAAGAAATAATAAGTATAGGCCCATCGATCTCACTTTCATTAATAGAAGTCTAAGTTAAATATCCTGTCTTTGAAAATGTTCCTCCAGAGCAGTGCTTTTAAGTTTGGAGAATCAGCCACTATGACTTTAATTGCAAGCATTACTTTTTTCTCCAATTACCATTAAGCCCACAACTAGCTTCTTTCATTAAATTACGTTGGAAGTAGATTCGGGGGATGACAACAGATGGCTGTAAGTGGGCAGTTCTTAGTTCGGACTGAAAATCGTGTTTTATCCCATCCCCAACATTTTAGTGAAGTCATACTTAAATCATATTCCAAAGATTAGAAGAAGCTTACATTAATATATGAATCAAACGGTGTCACTTCTGTGAGATGTCTGAGCATGTTGTACATGGCTCTCTCCACCTCTCCCCCCTCATCTCCACCACCCGCTCCCCACATTCATCACACCCTGGCCACAGTGGCCCACTTTCAGTTCCCTGGATTGCTAAATGCCTTTCCTCTTCCTGGTGTGGTGTTCTGGCCCCTTCTGCCTCAATGGTCCTCCCTGTTTCTTTCCTTGATCAATTTCTGTCACTCTTTGAGCCTCAGGCATCTTGTCACCTCTTCAAGAGTGTTCTCTGATCTCTCAGAATAGGTGAAGCTTCCTAGTTACGTGCTTTCATATTCCTTATCACGATCGTAATTATGAATCAACTGTGAAATAGTTTCTTTTGTTTCTCTGTTCCCCCTTAGACTGTAAGCTCTAAGATGTCAGAGGCTGTCCAAGTCTCAGGCACTGTAATATTTTCAATGCCGAGAATTGATGGATAACAGGTGCTTGAATGAATAAAGCGAATGAGCATTTTACGAAAATCTTATAAAACTTTCAGAGAAACAAGCTATTACAATATTGCTTACAACGAGATCTCAAATCTCCTTGTCCTGTCTTGAATGGATACGGGCAGCACTCTCTGGGTCACGTCATTGGCAGGAGACACACATACATGTTTTATAAAGTAACTTTAACTTGCATAAAACAAGCCCAGACAGCCAAGCATTATGCAACAAAACTTCACTTAACCAACTTAAATGACTAGGGTATAACATGAACATGTAAAACTATTTGTTTTGTTTAAAATGATCTGACTTGTGTATACTAGCATGGATATTCATATAATTCTTGCTCACTTTAAGTTATTTTGAAAATGTATATGGTTGGAAAAAAATTGCACGAAAGGAGTCTCATAGCTATGAAATCTCTACGTGTTAAAACCTTTTAGTACATGACTGTTACTAAAGTTAATATGTTCTTCTTCCCTGAAGGCTCCAGCAACCCGGTCACTGATATATCCATGACCTGTTTCTGTGGCCTTTCAGTCTTGAATTACCCTGCTGAGTCAGACAATTGGAGAACAAATTAGCACCAACTGCAGAGATTTTTCTGATAAAAAAAAAAAAATCTGACCTTAAAAAACCCAAGCCTTGAATATCTTTCTGTCAGGATGCTAACAGTTCACTGAATTTGCATTAAAGGATCTAAGGTTTCATACACTCTCACTCATATTTCCTCCACTGGTCTTGTCTTAACTAGAATGGGTACGAGACCCAACTGGTTTGTCAGTCGATTTACCAGGATAAATCACTATCCAATTAAGGGAAGGGTAAAGGGGAAATCTAATTCTATTCTGGAACAGCTTTCAAACCCGTGGCTGCTTCCCTATTGTTTCTTCTCATACCCACACCCATCTTTTCTTGTTTTATTACCTTATATCCAATCAGACAAAAAACAGTAAGAATACATGCTTTGTTTTGAGGGGAGAGGTCAAACACACGCCTAACTCACAGAGGGAAGAAATGCCTGGGGATGGCATCAAGTCTTTCCCTATAGTGACTGACCTGCATATTTTTAAATTATCGGACCCGTCATGGTAGGTGGCAGGAGGCTTCTGCATGGAGTTACTCCCCTGGAGCCCGGCAGTGTCCACATACTTGCCACCTTCTGCTACTGTCCGTATATCAGGGCTGGAATCTGCTTCTGAATGTCTTTTCTGGATTGTTTCATATTGCCCGAGACGATGCAAGAGCTGCAGATCTCTGTGGTCATATCTGCCTTTTCTCTCCTCATGCTTCCTTGAGGATCTCTTAATCTCAAAGGATCCTCGGGGCAGGGAAAGACTACATTCTTGGTACCTGGTGCCTTTTCCTCTGCAGAGATTTAAAGAGCAACTCTCACATTCCATCAGCTCTTGTTGTCTTTTACCTTTGGATTCCACATCTACCAGATCCGTTCCAGGAGGAGCAGAAGGTCCATCCACGTTTCCACAAGGCTTAGTGCCATTTCTCCTTCTTCGTGACAGTCGGAATTTAACCTGGGCTCTTCTTTTTGCCTGAATCCAGTGAGTCTCGTCTGCGGAAGATGAATCTGAAGAATCTGCATAAAGCTCGCTCCACCTGGGGCTTGTGATTTGAAAATCATTTCTTTTCCCTTTTATCTGTTCTTCGGCAGGCTCATATCTCTCAGAGGCCCTCCTCCTTCTCCTAGGCCTCTGCTTTACTGCTTTCTTACCAGACTCCTTCCTAGCAGGGCTCAGCACCATGACAGGGGTGCATTGCTCAAATGCATCTTCTGACATGTCATGCAAGATGGCAGATCTAGACAAAGCAGCAGGCAAAGGATGGGAGATGGGAATGGAGAGGAGAGCCACAGGAAGACAGAGAGAGAGAATGATGAAAATGATAGCATGGACCAGAAGTTGGTAAATAAAGATCAAATGAAGAAAATGCACTAAAGGGGGAAAAGTTAAGCCAGTATAAACTGTCCACGGACAATGTAAGGCAGAAGCAAGAGCCACACAGTCTCGGAATATAAAAGAAGACTACAAAACATTCGTCTAAACAGATTAAATAGGATCGTTTGCTGAGCACTTACCTGCAGATGTCCTGAGTGGATGGACAGACAGATAATCTTGACTGGCTCCTGGGAGCTGTCCCTGTTGTTGGACTGCTTGCCTGGAGAAACAAGTTAGATAATTTGGCATCTTGGTTAAGGTAATACATGGTCGATATCTTGCTTTTTTTCCACATATTTAAAAAATTACAACAAACGTGGCTGCCGGTCATGTTGCTCAGAACGCAGCTCACAACATATAGGAAGTTAGAGGGCTCGTTTTGCAAAAGTAAAACTTGTTTGAGGAACTTGGAACAGCTGAGATGCTGTACCACTTTGCTGTTGCTTCATTTATGAGAGAGGAAGATGATTCCACAAGTTTCTGTTCTATTTACTGTAAACATTTGAGTGGAATGGTTCCATTTGCCTTGGAAACAATGGGTATCATCTGACTATTCTATAGTACAAAGGACATATAGGCTATGATATGACAAGGTTGACAACAATCTGGGAAGCCTAAATAATCAAATAGCCATTAGACTGCTAGATACTGCCTGGGAATAACATGAAGTCACATCAAGTCCCTATGAGATAATATATTCGAAAATGTTTTGTTGTATTTAAAAGCCTATAGTTATTACCATTATTATTTCATCACTGAAATTAATAAAATCCTTCCATCACAACATTATTGACCTTTCATATCTTTTAACCCTCTGACGGTCCCGAGGTTGAGAATAACAGAGCCTGAAATAATTCAGATTGTTAGCAAAAAAGTGGAGCACATTTCACCAAACTCCTACTTTTGAAATGCATTTTCTTCACTGAATTTGTCTTCTTTAACCTGTTGTATTTAATACAGATGGTGATAAATCAAAGGCTAGACTGTGCTGAGAATTGGCAGCGTGCCAGGCATTGTGCTGTGGTTTTTATCAACTGTCTCCTAAATCCTTAGAATAATCTCCCCAGGGGGCAATAGTAACAACTAACAGTTTTGAATGAATAGTATGTGCCAATCACTGTCAGTGAATTTTCACTTGTCCGTTTATTAACACTCATGAGAAGTGAGTGTGTTAAATGCTGTGATTATTTCCATGTTATCGATAAGGAAACTGAGAAGTCGGTGCTGCTTCTATATGCATAGGTGCTAGAGCAGAGGTTTAGGATGAGGAATCTTGCCCTTTCATTTGTTCTCTTACCCATCTGGGAATACTCTTCTCCTTTACACAGGAGGAAAATAAGGGGGGCCCTGATCAAGATAGATCTCTCTCTCTCTCTCTCTCTCTTTCTATAGCTTCCAGAAGCTGGAAAAGGCTAGAAAATGGGATTTTTGCTAGACCCTCCAGGAGGAATGCATCCCTGCTGACACCTCGATTTTGGCTCAGTGAGACCCATGTTTGACTATGACATTCAAAACCATAAGCTAATAAAGTGCTGCTTTAATTCAACAAGTTGTGGTAATTTGTCAACGAGTCGTAGGAAACTAATATAGAAGATGAGACTTGAGGCAAGCAAGAATTATCAAAGAAGGGATCAAAAATATTCTAGGCAGAGGACACAGAGGCCAAGAGGGAAGGATGGCTTTCTCGGGGTGCTTCCACAGGCTGATTTATAACTGCACACTTCTGATTTACTATTTTCAGAGGTTTCCCTATCAATCCATGAACACTATATTATTAAAATATTTGAATGTCATCTTTGAATACTAGTCCATGCTTGATTATATCCTTCAATATTTCTATCAAAACTCATTTACTTCAAATTTTTTATCCAGATTAACGTCATTTTTTGCATCCGTTGGAGAGGTATATAGCCAATTTTTGTAAAATATAAGCATTTCTGTACTCTATGTAGTAAACAGTAAGTTTTATTAGATTGCATACTGCTTACCCCACATACAACCATTGAGGATAGTAGGGAGTTCTGCATGCAGCAGTCGCTGAGTAAAGTGAAGTTTACCACTCATTATCTTTAAAAAAAAAAAGAGATGAAGCCCAAAAGTGACCTCAAATAACCAATGATATCATAAAAGTGAACCAAAATATGTTGAGCATCATAACGGATACCCACGGCTCCTCAATGATGTGTTGAAGCCAATTCTTTGAAGCTGTACAGGGAAAGGATGTTGAAACAGACATAATCAAAATAAAAAATTATCATCTCACAGGTATGAGCAAATGAGTGTTCTACAATGAGAAACTGATTTGTCAATGAATAATAACACAGAATGTTAAAATCATGCGGCTTCCCTTTGGAGGGTTTTTTGGTCCACCATGAGACTGAATCAAATAGCATTTATGTCTATAAGCCTTAAATAGTTTGAAGGAAATAGAAATCCTTATTGTCCATCGAGAATCTTCAAACAGCTCCTATCCAGTATTAGTTGATACACGTTCGGTTTGGTTGTGGGACAGATGCTGTAGTATCAGCTACTGTAGCAAATGCTCTTAATGCCCACGCCATCCCCTCGGCCTTCCTCTGAGTTCACCGGACGCTGACTGATTCCCACTTGAGTGCCCGTGTCTCTTGGGTTCTATGTCCTGGGTCTTTGGTACCATGCGCTCTCGCTTGGCTACACACAGGCACAACCTGGAAGTGTGACATAAGTTAAAACCTCTGGGGACTGGGGCGCCTGGGTGGCACAGCGGTTAAGCGTCTGCCTTCGGCTCAGGGCGTGATCCTGGCATTATGGGATCGAGCCCCACGTCAGGCTCCTCCACTATGAGCCTGCTTCTTCCTCTCCCACTCCCCCTGCTTGTGTTCCCTCTCTCGCTGGCTGTCTCTATCTCTGTCAAATAAATAAATAAAATCTTTAAAAAAAAAAAAAAAACCTCTGGGGACGACTCTTGGACTGAAGTCGGGATACATGCTCTAGATTTTCCATTCTCCCAAAGGATAGTTCTAAAGTGACTTATCATTTCTTTCAATGGTCGCAAACTGGATTATGGCCCTGTTGACCCTAGCGCATTAACACATTTCTTTATTGGTGTTTCCCCTTTCTTTCTGTCTTAATTTACACAAGCCTGTAGTGCTTCCTGGGATCACTTCCTAGAAAAACTACCTGCACCCAACTAAGACAGTGGAATCTATTTAACCAGCTGATTGATATAAAATTAACCCTAGTTGTGTCACTTTAGATTTAGTTGTTTTGCAACATGAATTAAAGGTCTATTATGTAATAGATACTATGGTGAGTTCTGAAAATAAAGAAAAGATAGCATCCTGAAGGAGTCTTGTTTAGTGGAAAAGAGATTCAAGGGAACAGGCAATTTTCATATAATCTCATATATCCTAAAAGTCTAGTAATGGGAGTTCTGATGAAGGAAGGGCACCTCACATAGAATGGAGCAGAGATTTAAAGTAAGTGTCCTACAGGAAATGACGCCTGAGCAAGAAAGAGTGAATGCGAACACAGTTTTATAATGACTGGGGGAGGCTGTTGAGTGAGATAAGAAGTGATACAAAGTCAGTATAACGGAGTAGACAGAGATCCTGTATGTGACTTTGAAATTTTTGAAAGTCATTGACAGATATTCAGCAGCAAGTGGAAATTATTGAATTTGGGCACTAGAAAATTCACTTTCGCAGCTGAGAATTGGAAAGTCCAGGAGTGACTGTAAGCAGGGGAAAGAATTGGTATTCGATATATCCAAGATGCATCAGGGATTGGAAGAGGAATAGTTTAAATAATATAATCCCAACTGGTTGTTTTATTTTGAAGTATGATAAGAATTATTTCAAAAATCAGTTGAAAAAAGTAACATAAGTAAACATCTTGAATGTTCAATGAAAAATTTTTAATAAAGTTAAGTGGGATGAGGGGTTAGATAGAGTACTTCTACCAGATATCAAAACATAGTATGACTCTTCAGAAATTAGGAGAATATGTGTGTGGAAATCTATCTATCTATCAATCTATCTATCTATCTATCTATCTATCTATCTATCTATCTATTAGCTTTCTATTCCTTACTTACTAGTACTTAATAAAGTTACATTTCAAATTAGTGTCAAAAAGCCAGGTTATTAAATAAATAGCATGGGCAGAAATGACTAGTCATCAGAAAAATGTAAAGCTGGATCCCTTCCTTAATGCTTACACTGCAGTTTAGGTGGACGAAAGACTTAAATGTAGCGAAATAAAAATAAAAACATGAGAAGGAAACATAACTGAGTATGTTTATAATATTGTGGAGGGGAATCCCTTTCTTGGGAGGACATGAAATAAAAAATTAACATAGGAAAAGACAGTTAAGCATGGTAATTAAAAAAATAAAAACTTCTAATTTGTAAAAAAGAAACACACTCACACACCAACATCACCCTAGATAAAACTCAAAGACATAAATAATGCCATATTTCATCATATATGTGATAGCCAAATAGCTAATTCCTATAGTACTCATAGATTTCTTACAAATTAAAAAAAAAAGAAAAATTGGTTGATCTTAGAAAAAAATGAGTAAGACACACAGACAGGTATAGTTCACAGGGGAGAAACTTCACAGGGCTTTTGGCCAAGTGTAAAAGGATGCTTAATCTCAGTGAGCAGACAAATGCAAATTCAGTAAACAATGGCATTTACTTTCACTTGTCAGATCAGCACATTAAAAAGGATTGATTAATACCTAGTATAGCCAAGGTTGGGGACACCAAGCATTGCCATATATTGTTGAAATAATTGTAAATTGGCACAACTTATTTGGAGGGCAATTTGGCAAGCTTTATTAACATAGAAAATGTCTATGGTAGTCAAGTCAGAAATTCTCACGGGAATCAATGTTGTTGAAACACCTGCAAAATTCCCCAAAGATATGTTCATTATAACAAGAATGTTCATTATGGTTTTGTCATAGCAAGAAATTGGAAACAACCCAAATGTTTATTTAGTTCTTAACATTGAAATACATAAGCCATTTTAAGAAATGAGATATACCACATACATGTACACAGAAGCTCGCACACACACGTCTAGGATATATTTTTAAGTGAAAAGTTAAGCTTCAAAACTGTATATGGTATGATCTCACTTGGGTAAAAAATGCTTTCATGATGTATGTTATCATATGAATAGGACACATTTGGAGGAGCGTACATCCAACCATTAGCAGTGATTATCTTTGTGAGGTGGGAATATAAGAACCTTTATTTTTCAGGTTATATATTTTTATAATATTTTAAATTTTAATTTTAATAAAAGAAAACATAACTTTTTAAATATTTACTTATTTGAGAGAGAGAGAGAGAGAGTGGCAGGGAGGGCTGGAGGGAGAGGTAGATAGAGTCTCAAGCAGACTTTTTGCTGTGCATGGAGCCCAGCGTGGGGGTTTGATCTCACGAACCCAAGATCATGACCTGAGTTGAAACCAAGAGTTGGACACTCAACTGACGGAGCCACCCAGGTGCCCCAACTTTTTAATCATATTAACGATGATGTCATAAATGATAACTATTAATATAAAAAATCAGGATTGGTATTTTTTCCTCTAATATTTAAGTGGTAAAGTCACGGCTTGTTTAGCTCCTTTGGATTCCACTTTCATTCTTCAGTTACACATACTCAACATGGTATCTACGTAAAAGAATAGTTATGATGGTAACATGAAATCACTGATCAGATAACTGCTTTGCAGAATGTCCAAGAGTTGTAGTCAGATGCTAATCATGAAATATTAGACTTCTTTTTATTCATTCAGTTTTTCTCCCCACAGTGAACTCAACGGTATCCTCTCATTCAGAGAAGACACCTAACAGTCTAAGGTCAGTGATTCTCAATCCTGGCTAAAAGAATCACTGGGAAAATTTTCAAATAAATATCTCTAACTGGGCCTGATTCCAGAAGCTTTTGAGGGATGGGTCCCAGGGTACAGGACCTGACCATCAGTATTTTTAAAAGCTGCCGCAGTGACTCAATGTGTGGCCAAAGTTAAGAACCACTGGCTTAGGTCAAAGGGGATAAAATTTTACTTCTAATTTCAGATCAGACTTTTTTTTCCTGAGACTCCAGTGATAATATTCTTGTAAGCCTGATTTTTTTGAGAAACACTACAAGTGTTTTCTAAATTCTCAAATCTCATGTTTATACATCTAGAAAAGATCTTGGACTTCTGGGCATAGTTTTACTACAACCTATAGTGTATGGAGATAAAAGGTCTGACTTTAAACCTACAATTTACAGGAAGAATAAATACTCTCTGCTCACTACTACCTGCTGCTGAAGAACAGGAGAGGGAAACAAGAACGAAGGATGAAATTCCAGTGCCTTCCCTCCCCATTTATCCACCCTGGGATGAACATGGTTTGGGGAGAAGGGGTGGGGGCAGGACAGGGTATGTGCAAGATTCACCAGGAGATGGTTGTGGGAAAACTAGGAGAATGATGTTTGTTCTGCCTTTCCCTGGGAAAGACGACAATGTCTTTCAGAGTAGCTCTTCAGTGGGCAAGGGCGGTGCCTGATATATCACCTGCATGGTTGGGTAGAAGCAACAGAGGCACCCGTGCCAATTTCCCATTCTTCCAGACGGGGGTGAGGAAATCCAGATGTCTTCTTGTGCTTTCACGAGTGTGTGAAAGATAACTGAGATTGCTAGCCTGGGGACGTAAGCAAGGGTCAACGAGAGTTCACGTCAATGTGACTTTGTAACAGAAGGCCACAGAAAAGACTACTAGGCAAAAGGCCTGGCAATGACAGTGAAAACTCAAATGGGTTGGAAGGTCAGAGCCCTGCCTGACTGTAACAAAGAGCCAGTCACCAGGTCTTGGTGTCTTAGCAATAAGTCTGGTAAAAGCCTGCAGTATAGAACTCTAAAGAGAGGTCCATGTCCTAGTGTATTCTGAAAATTGAAGGAATCATGGGAAGAAACCTTGAAAGACTGGGTGTGATAAAATTTTGAACTGGGAGAGACAGAGATTTTTTTTTGAAAAAAAAAAAAATCAAACATTTCCCAAATCAGCCATAAAGAGAACTCAAGAGGAAGATACAGGGAATGAGATTACTTTTAGAAAGTCACGTGTTTTTCCCCCCTGTATATGCAAAATTTATCACACTTCATCCTGGGAGCCCTGTGGGATCCCTAAGAAACTGTGTAGCAAACATCTATACCATTGACTGATTACAAAATCTATATGTAGAAGACAGCAGTCTTGAGGTTGAATCTATAATCTTGTGGATTAGAAATGGTGCATTAAGAAGGATGAAGGCCAGACAAAAAGAAAGGAGTAGCATGACAAGTGGTCTTAATGCTCCTTTTGGGCACACCAAGTTTTGGGAGGAACTGAAAATCCTTTCAAAAAAAAGGAAAGCTAAATCTGCCTTTGGCAACTCACATCATTAGGGCTGAGGCTTAGAGCAAGGCTAGATTCTTGGAGAGGTCTAAAGGAGAAGGTGCAGCTGACAATGCAGAATCCAGCTTGCCTTGAAGGGCCCTGGAAGGCCAGCAAGTAGAGCCCCACTGGTCTGCAGAGGCCAAGTTCTGCCAGCCTCTTGGAACAGACAGTTGAAAATGGAGATGAAACAGTGATTGCCAGCAGGGAGGGCACAGCAGGGGATTTGTTTTGAAGTACCAGCTCGTGTCACTTCTTAAAAGCCATCCATTCCTACTGATACAGATTAGATCTAAAATGAGCTTGGGCATCAGTCAAGATTGAACCACTGGGAACAGATAATAAGGCTGATTCTGAGAGGAAGGGATATTTCTAGGGGGAATAATAGACACCATTCTGTGAAGGAGTTGAGGACCCATCATGGTACCCATGCTACCTTGTAAAAGGTACACATCCTGGGAGATAGAGAAATGGATTCAGGCAGTTGGCTTTGGTACCTAATGTCACATCTCAGTCCACTTCTGATAACTGCAGCCCTACTGAACTATTCCTTTGTGAGAGCCAACTGACCTCCTGGTGAGAATGTACCATCTCAAGTAAGTACAACCTCGTTTCTACTATCTACTCCTAGAACTGTGGAAACCCACTTGGCTTTGCACAAGCCTGAATGCAAGGGAAATAATACCTCTAGGGACAAACCTTAAAAAAAATGGGGGTCAGAGGCTTGTGGAAAAATGATCCATCCTCTCTGTCAGGTAGAAAATTCTGAAAGACACTTTGGATATCTCTCAGGAGTCCCATTAGAATCATAACTGACCTCAAAATGCACCCTTAAATTGACTTTTTATTCACTGTTGTCTCATGTTTCCTAATTCCTCATTTATGATTCCTGGGATGACTTCTGAAATATGCCACCTGCACTAAAAGTCTTGTCACCAGTACTGCTTGGAGGGGAACCCAGACTGAGAGATAGCTGGTAGCAGAACTAGTACCATAATACAGACCCACAAGATAGAATTTGGGAGCTGGGTCACTCATGATCAAACATCACAGGGAACTCTTTGCTGGTAGTAAGTGGGCTAGTGATAATGCCCAGTGAGCTGTAGCATCACGATTACTGGGTTGGGTGAGGCACAGGTGACGGGGAAGCAAGCAGTAGCCCCGGAATTTGTATAGTGAGGGTCAATGATAATTATGAGGATATGTGGTTGCTTGGCTTTGTTAACTGCCTTGGAAACTTCCATGAAAGAGAATGGCAGGGTCAGTTTGGCCAAATACCAACTGTGGGTACTTTGTGAAAGCCTGTGTACAAGGACACCACGAAGTACAGAGATGTTACCCCAGGGTAGCTCTCTGCCAAGAAGGAGCAGAAGCTGGAGGATAAGTCATCAGCTCCCAGACTTTCAGGTGGTCAATCCTTGGAGACATTCTTTACATTTCATAAGGAGATTCTGGTGGAATCAAGCCCTGTTGCCACATCAGTGACCTCTTTACTTCACCCTTCGGTTGGCTTCCCCTTCTTTCTCTGTCTTACTTTCCTTCTGCCTCACTCCTGTTGCTCAGTGAACACTTCCCAAACAAGCTCCCGGTACAAGTCCTTGTCCCAGGCCTTGCACCCGTGAGAACCGAAACTCAGACACTGGAGGTTTACGGTGGGTTCCATCATCAGATAAACTTGTTGGCTGTTGCCCTTGTACCTGCTGGCCTGGACTAGCTCCCAAGCTCTTGAGTTGTATGTCCTCTAGATGCAGGTCTGGTGTGCAATTTGCAAGAAGATCAAGTTCCAGTCCTGGCACTTTCTTCAACCTGTTGCAGTTAATTTTCTAGAGAGAGGAAGATACTCTCACAGCTCTCACTGCCTCTCCTTTTTCTACGTTTTTATCTGTATACCGACAGAGCTTTGAGATTTATCTTCCTAAGGTATAATATAGGCATTTCCTTTGCCTGATCAGAAGGCTTCAGTGGTTCCTTACTACTTAATAAATACAAAGAGGCCAGTTTGGGATTTGGGGGCCTTTGTGTTTTGACTCCCATCTACTTTTCTGGTATTTATCTCAGCCTTAACTCCTCTTAATTCCTGAATTCCAGTAAACCTTGCTTATTTGTTGGTCAACATTATCATATCCATATTTATCATACTACCAAATATATCCCATGCATTTTTTTTTAAAACATTTCATTTATTTGCTTGAGAAAGAGAGAGAGTGAGTAAGAGAAGGTATATGCAGGGGGAGCGGCAGGCAGAGGGAGAAGCAGCCCCCCCGCTGAGCAGGGAGCCTGTTCTGGGACTGGATCCCAGGATCTTGGGATCATGTCCTGAGTCAAAGGCAGATGCTTAACCAACTGAGCTACACAGGTGCCCCATCCCATACTTTAATTTCTGTGCTGTTCTCTGTAGAGAAAACAGCAAATGCGAAGCCATGGAATTTTCCCCCAGGGCTACCTCATTTTCTCAGCTTTATGAGCAGCCATTCTCCTTTGAACTCCAACAGCCCTTTTAACTTCTCTTATGGTTTCATCCTTGCTCTAGCATTTATCATCTGTGTTCCCATCTAACCATTTCCAAACCGCCACAATGTTCTATAGTTAATCTTTCTTGCTTCTTTTCCAGATTGAGAAAAGAGGCCAAGTCTTACTCACTTTGGAAATCTTCATAGTCCCTTGGACATGGCAGGTAGCTGATAAAGAGTGGTGGGGTTGAATTGAGCTTGGCAGCAGTTGAACTGAGTCGAACTGAGCTTGGTAATAGTTGGACCAAGTTGAATTGACCTTGGTAAATCCTGTTCTGATTGCAGTAGAGATAGAGATGACAATCATATCACAGTGATCCAGGAAGAAAGGGCTCCATTCTCCTCTGGAAAAGAGGCAATTCTGCTCTCCCACAAAATAAATGACCTGAAGCCAATGTTTGATATAATTTTTGAGGCCCTTTCCTTGGACTTTGGAGTTAAAAAGCATATCAAATGAAGGATGTGTCTTTTGCTTTTTTTCGAAGATAGGGATTTCTACTTAGGAAGTGACGTAACTATATTTCTCAAAGAAGAGTATGGCTTTAAACAATTTTTAAGCGGGCAAGGTCTGTTTAAAAAGAAAACATGGTAATTGAGGATACAAATGAATTAAAATCTTTTAAATGCATGGCCCTATTCAACAGCAATGAATTGTTTTAATTCACTAGTTTGTACATTATGAGAGCTTGGTAATTTGTTCATCCCTTTAATAGGTGCAAGATTGAAATGTGGCTGGGGAGGAAAAAATAACAATTGGCTGGATGAGCAGAATAATATGTTCCTTGAAATGAAGCATTCTTTGTAATGGATGTTTATTTCAGATGATTACATTGTACAGTGCATTTAAGTGGGAAAAACAAACAAGAGGCCAGATGCACTAATTTTATCAAAGTTATTTATATCAGCAGTATAATTAAAGGCAGTAATTTCAAATTAGGTTTTCTGAGAATCCATTTATAGGCAACACAAGACAACTTGTCTCTATGGCATCCAGGCCATGATTATGCTCTGGGGGCAATGTTAACTACTGCCAATTGGCCTTGGCATTTTGAAAATTAATTATTGTTTTGAAAGATGCTAAAGCTATTACCTCCTGCTGCCGTGACCAGTTTAGATCCACTCCACTAGGAGAACCTAATATATAATTTATGGATGTGACAAAGAATAATCAAGCATAATCATTTACAAATGGCTTCTCTTATTTAGTAATTCATTAATAATACCTTATGAAGAATGAGTCTAGAACTTCAGATGGGAAATGCTACTGCAGAAGCTTCTTTTCTAAAAAAAAAAAAAGCCTCCACTCATTTCATCAGTAGTTCATGAGTAACATGTTGAAGAATTAAGTATAAAATGAAATATTAAACTAGCTCTAGGGAACATAAATGGGACAAATCTTAAAGATTCTTTTTGGTTATGAAAATAATATTTAATGACTAAAAAAGTAATAAATTTAGAGAATGTATTTATGTAATCTCAGGGCTAGGGGGAGCTTTATAAAGGAGACCTGGTCTAACCCCCATCTGACACCATTATTCCATTTATAACATTCTCAATGGGTGATCATCCAGCCCATGTTGGCCAGTAACAGAATTCACAGTCTCCTGAGACCATCCCTTGCATTTCTCTAACCATAGCATCTAAATGTATCATCATAGTATCATATTGAAGTAACTTTCTCTGTGGCTTCCAGCACTAATTCTAGTTTTATCCTCCAAAACCACACAGAATTTGCTTTATCTCTGAATCTTTCTTCTATATCAGGGTCCCTTATTACTTACCTATCCACATATATACTGTATGTTTGCACCCTAGCCTTGATCTTTTTATGCAAGTTTGGAGTAAACTTTTGTAGCAGTAAGTAATTAATTTTATTGGAAATGCGGGATGCCAATGATAAATCTGTAAAGGAAGATTTTAGACAATGACAGGACTTCAATGTTAGGCTGAGTAGTGTAATACATTATTCGATATCTAATCAGTGAAGGCTCTGATTAGGAGATAAGGATGAGGACAAGGGTCCTTAAAAAAGATTAGTATATTTTAAAATGAAAAAAAAATCCATTTATAATAGCACCCAAACTATAAAATACATCCAAATGCATCAATGGGACAGAATAGAGAGTCCAGAAATAGACTCACAAACATGATCAATTGATTTATGACAATGGTGCCAAGGTAATTCAATGAGGAAAGGAACATCTTTCAAAGAAATGGTGCTGGAACAAGTGAATATCCACAGGAAAAAAATTAATCTCAATCCTTATCCCACAACATATTAAATATCACTTGCAATGATTCATTCAAAACAAAAAGCTGAAACTGTACAACCATGAGAATAGAATATAGGAAAAAGTCTTAATGTCCTCAAACTAGGACAAGATTTTCCAGGACAAAAAGCACAGATCATAAAATAAATTGTTGGTAAATTAGACTTTATATAAATTCAAAACTTTTGCTTTTAGAAAGGAAGAGAAAATGAAAAGTACATATTGGGTAAAAAACTTGTACATATAAAGAATTCTTAAACCTTTGTAATAATAAACACCCAGTAAAAATAAGCTAACGATTTGAGCAGCCACTTAAAAAAGGATATGAATTTCAAACATACATTTGAAAAGATATTTCAAATCATTAATCATCCTTGAAATGCAAAATGAAGTCATATCACCACACACCCATTAGAATGGTTACAATTAAGAATACTGACAATACTAAGAACTGGCAAAGATGCAAAAGAACTGGAACTTTTGTACATTCCTGGAGGAAATGTAAAAAGTAAAATGAATTGGCATTTTCACATAAAGCTAAATACACCTACCATACGACCCAGCCATTCTACTTCTATGTAGTAACTCAAGAGAAATGAAATCATATGTCCAACCACACCCACACTTGCATACGAATGTTTATCACAGCTTTATCAACAATAGGCCTAAGCTGTAAACAGTCCAATTCTTCAATAACAGGTAAATGGATAAACAAAATGTGGTATATTCATGCCTTAGGATACTACTCAGCTTTAAAAAGGAACAAACTATTAACATATGTAACAACATCAGTGAATCTCAAAATAATTATGCCAGGTGAAAGAAGCCAGGTACAAGAGTATACATAGTACAGTGTCACTTATAAAATGCAGACTGATCTATAGTGACCTGAAGCCCATTAGCGGCTGCTGAGGGCATCGATGGAAGAACTGTATAGGAAGAAGCCTAAAGAATCTTTGGCGGGGGCGGTGGGGGGGGGTGATAGCAATGTTCTGTATTTTGGCAGAGTTTTATGTCAAAACTCAGTGAACTCAATAATTTAAAGAGATACAGTCTATTGTTCTACATGCTTGAGTTAAAATAATCTAAATTTAGTTTAATTTACAATATTGTGAAAAATGAATTGTGGTGGTAAAAGACAGACTGGAAGCCATAGAACCAAAGAATATTCCTATGTTCAAGGCAAGAGGTTATTAATGCCTGCTATAGAATATGAAAAAAGGAAATGCAGTTAAAAGAAGGGAAGGCCAAAAGAAAAAGGGAAAAGAAAAAGAAATGAAGAGAAAGTCAAAGATAAGGAAGGAGAGCAAAGTTGGGAATGGGGAAATAATTGGAAAGAAAAAAGCCAAGAGAAGGTCAGAAAAGGAGAAAAGAGAAGGGGGAAAAAAAGAAATAAAATAATAGAAAAGAGAGAAGGAAAGGGAAAAAAAGCAAAAAGATATTTATATTCATATATGCCATATGTTGTGGAGAGATGTCTGGTATCTTTGGTTTCTAAAACTTTATGCCCTCTAGCCATGATACCACAGATTTTTAGAAAATCAAATTTTTTAACTTAGCTGTTTTGTTTAGTTATTGTTCTAAACTGGAACTTCTGAAATATGAAGAATTTTAGGCATACAGTAAACAGAATAAATAGATATACTTCAAGATTCAAATACATAATGTAAAATCAATTGCAGGACTTAAATATTCGGCAAGCCTGCTTATTGGTTTGGAGAGGGTTTAAGGAATTGTGTCAAAAAGTGTTGGATAAAATAAAAAACAAACCTGTCTATATGTCTCCTGATCTTGCTAAGAATGAATTTAAGGTAACTTATACAACATATATAAATGCTAACAACACACAGATATATACAGTACGAGACAAAATAGGATTGAAATAAATGTGAGAAACTTAGAAAAAAAGACATAGGGGGAAAGGTTCATGACATTGGTTTTGGTAATGATTTCTTGGGTATGATATGAAGAATCCAGAAAACAAAAGTAAACATAAATTGGACTACATCAAAATTTAAAAATTCTGGGCATCCAAGGGTATAATCAACAGAGTGAAAAGGCAACCTCCAGAATGGGACACAATATTTGTAAATCATATTTCACATAAAAGGTTAATATCTAGAATATATAAAGAACTTCTACAACTTAGCAACAGCCAAAGAACAAACAATGCAACTTAAAAAAGGGCAAAAAACTGGTGTCTCTAAAGAAGATACACAAATGACTGACAAGCCCACAAGCTCAACAACACTAATCACCGGGGAAATGTAAATCAAAATCACAATGGGATAATCATACCCATTAGGTTGACTACCATCAAAAAACCCCCAAAATAACAAGTGTTAGCAAGGACGTGAAGCAGTCAGAACCCTTGTGCACTGTTGGTGGTGAGCACATAAAATAGTATAGCCATTATGGAAAATAGTATGGCAGTTCCTCGATAAGTTAAAAATGGGATTATTGTATGATCCAGCAATTCCACTTCTAGGCATATACACAAAATAACTGAAAGCAGGGTCTCAAAGATATATTTGAGACCTATGTTCATAGCATCATTATTCACAATAGCTAAAAGGTGGGACCAACACCTATGTCCAGTGATGGATCAATAGATAAAAAAAAATGTGATATACAGGCAATGAATAATTATTCAGCTTTAGAAAAGAAGGAAATTTTGACACAGTCTACAACATGAATGAACCCAGAGGACATTTTGCTAGGGAAATAAACCAGTCACAAAAAGACAAAAATTGTATGATCCCACTTATGTAAGATACCGAAAGTAGTCAAATTCATGCAGACAAAAGGTAGAAGAGTGGTTTTCAGGGGTTTTGGGGGGCGGGCAATGGGGGAGTTGTTTAATGAATATAGAGTTTCAGTTTTCCAACATGAAAAGATTTCTGGAGGTTGACTGCACAATGATGAGAATATACATTATGCCACTGAACTTATACACTTAAAATTGGTTAAGAGCACATTTATGTTATGTGCTTTAACCACAACTTAAAAATTTTAAAACTGTAAGAAGACAGTGGGACAAGAAAGAAACGAGGTCTAGTAAGATGAGATACATACCTTTCCATTCACTTGCTAGCACAATAACTCAAATGTGGTCCTACAGTTTTTAGTCCTTGACACAAAGAATCATAGGATTTGTACTCTCCATAAGATAGTAACAAACTGAATCATTACAAGCACAATTGCTGGTGCTGAGACCAAAAAGAACTTTCATCTCTGGGTGGTCATTTAAGGGAAACAGTGTTGAACATTTATGGTCAACACAATTTTTGTAATGAAAATGATCATGAGTTAAACACATGTCCATGATTATTTTCTAATGGTACAATATCAAAGTAAGAATCTTGTGACAGGAAAATTTTTACTTTGACATTATGCCATCAAAAATAATAATGAACATGTCTTTGAAATTCGTTGCGTGTTCATTATGAAATATTCTTAGCTCCTTCCCTTCCCCTCCCTCTTTAAATCTTCACTGCTTGTCTGCCATGTCTTTAACATGCTATTTGGATTGACAGATAGTAATACTTAAAGCAGAAAGAGAGGTGGGATAGATTTCTCTACAAAAGAAAAGTTTGAAAAAGGAAATAAAAAAGATCTATGAAGAAGATGGAGTAAAGGCAGAATGATAAGGAGCTGAGAATGGCTTGAAGAGTTTTGTGGATGGGACAAAGCTGAACAGCTGTTTTAATGAATGAGCACTTAGGGGATGGAGATAAGGCAAAGATCTTTAGGAATTCTTATTGTGTGTTTTTTGCCCTGATTCCAACATTCATCTCCACCTCTACCTCCAATCCATAGACCACTCCAAGAAGACTTCTATGAAAGATTTCACCAGTGATTTCAGAATTGGGATATCATTTCTTTTGAATAACATTTTGTGTTGACACAGGACTTAAACTGGGAGCAAGAAGGCCTGGATTTATTTAGTTTGTATCAATGAAAAGCAAACTCACAGAAGAATAAAATTAGGGGACCTAAAATACTCTTTGTTATCTGGCTTAATTCAAGAATTAACTTGAGACACCTAAGTGGCTCAGTTGGTTAAGTGTTTCCCTTTATCTCAGGTCACGATCCCAGGGTCCTGGGATCAAGTCCAGCATCAGGCTCCTTGCTCAGCAGGGAGCCTGCTTCTTCCTCTGCCTGCTGCTCCCCCTGCTTGTGCTCTCTCTTTCTCTCTCTCTCTCTCTGACAAATAAATAACATCTTAAAAAAAAAAAAGAATTAACTTTAGAATACCTGGAGGAAAAGCTAGAGACCAGATAATACTTTATTAATACTGTGCCTCTCAACAGGCTTGTTGATGAAGAGTTGAATGAGTTGAGAATTGTATATTCCCATTTCTATGCTTCCATGAAGCTATTTCCTGCAGCAAAAGTGTGGCATTAGATGAAGTCAGATGAAGTTTGAGAAACCTATCAAAATGTGTGCTTGAATAAAAAGTTGGCAAGCATTCACAAGGAAATTAGTCAAAGATGTACGTATAGGCGGGGCCAAGAGCTGTCAGAAGAAACTTCTGAGGTGCACTTAAGTGCATAGATAAAAGGATAGTTAAGATACTAAATTTCAATACCATGGGCCATAAGTATAGACAATTTTAGCCTGGAAAAATTTTTAAATTTGTCCAAACATGTTTATGTTTATACAAAAAAATTCAGCAAACCACCTATACTATATTTAATAGCCACCTTCTATTATACCCATCGAGTTAAATAACTTGCCAACTGTGTGCCTGAGTAACTGTGTCAGTTACATTTTATGCACATAAGCAAAAACACATTTAATTTTAGAATAGTTGACATATAGATCTTTAAACTAATGATCTAATAATTGAGCTAATTGTTAAGGGCACCCTTTGTTCATTAAAGTCATATTATCTATATCAAAGAGAATGTTTGCCTTTCTATTTCAAATGCCAAAGGGGATAAAATAGGCGATAAGACAAGAAAAGGTAGAAAAAGACTTTATAATATTAGTCTCAGTTTTCAAACTTCCTTCATTTATAATTTGTGTTTTTATGGTTTTTACACAAAATCTCATTATCATATCAATCTGTAAGTGCAGTCTCTCTGTTGTCCCTAAAACAACTTTTAGCATCTGGCAAATACAATACACTCATTTAATGTTATAATGTCATTCTTGCATTTCCTACATGTTAATTTCTTCTTCTTCTTTTTTTTTTTTTTTAAAGATTTTATTTATTTATTTGACAGAGTTAGAGACAGCCAGCGAGAGAGGAAACACAAGCAGGGAGTGGGAGAGGAAGAAGCAGGCTCATAGCAGAGGAGCCTGATGTGGGGCTCGATCCTGTAACGCCGGGATCACGCCCTGAGCCGAAGGCAGACGCTTAACCGCTGTGCCACCCAGGCGCCCCCCTACATGTTAATTTCTAAGTAATGTCTGCTATAAGAAGCTAAGGAATATTTCTTAACATCCAAGTTGCTATTTCATCAAAACTGACACCTTTCAAGAATAAAATGATAGTTTAAATTTGATTGAGAGAGCATAGAGAAATCAAGTAATAACACTGTTTGGAAGAAGAAAGGGGAAGACTTAAGTTATTACAATTCCTGTAATTTAGTTATTATGACTAACAATAGCATAAGAAAATGATCACTATTACAATATTACTGACTGTCTTCCATATGATGTGCCTTTTATTCCTGTGAGCTTTTCATTCCATAACTAGAAGTCTGTATCTCACTCTCTTCTCTACCCATTTTGCTCACCCACCACCACACTCCCCTCTGGCAACCTTCACTTTGTTCTATATAGATCTGATTGTGCTTTTTGTTTATTCATTTTTTTAGACTCCACTTATAAGTGGAATCGTATGGTATTTGTCTGTCTCAGTCTGACTTATTTACTTGGTATAATATCTTCTTGGACCCTCTAGGTTCATCTATGTTGTCTCAAATAGCACGAACGCATCCTTTTCTATGCCTGCATAATATTCTAGTGTGTGTGTGTGTGTGTGTGTGTGTGTGTGTGTGTGTGTGTATTATATCTTCCTTATCCATGGACACTTAGGTTGCTTCCATATCTTGGCTATTGTAATAATGCTGCAATAAACATAGGGGTGCATATACATTTTTGAGTTAGTGTTTTCTTTGGGTGAATACCCATTAGTGGAATTATTAGACCACATGGTATTTCTGTTTTTAATTTTTTGAGAAACCTCCATACTGTTTTCCACAGTGGCTGTAGAAACTTATATTGTCACCGACGGTGCAGGAGAGTTCCTTTTCTTCTACACCCTTGTCAACACTTGTTGTCTCTTGTCATTTTGATTTTAGCAATTCTAACGGATGTGAGGTGCTATCTCATTGTAGTTTTGATTTGCGTTTTCCTGATGCTGAGTAATGCTGAGCATCTTTTCATGTGTCTGTTGACAATCTGTATGTCTTCTTTGGAAAAATATCTATTCAGGTCCTCTGTTCATTTTTTTTTTTTAAAGATTTTTTATTATTTATTTGACAGAGATAGAGACAGCCAGCGAGAGAGAGAACACAAGCAGGGGGAGTGGGAGAGGAAGAAGCAGGCTCATAGCGGAGGAGCCTGATGTGGGGCTCGATCCCATAACGCCGGGATCACGCCCTGAGCCGAAGGCAGACGCTTAACCGCTGTGCCACCCAGGCGCCCCTCTGTTCATTTTTTAAACAGAATGTCTTTTTGGTGTTGAGTTGTAGAAATTGTTTATATATTTTGGATATTATTAGCCCCTTATCAGACATATCATTTGCAGATATCTTCTTCCACTCAGTAGGTTATCTTTTTGTTTTGTTGTTGGTTTCCTTTGCTGTGTAAAAGCTTTTTATTTTGATAGTTTATTTTTGCTTTCCCAACAGCTTATTTTTGCTTTTGTTTCCAAAAGGAAATTAACTCTGGGACATGCATAAATCTGGGATTGACTATATGTCTTGGGATGTATACCTTCTGAAAACCCAAGGTTTATTATATATGATTATTACATGTTACACCAGGAACAGCAAACTGCAAGGAAGATATTAATTCTTGAACTAGCACAGGAGTTAATAAATATCTATGTTTACTTCAACGGAAAGCAAATATTTCTGTTAGTGAGGAGTCAAGGATGTGCCACCCCAAAATATGCTGCTCTGGCATATTGATTACTTTTAGTTGAAGGCATTTGAATAACAGCAGGTGCAAGAAGGGCACTCTGCCTCCCCTTTTCTTTCTGAAAGCAGGAGATGCAATTTCCACATGAACGATCTTCCATGTACCAGGAAGAAGCATTCTTATAACCAGAAACAAGGAGTTGAGGTTGAGAGAAACCTGTACAGATAGACCTTGTAAAAATAACTGTTACCTTCCTTTAGTCTCCCCATGCATTTTACTTCCTTTTCCACAATTGCCACTCTTTGTTCAACCTACTATATAAGCACTCAGGCCTGGCCACTTCTTTGAATCTTCATTTTCCTGTGAGGAGTTTCATGTACATATAAAACCTTATTAAATAAAATTCGTACTCTTTTTTTCTTGTTAATCTGCCGTCAGTCCTAGTTGGAAACCCTAAGACGTTAGAGGAGAAATTTTACCCCCCTCCACCAGAAACAAGTGTTCTCTTCTTGGGCCACAAGACGAATGGAACTTCATTGTGAAACATAAAGCTGATGGATATATTTCAGAACTCCAAAGAATTCCAGAAGGCACCTTTCTAAGCTAGTCTTTCTTCATTTCTGTTATTTTCTTCTTTTTTCTTATTGTTCGGTTCTTCCTCTCCAGACTGATGCGAGAGATTAGCAGGATCAGGAACAAAGTTGGTTTATCTATGTTGGAATTAAATACTATCCAAATTTTCCTAATTTCTTTGGCTTGATTGGCCTTGTGTACAACTGTTCAGAAACTGTCCAACTGAAAACAACATAAAACATATCTTGGGTCTACCAATGGAGATGCTGTACTCCTCCTCTTCTTTTTCTCCTTCTTTTTTTTTAATAATAGTTTCAGAGGTAGAAGTTAGTGATTCATCAGTTGCATACAATGCGTGTTCCTCTTCTTATGGAAGCCTTCCTACCCTCCATCCCCTGTCCCACAACGCTACCATGACCTCATTTTCCACTGGTCATATCGTCCAGGCCAAATTCCTGATCTGTTAGGTCATCACAAAGAGTTAATAATTGGACTTTATATTTGGATCAATTACTCAACAAATTTAACTGAGCTTAGGTCTACAGGTTCTCATAAATGAGTATGTGGCAGTGCTAGTGATTCAACTCATTTTTGCCTTTCTCTGGATGGTAGTTTTGAGGGTTGGCTTGAAGTTTCCACTGTCCTTCAGAGGGGGGGAAAATAGATGGATTCATTTGTTCTGTTTTTACAATAAACACAGTAAAACGTTGGTTCTTTTTAAATAACATTTAATTGCAGGAAGTCTCTCTCCCCTTTTAATAAGTGGTGTTGAAATTTCCTACAGCATCCTGGATCACTTGGATTTATTTTCTCACTAAAGTGTACAGTTGTTACTGTTTGCTTAAATGTTACTTCAGTTCTGGATGAACCATTCTCACTGGATTTATAAATTGTTGCCTTGCATTTTGTTGGCTTCATTGCATGTTTATCTTTTGACTAAGGAGACAAGCTTGCTCTATCTCTTTGTAGAGTTCTTTCCATGGCTAGTGTTACAAGAAGATTTTTTAATATGCTCTAACACAAAGGGATGGGGTAGTTAATGAAAACTTACTGGATATACTATTTATCTCTCTGGTTTGCTCCTCCAAAACTCCAGATTTGCTAAACTTATTTTGGAGAGCTAGTGTATTATGTACTGTGGACCTGTCAAAATAATCCTCCTAAAAACACCTCAATCTATGGAGGGCTACAATAAGTGTTATTTGATTACAACGAATTGAACTATTTAATATCATTACTAAGCAATGAACTGAGTGAAAGGTCATAGATTAAGAAAAAAAATCCCTTTAATGTAGCTAAGTACTAATTGAAATACCACATTTCTTATTTTTTTTAAAAGATCTTATTTATTTATTTGACAGAGAGAGACAGCCAGCGAGAGAGGGAACACAAACAGGGGGAGTGGGAGAGGAAGAAGCAGGCTCCTAGCAGAGGAGCCTGATGTGGGGCTCGATCCCAGAACACTGGGATCACGCCCTGAGCCAAAGGCAGACGCTTAACCGCTGTGCCACCCAGGCACCCCGAAATACCACATTTCTATATATATTTTTTAAATACAGTTAACTGCTAACAATAGGAGTATAACGGATAAGAAAGCAGAACTACATTTATATACATAAAGGATTCCCAAATGTTGATTTTGAAATAGTCAATTAAAGGGGAAAACTACTACAGTTTGTCTTCTTGTAATCCCCAAGGTGTGATGGTTACTTTATGTGTTAACTTGATTGGGTGAAGAGGTGCCCAGATTGAACATTATTTCTAGGTGTATTTGTGAGGATATTTCTGGACAAGATTAGTATTTGAATTGGTAGATTGCTTTCCTCATTGTGGGTGTACATCATCCAATTTGCTGAGAGCCAGAATAGAACAAAAAAGTGGAGGAAGGGGGAATTCACCTGATTTTGCTTTCTTCTTGCCTGCTGGACCTGCGACTTTGTTATTTTCCTCTGTTTGAACTGGATTTTATACCATTATCAACCCTGATTCTCAGAAAGCTGGATTGGAATTAGACCACTGGCTTTCCTCTAGCTTGCCGATGGCAGGCAAATGGTTGGACTTTTCAGCTTCTCTAATCTCATGAGCCAATTTCTCAAGGTAAATCTCTTTCTATTGGTTCTGTTTCTCTGGAGAACCAAGATTAATATACTAGGATTGGTCCTGAATAATTAGCAATGATTTCAATGATTTGCATTTCTTTAGACATTCATTTTTCTTGGGTGTGGGGGCTAGGAGGGGTAAGTAGGTTTTTTTTTTTTTTGGTTTTTCAAAATTAGGTTTTGGGGTTGTTACTGTTTCATTATAATGGAAAGAAAATGTCTAGAGGGTAATCATGTGGAAGAAAATTATATATATATTTAATAAGGATGGGGTGGAGATGGTACTAAGGAAGAGAAGAATGTAAGAGTAAAAATGACATTGTTATTGCACAGTGTTCCTCCTGTGATCTCAAAATTAAAATGTGTCTTTCTTACAATATATATTCAATAGTGCTTTTATAAGTGACACTACCCATGTTTAAAAATGTTTTTAATTAAAAAATCTGTAACATTTAGGTAAAGGCAATATTTCTATATGCTCTTGCAGACCATGTTTTCTTAAACATGTTTTAACCATTTCAAGTAAAATATTTTTTCTAGAAATGTCCTTCAAACTCAAGTTCTCCCCAAACCTGAAGCACATTCCAGAGCTTGTTTGATAAGTCTTGATCTACAAGAAACAATATCATCTAATAAAACTTTTCTATTAACATGAACTAAAACAGGATTTTCCTCTTTACATTAGGGACACATTACTTTCTTTTCTTTCTCCCTTTCTTTTTCTTTCTTTTTCTTTTCTTTTTTCTTTTCTTTTCTTTCTTTCTTTCTCTGTTCATTCTTTCTTCCTTTCTTTTACTGATCATTTGGTGAGTAAAAATGTTTCTAAACTATATTTGAAGAAAAATTATTTTTCTGAGTCAAAACACAGAAAATTGAGGCTAGGTAAATATTTACCTTGATACAAATCTTAGTTTCTAGACATTATGCTTGATTATTAGATAATTAGTGAAATTCATTTTAGACACTGAATGCATTACCTACTGTGCAGAATACTGCCCCAGAATTGGGAGTACTGTGTTCAGCTTATTTGTATTATGAACTCTGGTGAGTCAGCAATGTTAAGGCGTATCTCCTATGTCCAAATGTTTTAAGTTGATGCATGAAATTAGGCAGGTTTTTGCATCTCTTCTAGTTATTTGTGAAGATTTCATTTATTTTGCCACCCTTCATCTATTTCAGGTGTCATCAAACCATGGCCCATGAGATAAATCCATCCTGTTGCCTGTTTTTGTGAATAACATTTTATTGAAATAAGGCCATGTTCATTCATATACATATTGTCTGTAGTTGCTTTCACATTACATGGCAGAGTTAAGCAGTTGTGATATAGTACATGGCCCACAAAGTTGAAAACATTTATTATCTGGTCCTTTACAGAAGAAGTTTCCTGAACTTTACTCTGTAGGAAAGGTAAAAATTCATGGGGAAAAGCCCAGATGACCACCTTCAATACCAGGTACTAAAAAAAACGTTGGAGAGAAAAGAAAATATGCAATCTTGTAGGGAAAATGAAAATAATAAAAGCTGAAAATTATTATGGAGAAGAAAGGAAGGAGACATGTAAAATGAATGTATATTAAAACTGCAACGCTATTATTAAATAGCAACTCAAAGAAGAATGGATGGAGAAGAAAAAAAAAGCTGTTCAGATGACTGGACAAAGTAAACATGCAAATACACAATTCTAACAACTTACAAAAAGTATCTTTGTCCTTTCCTGTTATGCTCTGTGGTACTGTTATAGATTCCATCCTTGGGAAAAAACATGTAAAAAGCACAGGGACTTGATGGCAGCTTATTTTCCCAATGTGAGTATATTTTTGGCTTCTCTCAAATCATCATGGTTGTAGAAAGCAAACAGTGCTATTTAAGTCGAATGCACAGCACAAGATCCAAGCCTCATGTGATTCATTTTTCTAGAATATGCTGAACTTAACTTCATTTCTGGTAAATTATGTACCTGGTTCAGCACATTCCTGAGAATGAGTTTTTCTTTGAGCACAATATGTTCCATTAGATTGGATATTCCATTAAAACGAATGGATTCTCTGCACTGAAATAGGCTACTAGAGCCCTCATACAGAATTATATCATGCAAAAAGAACATTTTCCTGGAGTATTTTTGGAATTTAACTACTCTAAGTTTAATTTCCTTTAAGCCCACAGGAATACCTAATTCTACAATGGAAAAGAAATTTATAGGCAGAGAGTTATAAATCAAGACATAGTGCACAAAATAAAAGACATTAGGGAAAATAATTGGTGATAATCCTTGTTTTTTGTTTCCAAATCTTTCAGAGAGACTGATCTGGTGAAATTTTAAATAGATTTTTTAGGACATAAATAGCACCTGCAACACTGAAGCTAAGCTTTACTGGCCCCAGTAGCTTGGACTGTAGAGTCCCATGCACAGAAGAGCCTCAGAAGTAACTCATCACCTCTTAGCCTGATGTCAGTGTTAAAGTGCATGATGATAAAACAACAGCAAAACAAAACCAAACCTAGCATCTTCCCTCCAACATGGCTAACCGAAAGTCTTCCTGTTGATACACTGTGGAGTCTCTCTTGTTTATGCCTGGTTCTGTCGTTGTGTCCTTGATACAACTGCTTAATGGCTATACTCATTTCCACCATCAGAAAACAGAAGGAGGATATTTCTCTGAAGATAAAGGCAAAATGAAGAGCTGAAAAAGTACAAGCTGCTTGCTGATCATTAGAGACAGAGAATGCATGCCTATTCACCTGCATGAGAAGGTTGGGACAAGGACTCAGCAACCCAGGAGGCTTTCTTAATGAAGAGAAATAAACAGTCCTTGGTAGATCTCTAGGTGGAAGGTCTGATTAGTGATGGATAGGGCTTAAAGTTAGCATGTAGAATAAAAAGAATGAGTAAGCATAGGAGAAATCATAAAAGGCCATGGGATATCATTTTTACAAAAATATTGGGTATCATTTTTTGAGGTCACTGAGAAGCATAAAGCTGGATTAAAAAAAACTGCTGAGGGGCACCTGGGTGGCACAGCGGTTAAGCGTCTGCCTTCAGCTCAGGGCGTGATCCTGGCGTTACGGGATCGAGCCCCACATCAGGCTCTTCTGCTATGAGCCTGCTTCTTCCTCTCCCACTCCCCCTGCTTGTGTTCCCTCTCTCGCTGGCTATCTCTATCTCTGTCGAATAAATAAATAAAATCTTTAAAAAAAAAAAAACTGCTGAAAGCTCTATGACAACTAAACATAAGCAAACATTGAAATAGTCTAAGAATAGCTGTTAATTAATAAAAGATAAAAAAGGGGGGAAAAGCCACTTTCTAAGTTTCATGTTAGGAAAATACATATTTATATAGCAGAAAAGATTAAAATACCCAGAAAATATGAGACTGTGTAGCCTGGGCTTTGAAGTCAGACAAACCTGTGTTTGAATCCTAGCTCTGCCACTCACTAATTTTATGTCTCCAGAGCCCTCTGAAAGTTATTGAATTTAGCCAGGTCTTAGTTTCTCTGTCTGTAAAATAGGGATAACACTGCCTGCATTGTATGTGGTGGTAAGGCTTACATTAAATCAGGTGTAAAGTTTCTAGTACACACATTATGTTTGCTCCCCTCTTTCTTTCTTTTTAAAAAAGATTTTATTTATTTATTTATTTATTTATTTATTTATTTATTTATGAGATAGAGAGAGAGGGAGTGAGAGAGAGAAAGTGTGAGCAGGGGCAGGGAATGGGGAGGAGTAGAGGAAAAGGGACAAGCAGACTCTGTGCTGAACATGGAGCCTGAAGTGGGGCTCAATCTCCCAACCTGAGATCATGACCTGAGCCTAAATCCAGAGTCAGATGCTTAAACGACTGAGCCACCCAGGCACCCCATGAGCTCTTCTTTTTAAAGAAGATCAGGAAAGTTAAATTCCACAGAGAAACAATGCTGTACCAATTAAAATCTTTTCATTTACTTATTCTTTTATTTAATCTGGAAAACAGATAATTCTGCTATGGACAATCCATGTTCTTCACAGCATTTATCACCCTCTTGAGATTACTTTGTGCATTTATTGGTTCTGGGGTGATCTGCTTACTTTCCACCCTAGAATGTCATGAGAATTTCTTTTGTCTTTTTCTTGACTATAATCCTAAAGTCTGGAATAGTTGGACATGTTGTAGTAACAGAAGAAGCAGCAAAAACTTATGTTATATTCCAGGAATTTAAAAAAATTGATATTTATATCAAACACATGAAATGGATACTTCTTTGGTCCGATTTTATACAAGAGAAACTGAAGCAAAGACAAGCGACACACCTTATTTAAAGTCACATAGGTAATATGTGTTAGAGCTGGGATTTGAATCCAGGGCGTCTAGCTCCAGAACGAAGGATCTAACCATGTTACATTGTGTTAATATGTATTTCTTGACTAAATGGATAAATGAACAGATGGTTTGTTTTGGGTGCCACTTAGAACAAGCCAGGTGTGGCTTCTTGTAGTTAATTGTTATGTCCTGGATTTTTGTTTGCTAGGATGTGTATTTAAGAAATCTCCTCTTGTTATATTTTCCATATTTGTTTAATTTTCTTTCAGTACTTTCAAATACAATATGATCTGAAGGTTTAAGTGCTTCTAAAACAGACTTTCAAACAGTACTAGTACTTTCACCTCCACGTTTGTCCTCACTTCCAAAAGTTATCTGTTGACCTTTCGGGAATTCCTTGTTGGGAGCAGAGTGCTTTCTTCATTTTTCCCACTGCAGCCTTAGATGTTTGCTTTCTTGACTCTGCTTCTCCAGTTCCTACGGCTCCACCAGTTTTTCAGATACTACAAGTTTTTTAAAATGTAATACTTTATTCCTATTTTTAAATAGTTTTATTCTTCTAAAAAATTCTTTTAGCTTTATTTTAGTAGCCCTCTAAAGAAAAGCAGAGGTAAGTAGATAGGGTTTGCCATACCATCTTTAACAGAAAATCTAGGTTTCCTCTTTAACTCCTTTCTCTTTACCCTATTCCTCTACCTCTAAGCCATCACCAGGTTCTAGTTTTCCTTCCTTAATATTTCTAATCTATCCACATTTCTCCACTCACACTTTTAAAAAAAATGAGTTCAAGGCATTAATTCTTGACTAAATGACATCAGCAGCCTCTGAATTGGATTTTCTTTCAATGATATTCCATTTTCCTGAAAACAAAGCCATGGCTTTTGTTTGTAGCTAATGAGGCTTTATGATCTGGCCCCTTGTTACCTTTCAGCCTCCTCCCTCCCCCCCTTACATCCCATGCTTCACTTTTCTGAATGACTTGTAACCTTATGATTAATACCTCGGAAGCTTTCCCTTCCATTGGACTTTTTAGGATACCTCTCAAGGTGTTCCCATAGAAGTCTGCACTTACTCCTAACATAGTAGTTTTCATACCAAACTGACACTGTATCTCCAAATTAAAACATCTCTGAGGCTTCTTATTATACTTAGAATAATATTCAAACTTCTTACCATGGCTGAAGAAGGTCCCACGTGAGGTGAATCTTTGACATTGTCTCCTACAACATTCCCATTAGTCTCCACGTGCCATCCACACACTCTTCCCTTCTGTTCCTTCAACACACTGATTTTTTTTTTTTCCTGAAAGAGTCACTTTGCATTTTCTCTTCCTTCTGGCTTTGATGTCTCTAACCCAACTTTTGGTGGAGTGGATTCTTTCTACTCATTATTCAGTTTCACCTCAAGTCCCTCCTTAATTGCGGTATCTAAAATGCTCCCCTTCTCCAGCTATACTCTGACATGTAATTTTGCTTATTTGCTCTGTAGAATTTACCACAAATTTCATCTATGAGGGCAGTAACTTTGCCTATATCACTCAACATATCTTTTATTTCTTCTAAATATTCCAAAAGGGTCTAGAAATGTTTTACTTTCCAATTAAGGTAAAGGAACGAGGTAACTCCACATCTATACACATACATCTAACTAGCGTTTTCCTATTCAACTTTTAATGTGTGCCAGTAGCTCACTAAAGTCCAAATTTGTTAATTCAGCCAACATTAAACAAATACTTATTGAGCCCCAATTATGTTCCTGGTACTGCTTTAGGTGTTAGGGATAAAACAGTAAGTAAAACTAGTTCTTTCATTTATGGAGTTCACATATTTTGGGGAGAAGGGAGTTTGGAGAAAGAACATTAAAATAATGAAAACAAGAAATTATATGATCATCAGGTAAGGATAAATACTATTAAGGTAAGTTAATCAAGCCAATGGGATGAAGCGTTGCTGGTGAGGGGGTTGTAATTAACTAGAGTGGCCAGGGAAGGACAGCTGAAGACTGCAGTAAAAAGTAGATCATAGATGGAGAAGAGCAGTCTAGAACGAGGGAACAGCAAGCACTGTTACAAATGGACATGAACCAGCTAGGGGGCAACATGCCTGGAGCAGAGCAAGTGAGAAGCAGAGTGACAAGAAAAATGGTGAGAGAACTAGCGAGGGACCAGATTATACATATCATGTACACCGTGGTAAAACCAATGGATTTTTTTGTTTTGTTTTGTTTTCTGAGTTTGGCAGGAATTCATTGGAACATTCTGAGTCTGTATCATATTGATACAATCAGATTTATATTTGAAAGCTGAACACTGTTGTGTGACGAGGATGGCTTACGGAGGTAGAAGGGGACGTGAGGAGATTAGTTATGATATTATTGCAATAGTAGCTAGAGACACAGAAGCAGCATCTAGGATGGTAGTGTAGTGACAGAGGAAGCAAAAAGAGGATGGATTAGGGTATATGTTAAAGTCAAGCCTAGTCACCTTCCCTAGTAACAAATTCACGATGGGGTAGTTTGTTGGCTAGGAGAGAACGGAGAGAAGTTAGACATCAAGATTTTGGCCCTGAGATTTAGATGAATGGAATAGATTTTTTGTTTGTTTATTTTTTAAGATGAGAAGCACGAGACATTCAGACTACAAAAGATGCTTCAAGCCCAATATCTAGAAACCTTCTTGACAGGCTTCCCTGTAGGCTTAGAAACTGGTTTATGGTCTGCTCCAATCATCAACTTGTTTTTCCTGTGTCTACATACAAATGCTTCTTATTGAATACTTGATTTCTGGCATCATATAGGCCTAACAGTGATAGAAACCCACTTGAAACTCCCACCTCCTGAAATGAGACACAACTGTTAAACTGAACTGACCTATGCTCAGGACTAAGACACTGGTTCAGTGAGATACAGAGAAATCCACCAATTTAGCTTCTGGGCCGTGAAACTTCTTGGGAAGTTTCAAAGGTAGAGAAAGAAAGGTAGCAGAATATGCCCTCCCAAAAGATAATTTTGAGTTGAAGGCAATTGAGTAGAAGCAGATACAAGAAAAACTCTTTACCTTCCCCCAATTTTCCCTAAAACAAGACACAAATTTACAAAGTTGTCCCCCCCCCCACTTCCCTACCAAGTAGGACAAAGGCTAATCCCATTGTCAGTGGAGAAGTCTACCACTTAAATCTGCATAACAAATCTTATTCTTGTTACTGTGCTTTACCTGGTAACCTTCTTGTAACTGCCCTCCTCCACAGGTTTTTTTTCTTTTGTCTTTAGCTAAAGATGGTATTTAAGCTGAAGTTCAACCACACTGCCTTCTGGAGTATCTCCCGGAGTATCTCGCATGTATATGTGAGGTATACATGTTAATAAACTTCTGTTCGCTTTTCTCTAAAAATAAATAAATTGAGCATAGATGAGATGAGAGGTAAGGATACAACCCTGGAGCACTTGGATCTTTGAGCTCAGAAAGATGTAGATGAACCACTAAAAAAGATTTAGATAAAGTGACCAGCTGGGTGGAAGGAAAGCTAGCACAGAAGAGGCCATGTAAATCAAATGAAAAAGAGAAAGAACTTCGAGAAAGATAGAAACATTGGGGACAACGTCCTGGAAAATGTGATAAGATACTTAACTGAGAATTGACTCTTTGGCAATGTGGAAATCATTGCTGCCCCTGACAACTGCCAAGCTATGGTAAGGGCCTGACTAGAATATGTTCAAGAAAGAGTTGAAATGTAAGGCATGAAGTCAGTAGCTATAGGGAATGATGTCAAACAAAACAAAACGGGATGGAAAAATACAAGAGAAAAGAAAAATTTGAGTTGGATGAAGTTTGCGTGAGATGTTAAATTTCTACGTTTTGAAATAGATCAGAGTTGCAAAACCTACCTCCACCCATATAGCCTCTCCAATTCCCTTAATTTAATTGTATAATAATTTTGGCTATGTAAATATTGAGTGATGTATTACATTAACTTATTGCTATTAGTATACATGATTCCTTTCATGTCTCTCCCATTTTGGAAGGCCTTCTCCTGGATCCAATGTCTTCATTTTTCTAGTTGCATTTCTTTGTTTGTAAAGAATACAGAGTTCAGTAGATACCATAGAATGGACTATAAGTTGTTGAGACTTCTATTTGGAAAATATTTTTATTCTACCTTGCTATTTAATTTTTTGCTTAGCTGAGTACAAAATTCTAGATTAGAAATATTTTATTTCAATAATTTGAAGTAATTGCTCTTCCCCCTCCCTTAATCCCAGTGTTACAATTGAGGGGTTAGAGGCTATTCTGGTCCTTGATTCTTCAGACAAAATAATTTGTTTTCCTCTTTGGAATGTGTAGGATGTTTTCTTTGTCTCCAGTGTTGTAAACTTTTTAAATTCAATTTCCTGGGCACTCAGTTTGCCCATTCAATCTGGAAACCTATGTCTTTCGGTTTGAGGATGTTTTCTTCAATTATTTCCTTGATAATTTCAACTCATTTGCTTTCTCTATACTCTCACTCTAGAACTCTTATTATTTGGATGTTGAAGCTCCTGAAATAATTCTCAAGTTTTCTTATCTTTTCCTTTGTCTTTTTGTTGTGCTTTCTGGAAATTTTCCTCAACATTTTCTTCCAGACTGTTAAATTGCTTTTTATTTCTCTCTCATATTTGTCATATCCAATCACTCTTTCGTATTCATGAAATCTTCCCTTTTTAAAGTTACTTGTCTTGTTTTAAGGATGCAATATGCTGTCTCTCCATGGAGTACTGTATTTTTAAAAAATCCTTCTGCGTTTTTCTTTGTCTTTGTTTTCTCTGATCTTTGGATATTGGTTCATATTTAAGTCACTAAAAAGCTGATTAGAAATTCTATGCGTGTTGGGGCACCTGGGTGGCACAGCGGTTAAGCGTCTGCCTTCGGCTCAGGGCGTGATCCCGGCGTTGTGGGATCGAGCCCCACGTCAGGCTCCTCTGCTATGAGCCTGCTTCTTCCTCTCCCACTCCCCCTGCTTCTGTTCCCTCTCTCGCTGGCTGTCTCTATCTCTGTCGAATGAATAAATAAAATCTTAAAAAAAAAAAAAAGAAATTCTATGCCTGTGTTTCAGGTAGGTTAACAGACGGCCTTCACTCTAGGGTGCTCAGGTTCGACTCTTTGGGGGGGGACATTTTTTCAAATTAGTATCTTCAGCTATTTGCTCCCTCAGTTTCTTAAAAATAAATCCTGCCAACTCTTGCCTTTGAGCATATATCTGATGCCAGCATAGGGGGACCAAGAGAGGAGAGAAGTCATCACCGCTCACGCTGCAGACTTTCACTTAAATCATTTTTACAACAGTAACCCCATCCTTAGCTGAGTCTGATAATCCTAAATCCAGAATGTGTGTGAATCATTTTGTGTTCTGCCACAGTTGGGAAGGGACAGTCATCCAAAAACTCGGGGCCCAGAAAAGATCTGCAGGACTTTCTGTCTTCGCATGCATTTTTAATCTAATTTCTTTTTATTCAGCTTAACTTGAACCCCATTTTTGTAGTACAGCTGTCTGGAATTCTGTAGTGTGAAAGAGCTGTCTTCTTGCTTCTTAGCAGCTGGCTTACTTTTAGCTTTCTCTGTTATACTAAGTTACCACTCTGCTATCTGCTGAGTTACTCTTCACTTTCCCAACTTCCCATATTTTGTTACTATTGTCTCCTCTCCATATTTTTTTTGCCTCTTTGTGTTTACACTCAAAAAATTTTTTGACTATAATTTTAGTGAAATTTCAAAAGGGAACATGTGTAAATGTGTGTAACCCATTTTCCTGCTTTAATCAGAATTCCAGTTCTCTCTTCAGCCATATCTAGTCTTTTGTTTAATTGCTTACTGAGTTTTTAAAAATACATTTGCTATATCTTTCATGTCTAGCATTTCTAATATTTTTTCCTAAATTCCCTGCATTTTTTCATGGTGTCCTGATATTTTCTTATTTCTGGATCTTCTTTTATGTCTTTAATCATTTTAAACACACTATTTTAAAAATCTCTATTTGATTTGTTCAACTACTTGAAGTTCTTAGGGATTTAATTCTACTGTTTGTTGGTGCTTGCTTATTCTTCCTCATGTAGATTTTTCCTGGTGTGTTTTAAAATTCTTAACTGGAAGCTCACCTTCACCAGGCTATAGCGTATGAAAAATCTGTTCAATCATCAGTGGGGGACTATTCCTTCAGAGGCGATTATGTTTATTTGTGGGGGCTATCATTGGCCTGGAAAAAAGTGTTTCTTAACTTGGAGGCTCCTAGATCATGCAGATAATACAAATTAAAGCCCTTAACTGGAGTGTATTACAAATCTGTGACTAAATTTCTCAGAGGAATTTTTTTTTTCCTTGTACACATGAATTCAGGCTAAAAAAAGAACAAGCACTTTCCTTTTTATCTCTCTATGTGGGTGATTGGATTTCTCTTTTTTCCCCCCAGTAGATATTTTTGCTGAAACAGTAGCATTTTAAAGGGGTTTTTCTTTTTTTTAAGGTAGCGGGTGGGGAATGTTTAATTCTACATCTCATGCAGGCCCATTGCCTTGTCTTCTGCTCTGAGTGCGCACTGACACTGACCACATGATTGCAAGCAACCAGCTCAGACTGCCACACTGTCAACTCAGGCCAGTTTCTTTGGGTTATGGTTTCTGCTTCCCATCTGATTTCTGGAGATTTCTCTGCCCTTCTTGCTCACACAGCTAAGTATTGGTCAGGATATTTGTAATATTTTAATCCAGTATTTCTAAGTTTTAAGATTAGGAGTTATTTCAGACCATCTTGCTTGCAACATTACTAGTCCCTAACCACCTTATTTTCATCTTTGAAAGTAACGGATTTTGTAGGTGAGGAAGTGGAGGTTTGTGAAGCTAAATGACTAACCAAAAGTAGGTAGTAAGTGGCAGAGCCAGGGTCACCTCTTTCCCATCCAATGTTCTCTCCGGCATGCTGTGTCCCCAGAATTCTTCTACGTCTAGAACCTTCTGATTTTAATACACACCAGTATATACAAGGTAAGTGTTCTGGACCCAATTCCAATGTGTGTATGGATGTGTATTTGTGTTGACAGAAAGGGGTTTCCCTCACACCGAGAAGCAACTCTCCAACACCAGCTGGGTGTCCTATAATTCTACTCAGTTTTGACATTATCCACCTGGAGATGCATCAGATTTCACAGGCCAAGGGCTCAGTCCTGCAAGACTGCCCCGGCTTCAGATGCCAGTCCTAAGTCCAGCTTGTCACCTGTGTTTCTGATTGGAGGTTCCCACAGAACCCCTCTTTGTGTTTGATTAATTTGCTAGAGTGGTTCATACAACTCAGAAAACCCACTTACTCACAAGATTTCTGATTAATTACAAAGGATAGAAGTAAACAGCATGATGAAGAGATACATGGGGTGAAGTCCTGAACAAAGGAGCTTCTGTCCTCATGGAGTGTAGAGGTCCGGCATGGTGGTACTTAGAAGATTTATGGTTCACTAACCTGGAAGCTCTCTGAACCCACTTCCCTCCTTTTGGGTTTTTATGGAGCCTTCATTACATAGGCAAGAATGATTAAATCACTGGGCATTGGTGATTATTCAACTGAGAGGCCCTCTCCCCTCCTTGGAAATCAGGGGGTGAGACTGAAAGTTCTTATCCTCTATTCATGTTCATTTCACCTTGCAACCAGCCCCCATTCTTACGTGTTTCAAAAGTCACCTAAGTAATATACACTCAGGTGTGGTTGAGGTTTGTCATGAACGTCAAGATACCTTTATGAAGACACTTAGGAAATTCCAAGGGTTTTAGGAGCCCTATGCCAGAACTGGGGCTAAAGACCAAATATATATTTATTATAAATCACGATGTAACAAGCTCATGCTGACACCTCTTATCATATATTCAGAAGTAAGTATCAAGTGCATAAAAATTAATATAAGCTAAAACCCTTAGGCTTTCGTATTTACCAGCCTATCTTCCACTCTGCATCTTGTATCTCCTTTAACAACCTCTTGCTACCAGATTGTTTAGAAATTTGAGCTAAGTCAAGGACTCAACCTACTTGCTAAAATAGGGTATTGGAAAAAAAAAAAAAAACTGAGAAAAACACCAAACAGCTGACAAATGCAATCAGCTGTGATATACGAATTTGCATTGTTTAACTGGGGATTGGACACTGAAAAATCAGTCAACAGAGTATTCTCACTACCTTATTTTTCATAGACAATGAAATTCAAAGTCATTTACAATGCTGAAGAAGTCCAACCAAAATGGTTTGTTCTATAAATCAAAAGTAAGGAGTTTAAAGAAATGAGCTTATGTAATGCCATCTCTATTTGTCTCTTCCTGGTCAGATATCACTGTACCCCTGTATCGAATAGTTACAGCACATATGGAGATTTTACTAAGCACATATTGCTCAGTAAATTTCAAGATATATATACAAAAGATCAAGTTAATTAAAAGATTATTTTAAGATATAGTAACTGACCTATATTTGTTAATGCGTGGATTCCATATCAATGATTTCCAAATCTTTAAAAAGGCAGTAATCTTCAAGTAATTAATTTCTCCAAATTAATTACAAAGGGCCCCTAAATATAAAACAGATTAAGGTAAAAATATTCTCTTTGAGGAAAGGGAGAAGACCTTTTCACCAGTCTGCCTTGTCTGACCATGCAGGACCTCCAGAGAACTCAGGAGTCCTCAGAAATAGTTACAAAACAGACCAGATTCTGTATGGAGGTGATTTCCAAGTTTGAAATCATGTTTGAAATTTCTAACATGATGGAATAAAGACATATTCTATCTGTGGGGCCAATTTATCTAGCAGTCACAGTAGGAAGAGATCCTAGGGCCTGCAATATTTTTAAGGGCTCATGGACATTTTTTTACTTTAATTTCTTTTAGAATCAGAGAAAAATACTATGATAAAAATAAATGTATAATAATGAATCCAGACTAGATTATATTTGTTCTTATACTAATATGGTCATAAAATATAATTTTATTTTATTTTTTCCAGGAAAGGGCCCATTAAGGCAAAAGTGCCTTGGGCCCGGGAAAGTCATAATACGTCCTTGTCTATCTGCCCTGTTAGTTACTGGACATGATGCTATGACCCTGATCCCAACAACCTTCTGCAGAATTAAAGAGAATCGATTCCACTGTAAGTCTTGGTGTACAGGAAAATTCCCATGTCACTCTCGATGTCATAATATTTAGCAATACAGAGTAAAGTAACTGTACAGATACAAATTACAATGTGTTTAAATTGCTTAAAAGGTTCTGTCAAGGATATAATTGAAGGGAAATGCTGAAAATAGTGCCAAAAATAGAATGGTGGGTGAGAACACTTAGCTGCAGCCTCTTCCTAAGAGGTTCAGATGTTTATGTGACAGAGTGACTTAAGGAACTGTCCCCTCCTCTGTCTCAAAAAAATCTTCACCAAAGTGCATTTTCAGGTAGTAAAGATGACTAATGATGTTCTTCTACTCATACCATAATTTACTTTCATTACAACAATTTTTATAAGTGGAGAGAAATAGTGTTCTCTTGCAGTTTCTGCTTGAGAGTGTGTAACATTGAAAGAAAAAGCCCTGTTAAATAAACCAGCTTTGGGGCTTGAAGATTATTAAGGACAAGTGTGAATTCATTCCCTTTATCCATCCTTTGCCCCTTTGTTGTGACATTTTCTTTCTTCCATGAAAAAGAACGTTGCAACTGTAACTAGAAAGCTCTCACCATTGTTACACCCTGCCTGAAACAGAATGAAGCTGTTATAAACTCGCAAAAATATTATAAACTGGTCTAAAAACATATTAAACTACTTTTTTCAAAACTAAAAGTTGCCAGTTTTTACTACACCATTGGGCAAACTGGGACATTCTCTCAGAGGTGAGCACTTCCAATGAATGCTGAGGGGGTACTGTGCCCCATGGGCTTGACGTGGTCCCTAAGGCAAACATTCATGTTTGTGCTGCATGCAAACACGCTCACTAAGAGCTCACATAGTAACTTAAAATATCTTCTTTTACTTAATTTACTGTGGAGCACTTTATATACATCATTATTTCAAATATTGGGAACAAATATCAATATATCAATGAATGACCCCAATCAGTATCTCTGCATCTATCTAGTTGTACAGTAAAGAACGGGATGAAGCAGAGCATCTGAACCCTTCGTCTTTTGTAAGCCATAAAATTCGTCATTTGATGGTGTCATTTTCTTTGCTAAAGCTTTGGCCATTATAACACAGAGTTTTATTGTATTTTGTCTGTATCATGAGCTTCATCCTGTAGGTGATTTTGAAGAAATATATGAGCATTAAAACAAGGGTTTTCCATTTTATTGCTCCTAACCAATTCTTCCTCTTTTTAGTTGCAACACACACACCACCCCCCCACGCCCCCCCAAAATAAAACACTCTCACGATTTGTGTCAGTGCTGTGTAAACGTTGCAGTAAGAGAGATTATTTTATGAATTTATTATCAGAAATTTGCCAAACAAGTACACATTCAGATTTAGACCATTTGCATCTCCATAAACATAAAGCAGTCGTATTAAAAGGGACAGTCTGTTCTTCCGGAGTTGACTGCCGTGCTTACTCTCAGTAAATGGATGGAGCACCTATGACGGTCTTCATTGTCAACTTACATATTTTTAGGGAGCAGTAGAATCAGATGAGAAATGTCATGTCACAAGATAGAATTTTCCGAATTTTCTTTTTTCGCTTGTTTTCATAGACTTCAAGGTTCTGCTTTATACTTCCTGTTTCTAACCACCGTTATTTGTTCCCATTTTAAGATATAACTGAAAAACAGTTTAAAATTCTACTTTTAAATCACTAAACAGAAATGACACAACACCACAAAATCCTGAATTTTTGACATTCTTGTGTTATACCCAGACTCCATGGACTCTATGCTTCCTGAGAGAAGGGACCACTTTTACTTTGTATCCATATACTGCCTTGTTGTTTAATTAATTTTTGGTGATTCCAATGGGAGAAGTCTCATTAACAAAAAATTTGTTCAACACCTTTTTTAAAGCCAGTAGTTTGTTAGGTGCAAAATACTTAGACAAAACAAAACAAAAAAACCCCCCCAACCCCCCCCAAAACAACCCAGCAGTGAGAATACCTAAGAGACATTCTGACAAAGCACATAGTAAAGTCCTGAACTCTGGGGGGGGGGGGCAAGTTGCAGCTCTGCTGTAGAGTCACATGACCATAAACTACTCACACATACTTGGCAGAAGCTGCAGGGGCTGCTATCACAGGATTCACCAAGAGAGAAGTATTACACTTTTCAGTCATTAACTACATATGATTTTCCTCCCGACACCGCAGGCTTGAACAACAAAAATACCCCATAAACTAGAAGATGTGGAAAATAGTGTTGCACTGATTGGGTTATAAAATCTTTTATTGACATCAAAATATACATACTTATTTTCCTTAATCTTCAAGTAAGATTGGAAATATGTGAGAAGCCACTAGAATAATAGAGAATTCCGGAGGATATCTCTGTTAGTTTTAGGATATTTTATAAGATTAAACAACTGCATGACGTCCATTATTTAAAATTTTAAAATCTGATGGAAAAGTCATTTTTTATGGCCCTGCTTTTTTAAAAGCTTATTTTGGAAAGGCTTATGTTAGAGTGAATGTATACACAATTCCTATCACAATTTGTCCAATATTTTTTGTTAAAAACAATGGTGGCACTTTAGTGATTAAGCTATACTATTTGACATAATGTATGACCAACTGATAATGATATTGTCACTTAGGGTGGTTAAACAATTATAATTTGAAGAAACTTTACTATAGTTTTTTGGGTATATTTCAAACAGATCCAGATTCACAACTTCACAGCCAAGCTGGCAATGAATTAGTCAATTACATTCAACAAAAGTGTTGAGGTCTTAATCTCAGTGAGATTGGGCAGTGAGCTAAGTGCTGGTAAAAAAACAGAGTAAGTACCTACCCTCAGGAATGGCCACTGTCTCACAAGTGAAGCAGATAGGCAAACAATTAATGTATATGTTGTGTCTTTTTTTTTTTTTTTAATTTGAGAAGGGGGGTTCAGGGGAGAGGGAGAGAGAGAGAGTCTTAAGCAGGCTCCATGCTCAGTGTGGATCCCAAGGCAGGGCTCATGACCCTGAAATCATGACCGGAGCCGAAATTAAGAGTCTGACACTTAATGGACTGGGCCACCCAGGGTGCCCCCATGCTGTTTGATATCAGTAAGATAATGTGTATTAAGTAGAATAGCACAGAGGAATGACTAATTATAAGAAGGAAGAGACAGAGGTAGAATGGACAAAGAAAAGTTAGAGTATATAAGTGAGGTGGTCTTCAGGGACACCAGGACATTACCCAATATCTATGGAAGGAAGTCACATTGGATGTGGACCCAGAAATTCTCTCAGGTTTCTATATATCTTCTAGAAACCAAGAAAATAAGACAAAGGACACAGATTTCAAAATCTCCTTCCCCATGTACTTCTAGGTGAGAGATTTTGGAAGTGTCTTGGAAAGCAGAAGAGGAAAAGAAGTCATTATTCTTTAGAGGCTTTTGCAGCTAAATGTGTGGGCAGACCTGAGATTTACAGTGGCTTTCTGATGAGCTCTTGAGATCCACCCATTTCACTTCTGCAGACTGTGGTAACTTGTGGAAGATTCGGAGAACTTCCTGAGAATTGCAGCATCTTAGGGAAAGCTTTTGAGAAGTCCTTCTTTAGTGTGCTCAGCTGACTGCAATAATTTTCAGTGGTAGGTTCTCAAATCTTCAGACTCTCAGATCTTCTAGGGTTGGTATAAGCCCCCACTGCTCATATGAAAAGCTCTGTATCTGGAATGATTACAATAACTGCTCTTTTCTTGATTGAACCCTAACTTGGCTCTCATTTGATTGTCTTGTTTCTGTGTATGCCTAGTTATCTTTCGTTGGACCCTGTATTCACAAGAGTACTTAGAAATAATTTGAGGAAAAGTGAAAATATTCATCCCAGACACTTACTATCACAAGTAATCCAGAATCTCGTTAATTTTGTTCCAGGCATTAAAATGATTTTAAATGAGAAGAAGGGGGGAGGTAAACAGAGGGGGAATCAACCATGAGAGACTATGGACTCTGGGAAACAAACTGAGGGCTTCAGAGGGGAGGGGGGTGGGGAAATGGGATAGGTCAGTGATGGGTATTAAGGAGGTCACGTATTGCATGGTGCACTCGGTGTTATAAGCAAGTAATGGATCATGGAACTTTACATCAAAATCTAGGGATGTACTATATGGTGACTAACATAATAAAATAAAAAATTATTATAAAAAATGAGCTGCAGGTGCTGTGTGGTGTCATCTACTTCCTGCTTACACTTAATCCTTGGGTTTAGTCTTGAAGGGCCACCAAGGCAGGGTCCTGATTGTGCCAGTTCTGGACTCCTACTTCAGCTTCTCACATTCTTAGCTGCTTGGCCACTCCTGAAGTTGGTAAATACCTCTCGGGAAGAGTAGCCCCGAATGTCAGCATCTCTTTGCTATTTTGTCCTTGTCACATTAATTCTCCGAAGTCTTCAAGTAGAAGAGTTTTTATAATTTTTCAGCTTTTCTAATTGTCTTTGGTGGCAGTCATGACCCAAATTATTGTGAGATTTAAAGTATGTTTCTGTAAATATCATTCATTAAACACAAATATTTTATAATGCATAGTAATAAATTTCAGTGGAATTAAAGAGATTTACAGAAACAATTATAAAAGAAATGGGAAAAATTATAATCTTAGTATGATAAGGGCTTTTCTAAGTCAGACATGAAAACTAGAATCCAGAAAGAACAAAGAGAGAGAGATTCTACTATATAAATTTAGTATTTCTGTACCTTAAAAATAAGACAAGTCATAGACTGTGAATAAGTGTTTGATACACACAAAAGAGAAAATTATTTATATTTATCACCTTTTACTCTCTCAATTGCACTTAAATTTTAAATTTTCTTATTTTGTACATTTCCCTTATATTTTGTTTTGGTTTAGCTTATTTTCTCTATAGCTTCACTTTCGTGCCTCATGGATTTAAAGACTTCTTGTCACTCACTGAAGATGTAAGAGAACACTTGCATAAAAAGATTATTTATTAAGTCAGTGAATGTTTATTGCATACCCACTATCAGTCACACAAATGTTTTAGGAGCTGGGGAGACAATGGTTAACAGGAAAGATAAATGTTCTTATTCTGTTAGTCAATTACTACGAGTGTTTTCTTTCTCTTCTGAATCTTCAGGTGTTTCCGTTCTGTTATCCTGTGGTACCTGGCAATTACAAGTTTTATTTCTGTTTGTTAATCTTCTAACAAGAGGAGAACTAAGCAGACCTAGTGTATGCCAATGGGAAGACCATGAGATTGTGTTTGACTTCATCCCTTCTGGTTCACTTGTTTGCTGGTTAAATCTCCCCTTCCATTTAACTGGATAGATTACGGAGGATGTAGCTCCTTGCCCAGTTTCCTTTTAGCAGCTGAAGGCATAGGGAAGTGCTCCTAGAGCTGCTACCTAGTCTTATAAATGGATGAGACAGATGAAAATACAAAATTGCTACTTATTGTTACAAAGACTCTCGTGTCTTTTCTTTTCCTATGGCTATAGCCGTTTCTCTGTAAATCTCTGTTTCCTGGGGAATGCAATTACCCAATAAGTACCAAGGCTGAGGGGCCCCTGGGTGGCGCAATTGGTTAAGGGCCGGACTCCTGGTTTCAGCTCTGATCCTGATCTCAGGGTCCTGAGATTGAACCTCGCATTGGGCTCCAAGCTAAGAGAGGAGTCTGCTAAAGTTTCTTTCTCCCTCTGCCCCTCCCGGCACTTGGTCTCTCTCACTAAAATAAATAAATAAAACTTAAAAAAAAAAAAAGATGTACAAGTGCTAAGAGTGATTGAATGAATCCGTACCTTTACTTCAAAAAGCACAGCACTCATGGTAGAAGGATAGCTGTCAAGATTTTGCTTTAGTAGAGACCTCACATTTTGAATTAGGGCTCCAATGAGGCAGAGTCTAAGAGTTATCTTACTTTCAGCAAAAACACAGTGCAAGTCTTTCACCAATTGCATTTTTTGGTATGACTCTATTCTGGTAGTGTTTTTGTATGTCTTTGTACTTCACTTGTAAGTTGTGCTGGGGTGAGCCACATTAGAGACTAACCTGATGCCATCTTCCCCCTAGGGTTAATTTTTTAGTTCACTTTCTAATGCTACATTTTCTTACACGTATTTTACTGGTATTTATAAGCAGATGTATTGGTATTTAAATATACACGTTAGATTTGTAAAACTCTGAATGGTATATAATCAAGTAGGTCATGACATAATTTCATTCTTTAGACAATTATGTATTTATGTAATATCCTTGTGGCAATTTAATTTGAAATAAGAAAGGTGTGAATTTTTCTAAAAATAAAAATAGGAAGTATTTTTCTGAAGATCAACATATTTTTTAAACTTTTATTATTTTCTATCTTTTTTAAAACTTATTTTTTTTGTATTTCAAAAGTAATTAAAGTTTATTGTTCAAAGAAAAGAAGTCAATAAAACTTGCCTGTTTTTCACCACATAGCATTATCAGGGTTGTATATATATTTGCTTTGTTTACTGTCCATTGTTATTTGAACAAAGAGGACTAAGTACAGGTTCAGGGGTCTCCTCTCCTAGTTTCAGATCTGTCACTCACTAACTGTACGATCTTGGGCAAGTATCTTAACCTCTCAATGCCTTAATTGCCTCATCTGTAAAAATGGGGATAATAATATCCATTTTACAGGAGCAGGAATTGAGATAAAACATGGAAAGCTTTTTGAAGTTTCCTGAAACACAAAAAAGCACTTTAAAAATTAAGCTATTGCTTATTTGTAATTTCCTTGTTAAAAATAAGTTAAACATTATGTTTGCAAGACTTTTTTTTACTTAATAACATCATATAAGCATATAAATATTGTCCTATAATTTCAATAGCTACATAATACATTCTTTTTTGATGGGCTTTAAACTTTTTAGTATTATATACTTCATTAGTTTCCTGTGGCTGCTTTAACAAAATACCACCAATTTAGTGGCTTAATGTAACCAAATTTATCATTTTACAGTTCTGGAGGTCAGAAGTCTAAAGTCAAGATGTCAGCAAGGTTTTGTGCCTTCTGAAGGCTTGAATTCATTTCCTTGCTTGTCCAGCTTCTAGAAGTCACCTGCATTTCTTAATTTATGCCCCTTCTTCCATCTTCAAAGTACATCATGTCAACCTCTGGTTCTGTTGTTACAGTCCTTTTTCTGACTCTGACTCTCTGGCCTCTCTCTTACGTGAGCCTTTGTGTTTACATTGGATGAACAACCTGGGTAATCCAGAATAATCTTCCATCTCAAGATCCTTAACTTAATCAAATCTCCAAAATCCCTTGTCATGGAGGGCAACATGTTCATGGGTTCCAGAGATTAGGGCATGGAAATCTTTGGAGGGCCATTATTCAGCCTATCACACACATCAAGATAAAATAAACATCTTTAGAGAAACTAATGTGTGTGTGCTTCTTCATTATTTTTTAGAATACATTTCTAGATACAACTTGCTGGTCAAATGACATGTCCACGTAAAGGTTTTTGCTCAATATTGCCCTATCTAACATGTGGCAAAAGTCTAATTGAATGAGTATTACTCAATGCAAAAATATTGTATTAATTTACATTCTGACTAGGATTTTATGACATTTGCATTTTATTTTAATGTTCAGTAATGGAATTTCCAAACTTTTTAATTATCTTAACACTTGGCTTTTGGTTGTTCTTTTTTTTATTTGTTTAGTCAGTGTTCAGTAACAAAAATAGGAACTTCCTAGGTTTTTCATATTTAAACAAAATTCTAACAGAATAAAAACATCTCATTAAATAAGATTTCCTCTCTTAGCAAATGTAGAATAGCTATTCCATGAATGTGGCAAAAATAAGCTATTGAAACATTTAAGGAAAAGAAGAAATAAAGCTGTAATTTCCTAGAGAAATCCATAAGCAACATATAAAAAGCACAAGTGTTTCATTTTTTAAAAAGTGTTTGCCTTATGCCACAGGCTTTGACATATTAAATATTACTTTTGGAATCTGTTACGAATGTAAATTTATGAATTGATTTGGAGAATGGTAACAGTATTGACTATATCAAAGCAACGTGAGGGGAAAAAAACAACAACAACGAAATCTTCTACTCCTGTTGTGATGGTAAGCTAGCATGGGTTCCTAGCCACTTCTTCAAAATCAAACTTGAAAAAACCAAAGATGAGAGAAGGAAACATAAACTACAGGAGTTACCTATATAACAAACAGTCTGACTTGATCCACCGCTAGGAGGCTGCCCAAGGCCTTGAACTGCGAGTATGGGAAGTGGTAAGAGGAAGTCCTTGGGGATCTTTCAAGTTTTTCCTTTACTTCTCCCCTCAATGTTTTCCTTTTCATTATCCAGATCATTATCAATACCCAGAGAATAATGATTTAAGGTACAGTTGGGGCCCTAAATACAGAGTAATACAAACAAGGAAATGAGAGTGATGAGCTGAAGAGCTGATGACACAAGGGGAGTTGGTCAAGTGCCCTCACACATTGGAGCTCCTCTAGTTTCTCCTTTTCTAAATCACCAGGGCAGTTAGATCATAGATCTCCCTCAATTTATGAAGGGATTATATCTAATAAAATAGAATGTAAGACAACAATATCACATTAGTACACAAAGATGTTATATATTAGAAAAGAAAAAAATAGAAAAAGAAGGCATGGCATTATAAACATATGTGCACCTATAATACAGACTCAGAACACATAAATCAAAACTTTTCAGGGATAAACAGATAAATTAACAATAAGTTAAACATTATGTTTGCAAATTGTCATTTGAACTTAAAAAAAAAAAACCAATAGAACAGATCAATGAAACTTTGAGCTGGTTCTTTGAAAAGATGGACAAAATTGATAAACCTTTACCAGATTCATCAAAGAGAGAGAGAGAGAGAGAGGACTCAAACAAAATCAGAAATGAAAGAGGAAAACTAACAACTGACACTACAAAAATACAAAGAATTATAAGAGAATATAATGAAAAATTTTATGTCAAATTGGACCACCTAGAAGAAATGGATGAATTATTAGAAATGTGTAACCTCCCAAACTGAAGCAGGAAGAAATAGAAAATTTGAGCAAACTAATTACCAACAATAAAATTGAAGTAGTAATAAAAAGAGTCCTAACAAACAAAAGTCCAGGACAAGGTGGCTTCACAGGTGAACTTGGCCAAATATTTAAAGAAGAGTTAATAACTATTCTCAAACTATTTCAAAAAACAGAAGAGGGAGGAAACCTTTCAAATTCATTCTCTGAAGACAGCATTATCCTGATATCAAAACCAGATAAAGACACTACCAAAAAACCAAAAACAAAACAAAAATAAAACTACAGGTCAATATCTCTTTTGAACACAGATGCAGAAAATCCTCAACAAATATTAGCAAACCCAATCCAACAATACATTACAAAAATCATTAACCACAATCAAGAGTAAATTATCCCTGGGTTGCAAAGGTGGTTCAATATTTGCAAATAAAGCAATGTGATACATCACATAAACAAGAGAAAAGATGAAAACCATATGATCATTTCAGTAGATGCAGAAAAAAAACATTTGATAAAATACAACATTCATTCATGATAAAAACCCTCAACAAAGTACGTTTAAAAGGAACATACATCGGGGCGCCTGGGTGGCACAGCGGTTAGGCGTCTGCCTTCGGCTCAGGGCGTGATCCCGGCGTTATGGGATCGAGCCCCACATCAGTCTCCTCTGCTGTGAGCCTGCTTCTTCCTCTCCCACTACCCCTGCTTGTGTTCCCTCTCTCGCTGGCTGTCTCTATCTCTGTCAAATAAATAAATAAATCTTAAAAAAAAAAAAAAGGAACATACATCAACATAATAAAGGCCCATATATAAAAAATAAAAACAAAAACAAAAACAAGAAAATCCCACAGCTAACCTCATGGTCAATGGTAAAAAACTGAGAGCTTTTCCCTAAGGTCAGGAATAAGACCGGGATGTCCACTCTCACTGCTTTTATTCAACATAGTACTGGAAGTCCTAGCCACAGCAATCAGACAACAAAAAGGAATAAAAGTTATCCAGATTGGTAAGGAAGAAGTAAAACTTTCACTATTTGCAGATGACATGATTAAATAAATAATCCAATAAAAAAGGGTAAAAGACATGAACAGACATTTCTCTGATGAAGACATGCAGATGGCCAACTGACACATGAGAAGATGTTCAACATCAATGATCATCAGGGAAATACAAATCAAAACTACAATGAGACATCACCTCACACCTGTCAGAATGGCTAAAATCAACAACTAAGAAACACCAGATGTTGGTGAAGATGAGGAAAAAAACCCCTAGTGCACTGTTGATGGGAATGTAAACTGGTGCAGCCACTGTGGGAAACATTATGGAGATTCCTCAAGAAGTTAAAAATAGAACTGCCCTACCATCTAGCAATTGCACTACTAGGTATTTACCCAAAGAATACAAAAATCCTAATTCAAATGGATACATGTACCCTGATGTTTATAGCAGCATTATCTACAATAGCCAAATTATGGAAACAGCCCAAGTGACTGATAAATGTATAAAGAAAAGTGTTTATATATACATAATGGAATATTACTCAGCCTTAAAAAAGAAATCTTGCCATTTGCAACCACATTGATGGAGATAGAGAGTACAGTGCTAAGTCAAATAAATCAGTCAGAGAGACAGAAACCATATGATTTCACTCATATGTGGCATTTGAGAAACAAATGAGCAAAGGGACAAAGAGAGAGAGAGAGAGGCAAACCAAGAAACAGACTCTTAACTACAGAGCACAAACTGATGGTTATCAGAGGGGACATGGATGAGGGGATGGAGGATATAGGTGTTGGGGATTAAGGAGGGCACTTGTGGTGATGAGTGCTGGGTGTTGCATGTAAGTGATGAATCACTACATTGTACACCTGAAACTAATATTACGCTGAATGTCAACTAACTGAAATTTAAATAAAAACTTTAAAAAAGGAGACAAACCAAGAAACCAACTCTTAACTATAGAGAATAAACCATGGTTACCAGAAGGTGGGGGGGATGGATGAATAGGTGAAGGGGATTAGGAGTACACTTACATTGATGAGCACTTAGTAATGCATAGAATTGCTGAATCACTATATTGTACACCTGAAACTAATATAACACTGTGTGCTAACTATAGTGGATTTAAAATGAAATAAATAAGTAAATAAGTAAATAAATTTTTAAAAATTTCATTTGATATTTTGCATATCAAGTAGACAAAAAATAAGTAATCGCCCACACTGAATCTAGGAAAGTATTTTCAAGTTGTAAATTATGTCATTTTCTTACTATAATCCTTCTATAGTTTCCCATTATTCTTAGAAAAAATCCCAGAAGGTTCTACAGGTCTCTGAATGATTTGGTTCATGATTTCTTCCTATCTTATTTCATTCTCTTCTCTATATTATTTAATACATTTTTGCCAAACTAGCCTTCTACCTGTCCTCGGAAGATGCCAAACTCTTTCTGGCCTCAGATTTTGGAGTTTACCATTTGTTCCCTGCTACAATAATCTTTCATTTAAAACTAGTGCCTTTGTATTGTTCAGGTCTCTTCTTACAGTAGCTTTTCCTCATCTATTCATGTTACATTGAAAACAATTAAACATACAAAAAAATTGTTCCCCCACCCCCAATTTTCTATGCCAACTCTGTTTCTTGAGGACCTGCCACCATATGATAATACCATCTTGTTTACTTCTTTACTTGTCTACTGTTGGTCTCTCCCTTTAGTATGAGAGCTCTATCAAGACTAAGACTTTTTATTTTACTTTTTACTGCATATTCCCACCTAGCAGAGTTCCTGCCACACATTGCGTGCTGATATGTTACTGAGTAGGGAAGCATGATGGAGAGGAAAAAACATGGCCTTTGGAATCCCAGATTTCCACCTTGCCTAGTCCAGTTTTCTCATCTGTAGAAAGTGTGGTTTTTAACAAGCAGGGTAGGTTGTAGGGATGAACTCATTTCTGAGTTAATTCATATGAAAAGTGCCCAGAATGGTGCCTACCATTTAACAGATAAATTGGTGATGGTAATGAAGAAGATTGGATTTTTGAACCCTTCTTCCTTAGCTCAATTGCCCTTGATGTGGAATTATTAGTACAATTACAAGCTAAAACTGCCAGGGTAGAATTTCTTGGTTCTCTGCCCTTCCTTATTTCTTACAGTAAAACATGAGTGTTACATTCAGGTCAGAAAACCACTTGAACTTCATTTTGATTATTATGACAATGTTATCAGGCCTGCCAGATTAAAGCAATCACCATCTCTGTATTGTTTCTACAATCGGGCAAAGTGGATGGTATGCATTATGATTAAATAACACCGAACCTGCTCTGCCACTTGCATAGAATTAATTTTGGTATAGCTTCCATTTCATTAAAGAAACACTTTAAAACAGGTCAAGTGTAACCAAGACTAAACTGAAAATGCATTATTCTATTTTGGTAGGCCCTCTAAGCTGATACATATTTAATGCAATTTTATAAGGAAGTTCAAATGTCAGGCAGACTCCTTTAAGGAAACAAATGTCTTAAGTCTCACACTAGGTAATTTTAGAATAAACACTCAGTATATCTCTTCCACTATCCTGGAGCATTTCCTGTACAGAAAATAAGCTGTTTGTGTGAGTTATGTGGAATACAGCTGACAGCAGTACACTGAATAATGTTCTCTTTATTGTGTGTGTCTCTTTGGGGCTTACTTTATGCTTTTAGGAATGCCTTAGATTTTTCTACATCTTCTTTCATGGTATTGGATTCTTGGAATTATGGAAGTTTAATGAAATTTTGGTCCATGCCTTGTTGTTTATTCACATATTAATAGTCTTATTTATCAGGCTGTGCAGTCAGCAAGATAACCACAGTGTCTTTTAACTTTTCCCTAAGCGTAAAAACAGCTCCTTTTAGATAAAACCACTTTCTGCATTAAATATCACTTTAAAAATGTCTGTTTTTTAATAGACATTTTAATAGAAAAAAAGTTCTATTTCTATAGCTCTGTTGATTTTTCAAAACTGATTGCATGGACTAATGAGTCATGTACACAGGGCATTAGCATTTGGCACTGTGGTGTGGGAGCTAGGCAGAGGAATTAAGTTGTACAGTGGAGTTGTGAGCGTGGCCATAAATCATTAAGTGTAGTGTTTGGCTCTCAAAACACTCAAATCAATTGAAAAAGGAGAGAGTTGAAATTCCTTTCCTTCCTGCCAGAGTGCTTTGGGAGAATGTGAAATGAGAATTTCTATGCTTTATGTTTCAACTTGTGTCATAAGTTGCAAAAGATCACAGGATTTTCTAGGAATATTTCCCCAGATTTAAAGACACCCTAAACTGATCATTTTCCAGAAAAAAAAAAAAAAGATCTCTGAATGTATACTGAGAGGTCTTTTTTTTTTTTTTCTTATAGCCAGATCACTCTGCCTAGAGCCTCCTGCCATTTAGAAAACCCCAGAATACCTCAACCGCGTATTCTCCCACTACCGTGTCCTGTTTTGCAGGAAACGGCAGTACATACCCCATTCATCTTGGTAATAAAGAGGGAAACCTGGGCTCCTTCTTCATCTAGCCCCCAAACTCCAGAGTCTTCAAGTCCTATGTATTTGGCCTTTTAAAGGATATCTCAAATTTATTTCCACTTTTCTCTCTCTCTAAGATTTATTTATTTATTTGAGAGAGAGAGCCAGAGAGAGAGCACAAGCAGGGGGAGCAGCAGAGGGAGAAGGAGAAGCAGGGTCCCTGCTCAGCAGGGAACCCAATGTGGGGCTCCATCCCAGGACTCTGGGATCATGACCAGAGCCAAAGGCAATGCCTAATCAACAGAGCCACCTGGGCGCCCCTAAATCCACTTCTTAAACTCCCTTGTTTCACTTGGGTAAACTGCCATTCCCTTTTAACTGATCTCTTGCTGTTGTCTTTTTCTACATTGGTCAATTGATCAAACTTCTTTCTACGCTGCTTGTTCTAAAACTCAGATGACCTCACATTATTTTCCTGTTTTAAATCATTTACTGTTCCCCATAACGTCATCGTAAAGCTCTATTCCTTTTTTTAATATCTTATTTTATTTAAATTCAATCAATTAACATATAGAGTATCATTAGCTTCAGATTTTTTTTTTTTTGTAAAGCTCTATTTTTTAAGTTAACCCAAAGCTCTGGCACAATCTTACTTATCTTACCTGTTCCATCCCTGTCGTCCCTTCAAATGTAACCATTGGGATCAAACTCCTGAACATGTCATGCATGTTCTTTCATTCCTCTGTGGCTTTGCACCCATTGTTCCTACCTTCCTTTTTAATTTCACTCTTACTTTACCTTTTAAAACTCAGCTCGGGCTCAACCTAACCAGAAAGCCTTTGGGATCCATCTCCTAATTTGAGTTCTTCTTCCTTGTGAAGCTATAAAATCCTCCTGGTGTCTTTATCATAAAACTCAGGATACTTGTTCTGTAGTAGAAGATAGCAAGTGCTTGCATGTTTGTCAGACTTAATAATCTTCTCTTGGTATTAACCCTCCCTAAATTCTCTGAGGAACTGCCTTCCCTAGAACACCATCCCTTCCAGAAACTTTCTCTTTTTTGGTGTCCCCAGGCTCAGCATTCACAGTTGCTCCTACCTCTTTTGCCACTTCTTGTGTTCTTCCAGAGCTCCTTGCCATCCTTCCTCTGTGCAACTAGGAGTGTTTCTTGCAACTCTATCTTTAGACTTCTGATCTTTTTTTTCATACATTTACTCACCATGAATATGGTTTCTTATATTTAGAAATAACACCTCTGTGGGATAAATCCTGAATCTCTATTCTTAATCCAGACCATACTCCAAGATCCTCCACTATCACTTAAAATTCCTTTGTAGTATTTATCAAATTTGCCATCACGTATTTGCATGATTTTATGATTGCCCAAATAACTCATTACACTGTAAATTTCATGGCTCCCCTTTATTTTCCTAGTGCCTGGCACTATGTTTTTTATATACACACACACACATATGCACACACACACACACACATATTCCTTAGCAGTGAAAGTGCATCTTATTCCAAACAATATATATATTTAATTGTATATATATTTCATATACAATATATATGAACTCAATAATTACTTGCCAAATAGATGAATAGTAACCAGATATTATTGGGACTATGCTAAAAGGGACTATTTTTGTTTCTGAACTGCACTTCAGAAATGTAAACAGTATTCCCATATTTTTATTTTTATTTTTAAAATTTTAATTCCAGTGTAGTCAACATGCAGTTTTTTAAAATTTCTTGTTTTGTTTTAACAGAATCCCCATATTTTAAAGTGTTGTGTGTCTATGCCAAGAGATGGTTCCTGAAAACTTGTTTTGTGACATTTCTAGACCATTAAGCATTTTCAGGCTATGTAAAGAAGGAAAGAGTGAGAGGAGAGAAGTGTTATTCAGTATGGCTGAAAGAACACTTCCATTGATCTCAAGCCAAGTAAAAGCAGATTTAGGAAAACGTGGAGAATTAGACTGACAGGTGCAGGGTTTGCAAATTGTACACTGCCCTCTAGTGGTGTCATTCTCATTGCAGCCATCATAGTTCAGTATAGTAAAATAATTTTCAATCGACAGTAAAATATTTTGTTCTAAGAAAATCAGTACATATTAATATAATTTTATGATAGATGGAAATATAATATTGTGGGCAAGTAGTAGCTTTTTGTACTTTTCACAAAGAGGACATAGGGACTGGTGGTCGGCCTGAGTTTGATATTTACTGTCCAGATTTCGGAAGCTATAGAGATTACTGTCTGTCTCACTGAGGAAAATTTAAAGAGATTAACTGAATCTGGGCACTGCTTCAGAGTGGGGAGAGAAAACTAGTTGGGATAAGATGAATTTTCACAGCTAAGGAGCAAGAGTTCCTGTTTCCTTTGGGCCTTATGTAGTCTTAAAAGAAATCAGGTCTACCACTGAAGCTAAAGTGACTTTATGGAAAAAGTTTGTGTGTATGGCTTATGAAAGTTTACTAACAAATTATCCCAAAATGTAGTAGATTAAGATGATGATATTCATTTTGCCCCAAATCTGCAATCTGGAGGGGCTCAACAAGAACAACTCTGTTTCACTTGGTGAAAACCAGGGAGGCTTAAAGCCTGGGGGTGAAATCACATGGAGGCTCATTCACGCACTTGTCTGCCACCAGGGCTGGGAAGACTCTGACCACTGGGGGCTGGAACAGCTGAGGCTCCTTGGGTGTCTCTGTCTCTGTGGGAACTCTCTATGTGCACTTTCTAGCATGGCGGCTTCAGGACAGCCAGTATTCTTCTATTATCGTGTCAGGGCTCTCAGTGAGTGTGTCATGAGAGAGATGACTAAGAAGAAGCTTATGACCTAGCCTTAAAATACACAGTATCACTTCGCCATGTTTAACTGGTTGAAGAAATGACGAAGGTCCACCTAGTCTCAAGGCGAGGGAGCATAGGTCCTTCTTCTTTAGAGTAATGTGAATGTCACATTGTCGGAAGAGCATGTGGCATTGATATATATATTGATGTAACCAGTAAAATGAGCTTTAGAGCAATCATGAGGTATTGGTTACAAAGTATATTGCCAAACAATGAATCATGGAACACTACATCAAAAACTAATGATGTACTGTATGGTGACTAACATAACAAAATAATACATTAAAAAAAAAAAAGTATATTGCCAATGTCAGGGAGAATTCCAGTTTGGGAAGTCTCCAAAAAAAAACCTACTGGAGAAGTGCTTCAAAGGAAAGTCAGCATTTGGGTACCTGTCACATCAAGGACTTTAATGTCAGATTATGAAATCACCCCCATTTGTTCTTTTTACCAGGCTGGGATCTCTCAATAAGAATCATCTGTTTTGTTTTTTTGACCATCCCTTATTTCTAGTTGTTAAACATAACTCATTTTTTATGTTAAATATTGATCATGATCAATACTTCTTCTTTGCCACTGCTGCTAACTTCTCCAGGTACTCAACAGCGCATATCCAGTTTACATAATGTCTCTGGGCATTACTCTCTGCTCCTCTAATCTATCTTAAATATTGCTACCACTGTTTCTATTTTCCCTAGCATCTTATGAAAATTTTCAAACATATATCAAAGTTGAAAGGATTATGCAGTAACACCAGTATACTAATACCCAAATGTCTAACCTATTGCTAATTCTGTTATCATATATTAATCTACTGATACATCCCTCTATCCATGCACAAATCCATCTATTTTAATGATTCATATCAAAGCAAGTTGCATGCAGAAGTATACTTCATTCCTAAATAATTCAGAATGCATATCATTAACCAGCATTCAGTATTTGTATTCAATACTTTTTTAAGGTAAGATTATGCATACATCTTAAATATACCATATGACAGGTTTACAATACATTTTTTAAATTCCATTTTTATTATGCCTTTCCCCTTCCTAAGAAACTTAAATGGCTTTCTACTGTCTATCAAAAGAAGCCACCCCCAATCTTTTCTTAACATCAATTATCCAACTATTTTTTAAATCACTTCCCTTTCCTTCTGCAGTGTGAGTCCTACATAATCTGTGATGGCCATTCACACTTCCGTGAGTGTCACGCTGAAGACAAGTTGGAGAGGACTGTGAGAGTGGTTTGGCATATTAGATTGTGGGTAAGTAACTCTTTAAGTGCAACACCTAGGTTAAAAATCCAGGCGCCGCCACTAACTTGTTTTATGGTTTAGGGTACATTACTTAATCTAAGACTTAGTTTTCTAATCTTTAAATTGTAAACCTATCCACAAAGGTTCCTGTCAGGGTTAGTGACAATAGGTGTAGGGACCAATTAGAATGCTTGACACATAGTAGGTGCTCAAGAAATGACACACAGCAAGTGCTCACTAATATTGATTAATATGAAGAAGAAATAGTAAAGGTTCACCTCAAGAAACTTAAAACCCAATCCTGTATTGTACTAATAAAAAATAATTTTCAGCATAAAACAATTTTTACCCCAGACATATTTATTTATTTATTTATTTATTTATTTATTTAATTTAGTTTTTAAATCAATTAGCCAACATATAGTACATCATTAGTTTCAGGCGTAGTGTTCAATAATTCATCAGTTGTGTTTAAAAAAAACCATAACTTTACTATGTATTAAGCAGCAAGCAAAGCTTCGCTTCATACTCAGGCAGAAAGACCTGTGTATAAATAACATGTTGTTCTATTCCTCATTTGGATTCACATGTGAGTGAATGAACACTTAGGGGATAAAGTATGTGGAGAGATGGATGGATGGGCCACATTTCTGTTAGTATTTTTCTTCAAATCTCCTTCAAGTACCCTGAATATATATACTCACCGAAATATTTCTATCATAAGGTCTTTCTAAACACTACATTGAAAAACCCTTATCTCCTGGGTTAAATGTTGAGCTCAGTGCTTAACACATAGGTTTTCAATAAATGTGAACTATAATTATTGTCCTTGTATTTGTCCATTTAGGAGAAAAAAGCATGTCAAAGACTCAGCTTACATAAGAAAAATGCCCTTTTATATAGTGTATGCTCATGTACAGAATAAATCTGCCACTAAAATTCACTGTAAAAAAAACCTACGAGTATGTTTTTTTCTCAAATGAATTATTTGCAGAACCATTCAATAATTATTATTTTTACTACTTTTAGGCACCTTGTTCTGTTCTCAGAACAAAGATGTTTTCACAAAGCCAAACTCTTCCATTAGAAGTCCTCCAAACCACGTAAAATTTACTCTGTAGGACGATTAGAGACCTGCAAATTTATTAGCTTTTTGGTATATATGTTTTGTCTAGTTTTTAGGATGGGCAGACATAAAAAGTAATCGTAGTATTCTGTGTTTTCTTACTTCAAAAAAAATCATCTTGACAAAGTAGAAACGCCAAGTTGTGGAATCAAGAAAACACTGTATGGAACAGTAATCACTGGGTAACTTGTCTAACAGCCTCTTAAGTTCAACGTACATTACAAGAGGTAAGAAGCCATGTCCCTTTCACCTACCACAGAACAAGTACAAAAGATACGTTTGCTGCATAAGTAAATAAAATACTAGTTTACTGTAGTTTGATCAGCAAAAATTTTCCTTCCAGCTGACTGAAGACCTCTGGTGAGCCAAAGAGCAATTAATTGTTCTACTTTTCATTTTTAAAAGGTAAAAATAAAAAGTTACTAAGTCTGAGAATTTCAATCTGTTGTGAGGGGAGGTACGATGTTCATGGGCTTTAGGTCTAGTGGATATAGAGTTCCTGTCATTTATTATTTATTTAATGTATTCTTATAATTTTTCCCTTTCCTCACTTCAGTACAAAGATGAGACGAAAACAATGCAAGTGGTTATTGAATTTCATCTTAAACTGGTGCTATTTATATGTCACTATTCCTTCGTAAAGCTTTGACTGTAAATTTCGATGAAATGCGAATCAAATGAGGGAATACATGATGTATCTGTGCAGTAATTAGTGGGATAGAGATTTGACAATTACCCAGCTAATCTGATCAACAAAGACAGCCAAATTGGGTAGTTTAAGTCTCAAAGTGGATTTACTTGGCCTAGTCAATCCAAATTGACTATGCACATTAATTACATTAAAGACATAGCTGCCAACATTCTCCTCACTGCAGGATACATGGAAAGAGCTCAAAAATAGGGGATGATGAAGGACACTGAAAGGAAACAAATGGTAGCAAGTAACCAAGTAAAATGGAGCTGGGAGAAGCAAAAAGAAACCCCAGGATTTAATTGTAACCTGAAAAAAAGAGAAAAAGCCAAGGCCATAAAAAAAAATTTAAAAAGAAAACTAATGTCTAATAATACAAGAAATAATGGAAAAGGAGAGAAGCAGTGCGAGATGTTGGTGTAATCCTATGGAAAATATGTCAACATATCATCTTTTGTGTAAATAGGTTAAAGATGATTAAAAAACTCCGACCTCTTTGGTTTTCAGTGATTTAAACAATATGCTTTTATTTACTTGTAGTATTTGAACTAGAAAATCTCCAATTCCTTCACTGATCAATCTGTAGAGTTGCTAGCACTAAATGTAGCTATTGTCAGGAGTGGGAAAATCTACAAAATTAAATTATTTCCTAAAATAAAATTGTAGCTGAAAAATTCAAGGGTGTGACCAGCAAACTACAATGTAAGATAATATAAACTTAAAGCAATTTTGTATAGCTTATTTATATTAAAGATATTCAAAGAAAAGAAACACCAATTTGGCTTCAGATCAGTTTTTCCTGTATTAGATGTTTAGTTGAGGAAATCCAGGGGGAGGAAGTTATGACTGCTGAGAGTACCAACAGCATTCATTTCTCTTGCTTATACCATCTTCTATCTCCAGTCCCCAACACTCCACATTTCATGGCTAGTTAGACTTTAAATGTATGCTTTTATTTCATCGGAGATTCATTACACTGAAATATATGAGAATCTGCAAAAATTAGAATTCAATTGAATGCAATCATCCTCATTTAAAATAAATCTTTTCCACTGGAAAAGAAACTACCTCTGCAAGGTTGCTTTTTGTTTCTGCTCTGGATAACAGTTGATCAGTGGCGAGAGATGATTCTCACCCCTGGCACCACAAAACCACGTCATTCATTCCCTTTCAGAATTATCATGGGAACCAAATTCCGGCCCACTTTTGCTTTATGATCTGGTCTGGAAAAATAAGTTCCCACATTACTATAGTATTGCAGTCACAGCAATTACAGCTGTGTCATTAATTCCTGGAGCTCATTCATGATCAATAGTTCCTGATCCTCAATATTTCTTGTTATGAGAATATTTCCTTAAGTCAAGCAAAGCTGACTTGGCAGGAATTAGGATTTAAGAACTTGCAAATTGACATTTTAGGTACTATCACATATTGTCTAGATTGGAATTACTTTTCTAGGTGTTTTGAAAACATCTAGGTACCATTCACTTCTTTCTTTCCAGAGAGGGGTTTAACATCTTTTCTATAGCAGCAGTGTCTGATAGAATTTTCTGTGAGGATGGAAACATTCGTCTTTTTTTTTTTTAAAGATTTTATTTATTTGACAGAGAGAGAGACACCCAGAGAGAGAGGGAACACAAGCAGGGGGAGTGGGAGAGGAAGAAGCAGGCTCCCCGTGGAGCAGGGAGCCCAATGCGGTGCTTGATTCCAGGACCCTGGATTCACGCCCTGAGCCGAAGGCAGACGCTTAACACTGAGCCACTCAGGTGCCCCGGATGGGAACATTCTGTCGTCTGATACGGCAAGCACTAACCACTTGTAACTATTGAGCACTTGAATGTGGCCAGAGCAACTGTAGAAATTATTTTTAAATTTTATATAATTGCAATTAATTTAAATGTAGATAGGTACAGAGCTGGGAAGAGAGTGAAGGAGGGAGGCACTTGCCTCGGGCACATAATGTAAGAGAACACCAAAAAATTCAGTAAGCAAGAGAAAAAAAAAATTGAAAGCAATATTTTTTAAGAATCAAAATTAATGCAAAACAGCCACGATAAACAAATATGAAAACTTTCAATAAATCCAAAACCAATATTACATATTTTTTTCTATTACCTCTGGCTACACATGGCCTAACGGGGCACTGATCCTGTTTTTATTTAAAATGCTGTTATTTTATTTATCATAAGGTTTCTGCAGGATATTTGATTCCTAAAGTATTGCATTTGAGTTTATCTTGATTACTGAGTTTTTTGGTACTCGTTTAAATTTTGTGTCTGAGCCTAGCGCTTCACTGATTTCACCCTAGTCCCAGCCCTGCGTGAGAGGGAACCCAAACTGGAAGGTAGCTGACGCAGGCAAGTTGCTATCAAGTGGCTGGATGGTCTTCTGGATAAATGCTACTAATTCAGAGGGCTCAACATCAGTCTCTGCTTCTGACAGGTTAATTATTCATTCAGTGGTGGAGTGTTTATTCACCCCAGGTAAGGAAGAGGCCATGGTATTGTTGTCCATGCATAGCCTCCTTCTCTGACAACATGGCTCCTCCACAGGAATGGGGGTGCTCAGGACACAGGCTGGCTGAAATCCACTTGGTGAGAGACCTTTCCACCTGATTATTCAGTGCCTCTTCTCTAATAGATCCTCCTTGGTCCTTATTAAAGTGCAGTTTTAAAAAATGTTCATGTGAGGAGGGCACATGATGTGATGAGCCCTGGGTGTTATACGCCACTCAGGAGTCATTAAACACTATACCAAAAACAAATGATGTACTATATGTTGCCTAATTGAATTTAAATTAAAAAAAAGAAAGAAAAAATGCTCATGTGTTATGTATACGGGGTGAAAGGCCACCACTTGACTTAGAAAAAATCTCTGAAGAGGCAAACAGCTGGTGAATGATCCGAAAAGATTCAAAGAAGCTGGGGGAGGGTGGCTGGTATTGAGTATTTGGGTGGGATAAATTGTATTTACTGTAAACACTTTTATGTTCTATCTATCTTGTGGGTACTGGTAAGAAGTTCATACACTGGTCTGGTCCAAGGACCACTGGTCTCTATATCCACACATTCCATATTAAAAGCATACATTCTAAAGCTAACAAAACAAAACAGGCTATATTCATTCATGCAACACGTATGTACTGAGTGTATGCTACTTATTAGTCAATTTTCTAGGTGCTGATGAAGTAATATTGAACAAAGAAATAAAGTTCATGTTCTCTTACAGCTTAGACAAATAGGAAAATATATAAAATTACAGATTATAATAAAATACTTAAAAATACAGCAGAAAAGGGGACAGGTCCTCGCTGACGAGGGGGTTTCAAAGTAGAAATGTAAAGCAACGTAGGCAGCCAAACATGCAGATATCCAAGGAATGAGCATTTTTGAGCAGCAGGAGCCTGGAGGGCAAATGCCCTGCCCCAAAAGCTTGTGTTTGAGGAACAGCAAGAGGTCAGTGTGTCTGGAGCTGAGCGACTTGGAGGGAGAACGATAAGAAATACAATTAGAGAGATAATGCAGGGCCAGGTTAGGGCTCCTTGGCAAGTGTAAGGATATATATTTCATGTTGAGTGATACAGGAAACCACTGGAGGGTTTAAACAGGAGCAAGACACTATCTGATTTATATTCACAAAGAATCATTTTGACTGTTGTGTGAAAAATAGACTTGAAAAGATATAAGGGTGATTGTTTCCATCATGTCACCATTTAATTTCTCAGGCTGTTCCCTGAAATAGAAACCTGGTGGGTCAGGCAAATGACAGTAGACAATGGCAATGTCACCAGGTGGTAGCTCTAATTGCAGCTACTGTGCCTTAGGTACCGTCATTATTAGAGCAGATTAGCACAATGTGGTGCGAAGGTCTGGCAGGCAGTATGAAGCTACTGGTCTAATACTGGGTACTGGTTAATAGTCATCATAAATGAATCAAGGCCGGATCAAAAGCAGCTTGCATTCACCTGAAATGGACATCAGTATACATTCCTGGTCCTGCCCCAGGGATTTGTCAAAATATAGATTGGAGGTGACCTCGATCCACAATGGTCAAACATCAGATTAGTTTACTGTATGCTGACATCATGTTAATCAGATCTAATGAGCAGTTAAGGCCAATAATCCGCATGCCTTATTAGACATGCGTATTCTAGAGCACAGGAGAAAAATCCTACAAACATTCAGGAGCAGGCTTAATCAGTGAAAATTTTAGGGGTTCCACTGTGTTATATGCATGCCAATATATTCCCTTCAGAGTGAAGGACAAATTTTGCATCTCACCTTATTGCTAAGAAAGTCCCAGAGTGCTTGATAGAATTCTGGGCTTAGAGGTGGCAAAGATTACACTTTGCAATAATGCTTAAATCCTTTATCAGGTGACTCAGAATGCTACCAGTTTTGAGTTGCGTCAAGAATGAGAGAAGTTTCTGCAGCAGTTTTGGCTTCAGTGTAAGTAACCTTGATGCCAGAGTCATACTAAATGGCAAATCCCATAATATTAGAGGTACCAGGGTAAATAAGAATGCAGTGCGGGTTCTCTGTCAAGCTGTGAATAGAAAATTGCTGTAAAAACCCTAGTGTTCTAGATCAAGGCCCTTCTATTGCAGCGGAGTTCTCTTCATGGAAAGCAGCTCCTGGCATGCTACTTGGCTCTAGAAAGACCAAAGGACATCAGCGGACCACATGACTGGAGCTCTCCCTCACAAACTTGATAACCCAAGTCATATTGTCTGGTAGGCAGAGCAACCATTCACTGAACAATTGGACTAGTCTGTTATGAGAAGGGAGGGTTGCTGCTACATAATAAGGAAGCAAGACATATTTTAAAACTTGGGGGGTCCACTGCAGCATTTCTTTTTATTCAACCATATGCTGAATTAACTTCAAATGGTGGATTACAGCCACCACAGCCTGTTAAGGGCATAGCAATCAAGACTGGAGGTCAAGCCACCTAGCCTCAGAGAACGGATGACATCAAGAATGAGGGATGTTGGGAATGAGTGGTAGGGGATGATGATGGATCAGCTACGGCTTTGGCAACTGCAATAGCGAGAGCCCGTTCTACTGATCCGTGCCTTTCCACTTTGTCCTCAGAATTTATGACCAGTTGTGATCTGTAAGAAGCCATGGCAGGATGGAAGGAGTTCTTCTGGATCTGTGTGGTGCAGCTGATGGGCCATAGCACGTGCTGCCAGTGTTCCGCCGAAATCCAGCCTGGCCTCACTCACTGTTTCAGCATATGCCTCCTCAGCTCCTGGGCAGTTTTGTGTCTAAAGTCCTGAAACTGTGATTCTTTTTGGAGAAATGCCCTTGGGTTCTTAGACAGTTTTATGGGCATGTGACAAGAGCCAAAGTGCCTGGAAGTTACCCTCTCTTGTGGAGACCTTGAGCTAGTGAATGAATGGCTGGTATGGGAAGATGAGAGTTCCATTTTCATGCTCAAGTGGGAATAACTTTCAGTTCATTTCACACTGCAGGGTCCCCTTGCAGGATCAGGAGAGCTTTTCTTGATTTCTTCCCCTTCCCCGTCCTGCTTCTCCCATTCCTTTGATGGCTTCTACTAAGCTTCTAGGGCTTCTCCATAGTAAAATATCAAAAAAAAAAAAATCTCATTTTAGGATCTATTTCTGGGCAATCTGGCCTAAGACAGATTCCTATTACACACTGACATGGAAGATTTAAATAGGATATTTGAGTCTGGAACTCACAGCAGAAATCTGGGTAAGAAATACCTACTTCAGAGTTGTTGGCGTATTGATTCTATATAATCATGAGGCTAGACGAGATCACCTAAGGAGTGAGTGTATATAAAGGAAAAGGCTCAGGAAATAAGGTTTCAGTTTTTCTTAATCTTCCACCACTACTTTTACCAATTCAACTAAATTTACACTGGTTTACTTAGGTTTGGTCTCAGGACAGATCCTGACTCAAGCTCTATGACAGTTCTCAAATTAGTCTCCCTCATTTCTAGTTGTTTCCTAATTATACATCACATTTTATCTATCAAACTTGCCCTCTAAAGGTATGTAGTCTGAGGGCATGACTGATTTATAGGTCCCCGTATAAGCAAACCAAGATGGATCTCTCAGTAAGCCAGAACATTAAACACCTGTTCAGAGATGCAAACGCTTGGCTCAGGTTCAGCTGAAAGAATTCCCAATACATTTTCCATTTAGGGAACACTTTCACCTTGACCTTGCTGGAAAATATGTTGGAATATTGGAAAGACAAATCTGGCAAAATATGGAGAGAGAAAGATTTACACAAGTAAAATCAAAGTATGTATTTGATCAAAAGAAAAGATCTATTTAAAATGCTATGACTTATACAATGGCTTGTACACAGTATATCTATAAAAAATATTTGTTGAATAAATTGTATTGACTCTGCCATGCATCTGCATTTTCTGCAGAATAAACTACGGTACATGAACAAGAGAAGAGGAAGCTTTGGGAATATTATTTTATACACTATATACCATCTTTACCTAACATTCTCTATGATATTTCTAGGTAAAGACCAATAGAACAATTTTGTTGAAACTTCCTCAAGTAAATGAAGTCTAGGGAATATAACAGGAAGTGATGGAAACTAACTGAAATATTGTTAAGGTGGTGGCTTTTGAGTTTCTTTTCATAAGTAGATTAGATTTTGTGAGCTGCTTCCCACATAGAACAAAAAGCCTGAAAGTGTTTTATTTAAAAGAAAATTCTAGATGTTGGCTTGAATTGAAAGTACTAGGCTTTCTTTCTTTTTGACAGTTTGCTTTTGAAAGATTTTTCTTGTGAAATACATAATACGCTGTTGCTAGTTGAATATAATGATTCCTCACCGTAGAAGAAATAAAAGAAAGGCCAAATTTTGCTAATTTTACATCTTGAGGACCTATTTGGGAGCCATATGTGTGTTAAAAAGCAGCAACCAGCGTTAATATCAAAAGCAGCTTTTCAAAACACAAACAAAAAAAAAGTAAGTGTGGATAAATGAATGCGGCTGTGTTCGCACTGAAGATATTTTGACAGTCGTGATCACATACACTGTTTTAAACTTACATAGCTTCTCTGTAGCTTTTGGATCAACTTTAACATATCTAACGCACACAAATCCTTTTAGAATAAGAAGAAAAAAGAGTCACAGGTCTGTCTTATATGTCCTAAATCAAACTAGAAATATAAACTAAGAAAAAATTCTGGAGTGGCCAGAAAATTCGAAGTATAACACTCAAAGCATAATTGCAATTAAATAATATAGGGTGAAAAGATTCAGAGATAAAGAATAGGAGAACATTTTTAACGTTCAGTAACAATTCAACATTTGTTATTTATCCCATGCTTGGATGTTTCCTATTCACAACTGCGAGATCATGTTTACACAATCCTGAATAGCAAAAATTGTAATGTTCAGTTTCATACATATTTACTAAAAAAAGCCTCAAGGATCTTGATAGGTTCCAAATCCTTCCCTGTGTTATTGATTCAGCTGACACTTGTATGTTGTGAGTAAAGAGAGTGTGTCCTCTTATTCAAAGTTCCATCTCAAAGGCCCCTAAAGTGATTTATGTATCTTTCTCCTCATAATCCATATTTTCCAGCTTCCATGTCTTGTACTTACATCCCTTTAAACAAACTTTTTGTTAGTTGATTAAGTCACACCCATTCTTCAAGGCCCTATTTATATAACATCCTTCTAAGAAACCATCTCTGATGCATCCTGTCCTCACCAAGGGGAAGTGATCATTCTCTCAATTCCTGTAGCTTTCTGTCTACACTTTCTTGGCTAATGCAGAAGGGAATGGTTCCCATGACCACGCCCAGTTTCAGTGATTTTCTAGGAAGCTCATAGGACTGAGCTTCTGGTCATAATCACGGCTATGATTTATTACAGTGAAAGGATAAAACCAAAATCAGGAAAAGGAAAAGGCATATGGAATGAAGTCCAGAGGAAATCAGGAGCAAATTTCTAAATTTACTCCCAGTGGAGTCATACAGGATGCACTTAAATCCTGCAGCACTAAGTTGTGACCACAGATGTGAAGTGCTATCTACCGGGGGAATTCATTAGAAACTCAATGCCCAAAGTCTTCACTGGCGGCTAACCAGAGGGTAACCCATTGCCTAGCATGTACTCAAATTCCAGACTTCCATAAGGAAGGCAAGTATTTTGGATAAACCATATTTTTTTCATAGTTCAGGCACAGTGAACCATTCTTATAATTTAAGGTGGTATGCCATGCCTGAAATCCAACTTCCCAGATGCCAGCCAAGGGCCCACCTTGCCAGCAGGCCTTTTTAAGAGAAGAATCTCAGGCCTGCTCTGTTATCTTTTTTTGCACAGGGAGTGATCAGTTTTACTTAATTAATTTATATATATGGGGTCTCAACTCTTTCATTGTAAGCTCACTGAGTATATGGAAGTCCTCATTTGCAGCATAGAATATAAATACTGATGGGAAACATTCCACAAATATTGAGGATTAGAAAGTTCTGCTGGTTCAATAGAGAACTGCAAGACACGGGCAGGAAAGCAGACTCAGTCGTGTGGAGAGAAGTTCTGCTATCCCACAGGGGACGGAATCCTCTGTGGTACCTGGGATTTTCCCGTATCAAAGAATTGGGGATGACACAAACTTGATAAAAACTAAGAAAGATGTCCATTTTGGGTAATACTGCTACTGACCTAAGATAATTTATTATTGTTAAATATATATTTCTTCTTATTTCACTCAGAACACAATCCATATATTGTAACTCACGTCTCAAATTCACTTGCTTACAAAAAGATTTACGGAGCGCTTACTTGGTGCTGTCATTGAGATATAAATAATTGAGTCCTATAATAAGTATCGCTAATATTTGCGCAGTGCCTGGCACTGTTCTAAACACCACTCCAAGAGCTAGATGCTATTACATATTCTCCTTTTACAGATAAAATTATTAAGGAAATTAAATAACCCACCTAAGCAGTTTCTTTGGAATCCATGCTCTTAATTACTCTGTTAAACTGATTATCACACCCTTGAAAAGCTCATAGTCTCTCTCTCTCTTTTTTTTTTTTTTGACATAAAAATTAGTTTGACAAAATCAGACAAAAAGTATCCTGGTTCTGGTTTAACTTTTTTTTTCTCCACCACTTTAAAAGTTAAAGGACTCAAATGTTGCTAGATTTTGCCATTTCACACTTGGTAGGTTACATGGTCCTAATGAAAAGTTTATCCCTTAATAATTCATGAAAAAGTAGGAGGACTCAACAATGTATTTAGCATTTGTGACTGTCATTCTGAGAATGAATAAAAGGAAAGTCATATTGGCTTAAAAAAATAAACATGCACACAGTAACCTTTTTATCTCTACGGGTGTCTGAGAGTTGAGTTTTTGCGATTGTACAATCAGACTATTTAAGAAGAGAGCTTTTCATTTCCCCCTGAATATAATGCGTTTTTGTCATTAATTGTCTCCCACACAGGGATGCAATTAATACATAGCAGAGCCTGGAAGAACTCACAGAAGGGAAACTACACTCCTTGACTTTTTTATCTCTCAAAGAAGAAGTTAAAAGGTTAAAAGTTATAAATAATCTGCATTATGTCAAACTCAAACAACAGCTTGGAAATGCAGTATAATTGTACCCCTGGATCATGAAACAGTATTTGGTGTAACAAAGGAGTTGGCGGTATGTTTACAAGTGTCTGGGTTGACATTAACATTCAGGTTCAGAAAGATGACAATGTTCTGCAGTGGCAGATGAGGCTCTTCATGATGTGACTAAGACAACAGACATTTGAAAGGTATTGTTTTAATTTACCACCACTTATGGAAACCTCCAAGTGAAAGATACCATCACCCTCATGTCACAGAGGAGGCAACTCTACCTGGCAGGTTAAGTGACTGTCTCACGGTCACATAAGAAGGGGCAGCACGGCAGCTGACTCTCAGATCCTTTGCCCAGAGTGACTACTGGACCACATTGCCTCTCAAATTTCTATGAAGGCGCTCAGATTTGAATGTAATTATAAATGTTCAGTCCCACGTGTTGAGCTGGGATTCTCTCTGGGTCTCTTATATATCTCTACGTCTTGTAAGCAGAATCGTTGCCTACTTTAGTTCTGGACTATCTTTTTAAGGATGCTTGTATAAGGCACAGCATCGTCACGTAGAGATATTGTCTCACAGAGCAATGCACAGGCATACTTCCTGTCTATTGAAAATAGGAGCGTTTCCCAAGTGTGGGGTTGCATTCCTGTAACCAATCCAGTGTGCTTGCAGAAGTCACCTGACCATCTTAGCATTGTCTCCTAAGAACTGGCCTCAGGAAACCAGCTAAAGAAAATGCTGATACTCTGGCTACTGCTCTTTTTCAATGAGTAATAAAGTTCTTTGATTCTGAAAACAAAATAAAACACTTTCCTAAACTGAAAGTGGATCTGTGTTCTCTAGCGCCTGCAGTTGACAACTATTTGGGGGGCTCTTTTGAAGTAAAATAATATAAAATTACAAAATATACAAAAGTAAGCTCAAGGCTGCAGAGGGTGCTGGCAATTGAGTGGCCTTGCAGAACGGGTTCTATTCAAAGGAAATCCATCTTTGTCTAAATCACATTTTTGGAAGTCATAATTTTCTGATTTGATAAATGCCTCTAAATGACTTCTCACTCCCCAAACACAAAGTCTGTACATTGCATTGTGTCTCATTTCAGAGAATAGCCCTGATGTCTGTTTTCTAGGCACAATAAAAATCTAGAGTATCCCTGCCTTGCCATAATCTTTTTGACACTCTGGTGTTTTGCTTAGATTTATAGACAATCTAGGGTAGGGAGTACTTTGGTTTTTTCATCCATTGACTTTATAAAACAAATATGACTAACCTAATGTCTTAAGTTATTTCTAAAACTTGTCCTAGTTAATATGAATGTAGTTGAGCCTAAACCCGTGGAAAAACTGAGTTCATGGAAATTAAGCCATGAATGTTGATACAGTTTCAAGTCGGGTATGCGACAGCTCCATGATGCTTGAAATAAGAGAAAAAAGCCCCATACTTTGCATGACATTCTGAAAGTCACAAATTATCTTTTGTGTATAGCACTGAAAAGGAAAAATGGCAACTCATTTTGTTGTGTGGAATCGTGTCCTCTTACCATGGCAAAAGCTCAAAATAGTTAAAACCATTAACAAGTCATATTTGTATATTGCTCACAAACACATAAAATATGAAAATCAATAAACAATTAAGTAAATACAGTAAATACAGTTTACCTACTTTTGAAATATTACTTGATCGACTTGCTGATCGCCCCGGGGATTTGTCATTCTGAAAAATAAAATTAGAGACATTGATTAAGAATATAGCAATAGTCTTTACTGTGGAGAAAAGAGAGCACGGCACAGGTCGACGTCTAAATGTTAGCATATTGTTCTGACTGATAGATACACAAATTGCTTACATATAGTGGCTTTTGTCTTACCAAATTTTATTTCTCTAGTATATATCATTGTCCTTGTGAAAATGTTTCTATTAGCATTGAGATATATATATATATATATATATATATATATATATATATATATCAGTCTAGAAGTATTTATTACCAGGAAGTGTTTATTCCTCTAGAAAAATAAATGTGGTTCCTTTGAAATAAATTAGAAAATGAATATATAGTCCATTATTTCCTCTTTCCCTTTTGCCACCAGGAAGATCTGAGTAAATTCTGTTTCTAGTGTCAGTAACTATCACATACCAAGTACATGATGCAGACATCTAACTCCTGCTCTTTTTTAAAAATTTTCCAGCTTGAGATAATTGACATACAGCATTGTGCAAATTTTTTATTTTATTTTAATTATTTCTTATTATGTTCAATTATCCCACTCTTTTAAAATACATATTATTCATTTCTTCTGTTAATTTGCTTTTAAAATACAAATATTTAGAAGATACTTTTAAATCTAAAATACTCAATTGTTTGAATTAAAGACCTTTAAAATCATTTTAAAATTTAAAACTTCAAAATAAGTTAAAAAATTATAGCTTTAGTTCTTGTCTCTTATAAGATTTCCAATTTAGTAGAAAAGAAGCATGAAAAAAGGTTTTGAATAGATACATTAAAAAAAAAAAAACTTACAATTTTAAGGTAGAGAGAGACCTTAAAGAATGGAGCCTCCTCTTTTGAAGCCCAGAGGCCTTTTTTTCCCAGCAATGGCAGTGCTCATGCCCAAGCCTGGGCCAGCCCAAGGCCTTCTCTCTTGTCCAGTCTGGTTGTTCTTTCTGCCCTGCCAATTATCTACTAGTGGAAAACTGACTGACTAATCGAAATGTATGGGTATCATGCATTTTACATGTACCAAGAGATCACAGTACACCTTTCCTTCTGTAGAGAAAATGTTGGAAGAAGCTGTTCTAGAAACCAAAAATTTGTGAGGAATCTGAATTAACTCTTTAGAATTTTTAAAAAAAATTTTCTGAGCATCTGGACTCGGCATCAACGTGGACCTGCATAGACAACCATGGTGCATCTTGACAGAGGTCAACTTTGAGAACTAATCTGTCCTAACAACCTGCAGGGCTGAAACTGCCCCATGATGACTGTTCCAGACCGTTTCAGAAACCCAGTGATGACAGGAGATGGCAAATGTTATCGTGGAGAAACAGGAGCTGCATTTACTGCAAACTGTCACTGTGTCATGCACAGGCTTGCAGCTATTCCAGCTAAATATTTTTTTCCTTTACATGCGACATCCATCTCATACAACCACTGATGTCCCTGTGGAGCGTGTTATTACAGACCAAGATGAGTCACAATGACACGATTAGTTACACCTCCTAACACGCCCGTGATCCAGCTGGAGATTAATGTATATGCTGCCAGCAGACATTTTTCCTTGATTAGCTTCCTCTGGTGATGGAGAGAGGTACTTTCCTCCTGACATCTCAACTTCTCTTCTAGAGACTAGAAAACAAAACCAATCCATCTTCCCTTCTGTGTGAAATTCGGGATTTTGACACACTATTTCATGAACAGAGGTAAATAAGTCACATAATATAATAGACTGGGGGCGAATTTTGTGGCAGTGGTTGTTTTGTTATGTTTTCTATATTTACATCGTATTTGAAAACACAGTTAAGGAACTAGAATTGAAAGGTGTTTCGCAAGAACCCACGACTACTATAGAAATTTAACATGGCATCCGATTTAATTTTTCAAACCAAATAGGACTTTGTGGTGTTTTGAGATAAACACAAGGAGGATCGGGTTCCCCCCACAACTGTGAATGAGTTTGGCATGAAGTTATAGTAAGGAGATGATTCCCATACTCTTCAGCAGCAACGCCTTGGCTAATGGGGCGGAAGCACTGGCTTGCTTATTTAATACTTCAAGAGATCTTTTAACCTGAAATCCTTTGGTTCTATTTTCTCCTACTAAAAGACTAGGCATTGCAAGAAATAAAGGAGCTTAGGCGAGGGTTATGTGTTTTGCCCTGGCTAAGTTCCCTATTGTTTCTAGCTCAGTTAACGGGGACAGGGGGTGCGCACCGCCGCCTTGTGGCAGCGCCGCCGGGGGGGCGCCCGACCTGCTCTGGCAGGAGCATACTGTTTGGCCAGGCTGGGAGCTCCTCACGGTAACATGGGGAAGATAGTATCTTGGGGATGGTTGTAAGAATCAAATGAGCTGTATATAAACGCTGTTTATAGTTTGCAAGGCTGTACAATTTCCATTACCACTCACAGGAAACACCCAAGGAATCTCCCTCAAAAATCACAATGATCATCACAGGTTACTAGACTCGTAATTTAAACGTGAACATGCTAGCTTCTCTGTCCTGCAATTCTGCCTCTATTGAGGATTAGATTCTGGCATGTAAAATTTGAGAATGAAAAATCAAACTCTTCTCCCCCCAAGGGGATTAAGGTAGTTTGGTCTGCCTTGCTTTTGAAGCAAAGCGCCGGAAGAACTTTTGTTCTTGGAAAACTTCCAAAGCAATTTATCTAATTTGCTACTAATTAACAGGGTGGCTTGTCCCATTACTATTGCGATGACATATTCTTCTTTGTAGATTAGTCAAATGCGGTTGTTATACCTTGTTATGGTCAGCTTAAATTCTTTACCTTACATTAAATAGAAGCTTAGACTCTAACATAAGTTACTGGTACCCAAACCGTAGTAACCCTTTAGGTCACTAAAAGTTGGAACCAACAAGTGTCAGACAGGTCTGCATGAGGAGTATGGGATCATCAAGCAGTAATGTTGAGACGCTATCTCAGCAGATTGATTTTAGCAGATCATTCACAGTATGCAAAGGGACAGACCTCTAATTTTATAAGTGGTTTTTAACATTTTCAAGAAGTTCCTAATTTTTGTTTGGTATAAATATATCTGATACTGCTGGTTTTGTTTTGAGATTATTAAGCATATAATTGTTTTTAGAATTTGATCTTACAGAACATGGTTGGATTTTTATTATCAGAAAGGAAAATGATCACCAGATGAGAAAATCATTACTAAATTGTTTTAACATATTTTTAATATTATAATATAAGGAAAATGATGTAATTCCTTTAAAAGGCAATACTCTGTGTTTCAGAATATACAATATGGCTGGACATGTATGTATCCACACATGAATACTCTGTATATTATACCAGTGATCAGAAGAGGGCAGTAAGGAAACTTGAAGGAAGTTTTTTATGGAACTGAAGGAAAATAACTAACTATTCCTGAGTGAAGAAACCAGAATAAGATCCTCACATTTCACTGATATAATGCTATTCTCTAGTTGTTTTCCTTGGTGCCCTCACCTCCACCCCCTATCCTTGTCCAGGCTAAAAGTCAAGAATATTTAAAAGAAGATAAAGAAATGAGGCAATTTTGAAGGTCATCTGAAGAATTCTAAGTGGAAAATGGAACTATTTTTGCTAAGGTAATTAAAACATGTAATAGAAGAAAAGTCTTTGAAAGCAATGTGGCTTATAAACAAACAAAACACAGAGAAGTTGAATATAGCAATAAAGACTTGATTAATATGTATAAAAAACTCATGTCCACTAAATGAAAAATGCTGTTTTTAAGGTCTATGAAACATTTAAAATTGATTCACCCTCAAATAATACCTTAACAAAAAACTTTAATAGAGATTTTATAGGTCACTTCTTTTGATATTGACACAATAAAATTAGAAATAAAAATTTGAAATGTGACTAATAAATCTTATTCACCACTAATTAATACAGTTTTAGATAATATTTGGTTCAATGAAATGAAAACTCTCTGAAAAATTATAGGCCAGAATCTCTTGAAAATGTTATATTAAGACCTATAGGGAACACAGCAAAAGCTATATCCAGAAAAAAAATTTATAACTGTAAATGCTTTCATTATTAAAGAAAACAGCAATGAAACCCAATAAGAGAATGTAGTAAAAAGAAAATAATAAAATATAAGAGCTAAAACTCATTAAAGAGATATAAATAAGAAGAATAAAGAAATCTTTTCTTACAGCAGGTCCTTGAAGATAATTACAAAATGAATGAATTTCTAGTAAGACTTATTAAGGAAAAGATAAAGCAGAAATGATAAGATGAGAAAGGATAAATAACCAAAGACAGAAAAAATTAGAAAAATCGTAACAGAATGCTACATACAATACTATTGCAACAAATCTGAAAACCTAGAAAAAATTAATCATATTCTAGCAAAGTAAAAGTTGTCAGAATTTATTCAAGAAGAGGAAAATTTGAATAGATACAATAATTAACAAAGAAGAGATTGCATAAATAAATAGAAGTCTATATGCCCTAAAAAGAATAAGGGCATGATGATTTCACAAGTGAGTTTTACCTTACTTTTAAAGAACACATAATTCAATTTTCTTATTATTCTTGACCATAGAAACATAAAATTCCCTAAGTCATGTTATTAATCTTGCAGAAATGAAACTTCAAATGTGTTAAGACAGTACCCAAAAAGAAAGAAAGAGGGAAAATAAAATTATGCTTTAGTCTTATTTGGACCACAGATGCAAAAATTCTTTAAAAATATTAGCATATATCTATGTAGCATGTAACTTTGACACATCAGCAGTGTATCTAAAAAATGCACAGGGAATAGAATAAATAGGATTTATTCCAGATATTTTCCTATCAGGAAATCTGGCAACATTTCATTAGATTAATGCATTGAAAGAGACAAACATTATGATCTTATATGCTGAAAAATATTTGACAAACCTCTGCAGTCTTACTACTATGTAAGATCTAACTAAAATAAGAATTGGAGGAAATCTCTTACATGATAAAGACAATATTTTAAAATCAATGCCCAAATTTTTTCTAAATGGTAAAATACGAGAACTATGTTAAAGAAGTTCTGCTGTAGAAGCTTGCACTTGCTATTATTGTTCAACTATCTTAGAGTTTCTAACAAATATAATAGCAATAAAAGATTTGGTAAGAAAATATATTGAAAAGAAGAAACAAAACAGGGGCCCCTGGGTGGCGCAGTCGTTATGCGTCTGCCTTGGGCTCAGGGCGTGATACTGGCGTTATGGGATCGAGCCCCACATCAGGCTCCTCCGCTATGAGCCTGATTCTTCCTCTCCCACTCCCCCTGCTTGTGTTCCCTCTCTCGCTGGCTGTCTCTATCTCTCTCAAATAAAGTAAAATAAAATAAAATAAAATAAAATAAAATAAAATAAAATAAAATAAAATAAAAAGAAGAAACAAAACAATCTTCTCTTACTGATATTATAGAAATTCCAAGTGTATCTAGTTAAACAAGAAAACTACTACAATTAATGAGACTTTTAAAAAAATTTAGTTACTTAACATATAGTGCAATATTGGTTTCTGGAGTAGAAATCAGTGATTCAGCACTTACATAAACACCCAGTGCTCATCACAAGTGCCCTCTTCAGTACAATGGCTAGATACAGGGTAATTATACCATGGCAGAGTCTACTAAACTTCCTAAAATGCATCATCCCTTCTTCTGTGAACAGAATGGTAATTGTGTATATGTCTTTCCAGTCACACTGTATTTCCCAGCATTCCTTTCAATTACAGGTTGCCTATAACTAAATTCCCACCGGTGAGATGTGAGCAGAGCTCACAATTGTTAGTTTCCTGCCTATCCCATAAATCTAAAATTTCTTCCATGCTCTTTTTCTACTGTTCAGTGCAAAGATGGTGACTCTCAGAGCAAGCCAGGAAACCACATATTAAAGATAGTAGAGATGAATTCTCCTGAGTCCTTAATTGACCACATGGTGAGGAGCCCTCTTCCAATTTGGAACATACACTCTAAACTGTCATGAAAGAGAAATAAACTTGTATTTCTTTGGAGCCATCACATTTTTTGGATTTATTTGTCAGTTCAGTCTATCCTAATGGAAATACTGCAAGATCAATAGCTTTTTTCCTCTCTAGCAATAAATATCCAGAAATGTGATAATAAAAACAAAAACCACAAAATATTTAAGAATAAATTTAACAAAGAAATTATTGAATCTTAATAAAAAGATAAATTATAGAATCTCATTGAGGAGATCATGATCTGAACAAATGAAAGCCCTACTTTTGACAAGAAGATAATTTATTTCTTACTTTGTGAAGCAGAAAGGAAATTGATAAAATTATCTTAAGGAACATATATAGAAAAAGAAATGCCTGAGAATAGCCAAGAAAATAATGAAAAAAAGAAAGATCTCCTTATGCCAGGCATTGCCCATATTAAAAGTCACTGTGATTAAGTCGATATGGCATTGACATAAGAATTGACCAAAAGGTCAGTGAAATCCAGAATAGAAAATCCAGAAACAGATAAAATAATTTCACATATAACAAAGTTGGTATTTCCAGTCAAAATTGAAAGGAAAGTTGACATAATAAATGCTTCTGACAACTGACTATCTACATGGAAGAAAAAATCAAACCCATGCATACTAAATGGCATATACAATCATCTATGGTTTTCATTTCCAGACGAAAAAAGTCTTGAATATAAAAAATTTTAAAAATTTGAAATAGAAGGGGGAATGAACCATGGGAGAATATGGACTCTGGGAAACAAACTGAGGGCTGCAGAGGGGAGGGGGGTGGGGGATTGGGATAGGCCGGTGATGTGTACTAAGGAGGGCACATATTGCATGGTTCACTGGGTGTTATATGCAAGTAATGAATCATGGAACATTGCATCAAAAACTGCATATGATCTGTATGGTGACTAATATAACAAAATAAATATTATTAAAAAAATTGAAATAAGCCTAAATTATTAATTCAATGTTGGGGTAAGGAAGTCTATATAACTAATATGAGAACCAGAAGCTGTAAGTGATATTTGATTCTATTTGATTATGTCTGGAAAAAATATAAAAATTAAAGTGTGTAAACAAACAATAAAGTTATAAAAAAGCACAGCATGGAAGACTGATCAAGTTCAATCTCTGTAATACTCAAAGAGATTTTTGTCTATTCACAAAAAAGGCAACAGAAGAAATCCAATAGAAAAAAATTAAGTAAAAGATAGGGATAGAAATTCATAAAAAAGGGACCACAGATTGTTAATAAACATATGATAAGATGCTTAAAATCACAAACTGTCAGAAAAATGCTAACTAAAGAAAAAAAAAAGTAAAGTACTTTACACCCATCATGTTGGAATGATTGAAAAGAGTGATAGCCCTCTGTTGCTGGTGGGGATAAGAAGAACGAGGGCTCTCAAAAATTGCCAGAAGTGTGAATTTCTGCAGTATCATTTGAAAATACATCTGGCAACATCTGTTAAAATTAAAAATAGCACTTTATGCAGTAATCTCTCTCCTGGGAATCTATCCCAGAGAAGTAAAAGCACTGGTTCGTAAGAATATGCGAATAAGGACACTTAATACAGCTCTGTTATTAATTGGAAAAAAAAAATGGTGGCAGTAAAGATGTACCAGTTGCGAAGTTGGTGTTTTCTCAGAACTTTAAGGCCACTGTCCTGAACCGTACTCTGCTGCTGGGGCTCTGCAAACCACATTTCTGTTTTGTCACCAACTTCCCCTGAAGCTCTGCTAAGAGGGGGGCAACACAAGGCAAACTGAAAGGCTGGAAAAGGAAACGGGGATTTGCTCCAACCCATTTGCTTTCTGCTGGCTTCTTGTCTGCTCCAAGTGTGAGTATCATCCTAGAAATGCCCCCCCCCCCCCCCCCCCCCCCCCCCCCCCCCCCCCCCCCCCCNCCCCCCCCCCCCGTACCCGCAGGCTCCTCCCATACCAGTAGCTGATACAGCTGGCAGTTTTTCTAACAACCTCAGAAACAGACCCCACACTTTGTAGATACCAGCACCAGCCAGCTGGCTCCCTCCTCAGAAGTATGAGTTTCCATTCCAGGGGCCCCCTTTTCAAGCTTTAAATGATTCCAATTTCTTTTCTTTGTTCAACCAGACAAAGCAACACATCTTTACAAAGGTCTGATTTCTCTATGTTAAAACAAAAGTCTGATTTCTCCCTCCTGATTAGATCCTGACTAATGGAGTAAACAATGGTCACCAATAGAGAAATGATGACATAAGTTATAGTAGGGCCCCACTTTAGAATATTATGCAATTATGAAATAAAACAAATCAGCTCTTTGCCATCTGACCAAAGAGGTTTCCACAAGATAAGACCAAGTGTGAAAAGTAAAATGAGAAGTGGTATGATTACTTAAAAATCATAGAAGGACAGAACTTCTATGAGTGCCAATGTTACAGATATTCATGTGTAGACATATATTTGTGTGTGACTATATAAGCATAGAAAGTCATAGAAGGATACTCATGAGTGTGTTAACATGTGTTTCTTGGGGGGAAAGTGGAACAGCAGATATCAAATTAAGAAAATTAAAGAAACAAAAATGGAAAGTTAGTCTTAGTCATCAAAGATTATATACCATAAAAGGATAAAGCTGTGCGTGTGTGTGTGTGTGTGTGTGTGTGTGAAAGAGAGATCAAAAGAGCTACAAGAAACATTTGGTGTTTATATTCCCCAAGACAATACAGTGTATGAACATAAAGGCATGAAATTAATTATTTAGTCAAGTAGGATTGGTGGGGGAAAAAAAGGATTTGTGGTTATGACATTTGGATTAGGGCTTCATTACTAACCATGTGACCATAAGAAAATCATCTACCTTCTCTGGCCTCGGCTTGCTGAATTTGCAAAATGGGCATAGGAACACCTGAATGGTTACCTTTTCAAAATAGTAGTAGAAGCAAATATGATATACTTTGAAAAAGCGTGTTCCAAATACAGTGTAAGGCACTGTATAAGTATAACTAGGACTCGTAGAATTACCAAGCTTGGATTTGCTGCAGTTAAAGGAAGATTATTGAAAAGGACATTTATTGGTCAGCAGTCACGTTTATTTTTTTAATTTTTAAAAAAGATTTTATTTATTTATTTGACAGAGAGAGCACAAGCAAGGGGAGTGGCAGGCAGGGGGAGAGGGAGAAGCAGGATCCCCGCTAAGCAAGGAGCCCAATGCAGGACTCAATCCCAGACCCTGGGATCATGACCTGAGCTGAAGGCAGACGCTTAACCAACTGAGTGACCCAGGCATCCGGCAGTCACATTTATTATTAAATTATACACTACATAGAATTTACTGAAAATACTCTTAATTTTCTTAAAAGCAAACATATTCTTAAATACCAAATTTAATGAAAAAACTTACTAATCTTGCAAATGATGATACTGAATAAAAGCCTTGTATCTATTCAGATAGCCTAAACAATTATTTTGGCTAGCAAATAAAGAATATAAAAATCATGTGATGGAAATCTCCCTTCCCTCCCTAAAAGAGGCATGCAAAAACACCCTCTTAATGTGCACACTTCTAAAAGAAAAACTCTCTACTGATGACTGACATGCCATTCCAAACAAGTCAGCAATTGTAATCCTAGCATGAGAACAAAAGGACACGTTTTTTAGAAAGGTTTGTACACTCCAGGACCAAAACGTTTCAAACAGAGTCTTGTTTGGATGGACAGAAAAATAACATAGTAAAAATAATAGGGTAAAGTAATTATTGGCTAAATTGCCAAAGCACCAGAGAAAAGGCCCTGAGGGTTTAATTTACATATCTTTACAGTTCTGAAAAGATAGAAAGGGCCCTGGACTGCTGCTAAAATGTAGAAGGTGATGTTTTCAGTTCAGCGGCTAGTTTGAAAAGGTGATTCCTGCTCTGTCTGTCTGTCTGTTTGTTTTCACAGTATATAGAGTAAGGTCAGCATAAGCTCGAATGTACAACATTTGAACCCTCCTAAGAGTGAAATATAAACAGTTTTATTTGTTCCCACAGTTCTATTCTATATGACTATGTCCACATTAAAAACAGGAAGCTCACCACACTTCTAGTATTCTAAGAATATACACCTAATTTACAAAACTTCTTGTATTTTTTTATTGATGCATGTTTTAAATTATTTTTGGTCATATGCTTTCTATTACAATACTCTTAATTAATATTGTCAAAAAAATCTACTGTCAGTTTCTAATTATTTTGGCAAAAAAACCCAATATATGTATATATGTATATATATAAAGTCCCATTCCTTATTAATTAACTGGCTGTTTTTTTTTTTTTATAAATGCTAAACATTTCCCCCAATTTTTGGCCTTTTTCTGTCTTGGCATCTTAGAGTTTAAGTAATACTTTGTGTGTTCATTTGAGTTCCAGATGTTGTGTATGCAGGTGTGCTAGACATCTATTTGTCACTTGAGATCTGTGTCCCACTCTTCATACAGATCTGTGTCCAGGAGGCACACCTGGATGGATCTAGATCATCACAGACCCTTGGCTCTCTGACTTCTGATTTCATTCCGCCGATGTGGACCCCCAGGAGGAGATTACAGGAATAGAGGGCAATGAGACAGAATAATTATTCCCTCTCTGAAATATCACCAGAGGCAGGCTCTGTCCCTTGATTGGAGGTCTCAGCAGTTGTCAGGTAGCCCTCTCCACAAGACCCACCGTGTCTCTGCGTTCTGAAAAATGTTCCTTCTCTCTGACTTTTCAAGCCCTGGGTGGTAACACTCCCTGCGGTCTCTAGCCAGAGAGCACTGAACTAACCCCTTGTATCTTCTCCATGCTCTGGTCACACCCATTGTAAACAGACTATTAATTCCCCCCAAATTATCCAATTCAGAAGTGCCATCTGTTTCTTTCTGCACCTTGATGGATATAGGTCATTATTAGTATTCTTTGTATAGCCTTATCATTATTAATTTTTGCTTAGTTTTATCGAATTAAGATCTTAGAAGTTTGCTCTAGAGGCATGGCCGTATTTTATCTACTACAGTCTGCAGCTACTAGAGAATCTATCAAGTAGTTTCAAACGATTTTTTGTATTAGAGTACATTATTTCCTTCTATGGGTTTAATTTAAGATTGGAGACATGTTTGTAAGACAGTCCATGTATTAGAGATCAACCATTTGAAATGTGCTGCATGGTAGGATTTTTTCATTAGCATTTTTCATCTTTCATTCAATTAAAAGCACTTTAATGACCATATATTTCTTAAGACACTGTCAGGGAAAATTCAGGCTAGCTTTTTTTTTTTTTTCCTAAATTTTGGAACAGGATTTAAAAATTCTGAAGTCTTCACGGCACACACACAAACACACACACGTTTACGCAAATGTCTGTTGAGGCAAGTTTCTGATCCATGCAAAGACTGGTAATTCTTCCTTCTGTACTTGTGGGAGAGCCTCCCATGTGATGTGCTACTTCCAGTCTGTTCCATTCCTGTGCCAGACTTCTATTCTTGTCCCCACTCCATTATTCAACTCTTTCTCCCTCCTTCCTTCTGTCAGTAATATATAAAGAAATGTGATGAAATTTTATCCTTGGGTATGTAAATTTTGGTTCTGTAAAATAGAGAAGACACATGAGATTTTCCTAGTTGGATAAATAGGCACAATGAGTTAGATATGGATAGGAACATAGTACCAGGAAAGGTGATATTGTCTAAGTTTCAGGACTTTCCCTCACTGTCTTTTATTTCTGGCCCGCTTTTGACAATTTCTCAATACATTATAATATTGGCCCATCAGGGAGTTTGGAGTAACAAATTTCTTTTTTCTTTTCTTTTCTTTTCTTTTCTTTTCTTTTCTTTTCTTTTCTTTTGTTTCTTTTTTTCTTTTCTTTCTTTTCTTTTCTCTTCTCTTCCTTTTCTTTCTTTCTTTCTTTCTTTCTTTCTTTCTTTCTTTCTTTCTTTCTTTCTTTCAGGTTTTAGTTATTTATTTGACAGAGAGAGAGACAGTACTTGCCTGTGCACAGGAGCTCGGGGAATATAGGGTGGGGAGAGGGAGAGAGAGAGAAGCAGACTCCTCGCTGAGCAGGGAGCCTGATGCTGGGCTTGATTCCAGGACTCTGAGATCATGAACTGAGCCAAAGGCAGCCGCTTAACTGACTGAGCCACCCAGGCACCCCTGGAGTTACAAATTCTTAAGGCAACATTTCATGGAGCTCTTTCAAGAAGGAAGACCGAAAATCAATCTTAGTTAGCATAAATGCAAATCTCATGCATGCAGGAAAACAGCACCGCTGGATTGTTTCTAAATTATTACAGCAGCTTTAACATAACTTTTCTCCCTTTATCTTTCTCTTCTCTCTCCATTGCTATAGAGTAATCCTTCCTTAAGCTATGTTTTAAAACAATCAAAAAACTCTGAACTCACACTTTAGACCATTATTCCAGGATTCTTGTCCATTATTATCAGGGTAATTATTAGACAAATGATAGAGGGTAGGAAAACAGGTGACCTCACAAAGTCCTTAGTAAAATCAAGTTACTTTTTCCATATATGCACTCTCTTGGATCCAAGAGGGAATGATTAGGAATGGCACTGGAAAGTTATTACTTAATATGGTATTATAGCTAATAAATGGTAAATTTGCCAGAATGACTGGGCTCAAATTCTAACTACACCACTTAAGGTCCATCTTGGGCAAGATACTTATCTGCTTGCAATTTCTGTTGATGCCCCTGTAGAATGTTGATAATATGATAGTCCTCTAAAGATTGTCATGAGAATTAAATTAGAAAGTGGGGATAAACTGTTTAGCATGGAACATAATGGGCTAACCAAGTCGTATCATAGGTAGTTTTACATTTTACATAAACTTTAAATCTTATTTATATACAGCCTGTATTTCATTACCTGAGAGGCATAATCTGTTAGAAATGGAAGTTTTGAATCCATTTCTTGAAAATGGGGAAAAATCAGTTTCAGAAATATGTTATGAAACATTTTTTCATAAAATTAAAACTATCCTTCCCTTCAAATCTCACCTATGGATAGTGGTAGGAGTGTGAGATTCTGTCCATCCCAAACAGCAAGGCCAATGTGGAACAGGATATCTGCTTCTGGCTCTCATCTGCGTGACACTCAAAACTAAGCCTCAGTGGGCCTTGGTCACTTCTAGAAAAGTCTTAACAAGTTGGCATATTGTAAAGGACAACTCTAAGAAAATATGTATACCATGAAGAGATGGGAAGAAATTATTTCTGACTACCAAAAAGACATTAAATAGTAAATACATCATCATCATCATAAATAAGCATAAGAATGAACTTGCAGTCAGATGTACTTGTTCAAATTCTACATCCTTTCATACTCACTAGCTATGTGAACTTGGGTCAGTCACTTTACTTCTCAGTGTCTCATGTTATTCTTTCATTGGATTTTTAATGATTAGCAATATTATAAGTAGCAGACTGAGTAGGATTTTTGGCCTGTGTCTCAATAAAGAATGATAGAAGTGGCTCTAAAATGAAAGGTTTTAGCCACTGGATTTCCATTAACTCCCTGATTCTCCACCACACACACAGAAGTCATGCCAAATAAACATACAATGTGAGTAAAAATTTTCTTGCTATACAAATTCGACTTTTATAAAACTCCCCTATCCCCCACTTCTAACTAAGTTACTGTCTTCAAACTTCCTTCACATAAAAATTCTGGAGAATCATTGTATATAATAGCAATTACTAATGAAATTGATCTGGGAGTAAATTTATGTATATTATTCTACTATCATTACTTGATAAAGTGTTTCTCAAGGGAAGGAACTATATTTCAGTTGCATTTTTATTCTTCTTAAATTGAATTGAATACCTGCCTGGAACATCATAGATGTTTAATAAATTAAAAAGAACTATTAACAATTCTGTTTGTTTTAGAGAGATATTAGCATAAGTATTCTTGAGAATAACAGGCAATAAGTATGTGATTGTAATTTATATGATATTTCATTGATGAATAAAAAATGTGTCTTTATTTTATACATTTATAATGAAAAAACTAAAATCCATACCTGTTTTTAAAACGTGGCTAAATTATAGAGCCACAAATACAAAGCAACATTGGACTGATTTTGGTTGTAGTATATTATGTTTCGGATTTCATATACAATATTATCAACTACTCCATGTGATAATGCTATTTATGAATGTTTAGTAGCACTCCTGCATTAACCAGAAGCAATTGTACTTTGACCTAAAATGATGAGCTGAAATTTTTAAAAAAGGTAGAAAGAACAGTAGTCAGATATCCCCCGAAAGTGCTACCTGGAATTCTAATATTGTAAGCTAATGCTGCATCTACTTTAGCTTACTCTCCCACAGCGAAGGTATTAGCTTTTATATATTTAAGCTTCTTTAGGCTTATGAAGTGTTTACACGATTTCAACTACCCAGATGCAAAAATCTGAAGGGGCTAACATTAGTTAATTCCTGGTGGAAATCACTGAGATCCCAGACATGCAAAAATGTGCACAGAAGGAACACGAATTAATGACTACTTAATAAAGACATTTGAATTTCTCATAATAGAAATGATCTCTGGGGATAAAATATAATAAAATAAGGGCTGGAATATCTGCTGAAAATTCTCTACTTCAATATCAGAAGTTCAAAAAGCATTAAGATCTTTGACCACAAGCGGATTCAAAACAATTAAAGAATTTTCAACCGCACTGTATGGAATGAATAAAAATCAACACTTCTCTAGATCTTCATGTACTATAAGATAGTCCAGGGAACAATTTAGTTTCTAAAATTTTTGAAAAACAGAAAAAATATAAACTACATAAATTTTAAAAAGAACACAAGAAGATAGATAAGGGCTGTCATCAAAATATCGATGGTTCAAAATAAAACAATGTTAGTAAATTATTATTTATCACCAGAAAGATTCATGTGCTTATGTAATTAGTTTTCTTAAAAGAACAAAATTGAAACTTTATGATGGTTCTTTACTTTGTGGCAGGTTCTAGGAGGCCTACAAACCCGGTAAATGTGATTCAGTTTATGCAAAAAAACAAAAACAAGCATTAAATGGATATAATTATTTGGCTTTATTCCTATCTTTTAAATTTGTTTCAGAGTACAAGATGTACAATTTATTTGTACAGAGTAAATTGCAAATTGCCTTTATGGTAATAGGAGAGAGCTATTTCACAACCTTCTAGATGATAATATTGATTGTTCTAAATGTTAGACAGAATTAAAGTCAACTTAAAATCAGGCACCCTGTAAAACTATAAAAATCCATTATTTCTGTATAAATGCGAGCAGAATCTTAATTTATAAACACATATTTAGAGTTTGTCATGTTCAAGGATTATGGTGTTCCCTTTGTATATGGAATCCAAAGAACATACTGTTCTCTCTGTTGTGCAGTGGTGTTGACTTGCTTGCCCTAGGTCAGCTCCACGTTCAACATTTGTCCCTTAGGGACCAGTGGGTAAATCATCTGCAGCAGCTGGCAGGGTTAGAGTGCAGCTACGTGCAAGAAAGCATCACCTAAAAACCAAAAAGTGCCTGGAACTGCCAAAGTTTGAGTTGGTTGCCAAGCAGCAACCCTGGGTCTAGAAAATACTAGAAATCTAGAAAGATTCTACCTACAGCTATTCTAAATGGGCAAATTAGCAAATCTTCTCTTAGAGGTAAATGGCTACGTAAGAATAAATGTTTTAAGTTAATAAGACATGTTAATTTATAATGTCTCTGTGGAAAAAATGTCCTAAGTGGCATAACATGATAATTAATGACTTAGTTGTTTTAGTGAGACGTTTATATTTCAAGTATTTAAAAATGCATGATAAAATAGTGGCACCAGGGGCTCCTGGGTGGCTCAGTCAGTTAAATGTCTGCCTTTGGCTCAGGTCATGATCCCAGGGTCCTGGGATGGAGCCCCGCATCGGGCTCCCTGCTCAGCAGAGAGCCTGCTTCTCCTTCTGCCCTTAACCCCCCTCGTACTGTCTCTCTCAAACTCTCTAAAATAAATAAATAAAATCTTAAAAAAATATATAGTGGCACCAAAGAAGAAAATACAAAGTTTGGTAAGATAAACAATAAGAATTTAAGTGATAATGCATTTTCCATTCTATATGTGCTTTAGAAAATAAATTTAAAAATAAATCCTCGGCATTTTCATAGCCTATGATTGTGAGGCAGTATAGAACAACATGTAAGGGCACAGACTCTCAAGTCAGAAATCCCAAAGCTGGAGTTCCATCATTTGTTGATTAGCTGTGCAATCTTGGGAAACTTGCTTACCTTCTCTGTGCCTGTTTCTGAAATTGTAAAATGAAAATAATAATGATACTTATCATCAAGTACCTTTATTATAAGAATTAAATGAGATAATTTATGTAAATATCCTAGCCTATGTCCAGTTAATATCTGTTTGCATTTTTATTAAATTATCATGGTTAGAGTGACATCATTTTTCTTATGGCTTCCAACGATCTTCTAATGTGAAATAAAAAAAAAAAAAGATGAGAAATATGAGCAATCACATGTCTTTAAAGATATCACTGCATTGTATTGCATAGAATTACACATTTTATCAAATCAGTATTTAAAAGTAATGCTGTATGGAGAAATATATTAGCATGAGCAATCAGAGTATTATTAAAAACCAGATCTAAGAGGTATCTTTTGAACTTTCTATTTTACAGATGAAATAGGTATGAATGAGTGAAGTGATTCATTCAAGGCTCTAATGAACTTGTGGCAACTCAGTTTCTGCCAGAAGTCCAGCAATTACTCAGCTGAATTTATTCAATATTCATTATTTCATTCAGTTATTCATTCATTCAGCATATACTTATTGACACTAATAATATTGATGATACCCAGCTGTATCTCTCTGCTGCTTGTATGCAGTGAATAAAATGCAAACTTAAAGGACATAAAAATAATTAAAATTTATAATATATATATAAATTTCATTGATGTTAAAGAATGCTTACTAAGTCATCAGTGAAGTTTTCAACCTGAACTTCACAGAGGTAGCAGATGATGATGAGTTTAAAGACAGGAAGATTGTGCACCATGTAAGCTTCACATAGAAAATGGAGTGTACCAAGTAAAATAATATCCGTGTTTCAACTAGTTATAATCATCTTGCTACTTTACAACAGTAAAGGCTCTATTTTTGGACCTTGACACATGACTTCCCTTTACATGAACCTCCACTAGGTGAGCCATGGGGAACCCAATATGGTCATTACCCCCTTGTCATGTAGACTGTTTACCCGCATAAAGTTGTACAGCAGAACCCATATATGTTCGTAAACTTATTTCATAAGCATTTGTCACAATCCCTTCTTCCCCCAGATTAGTACATTGGTTCTTATTTCAGGTACAGACATGAAGAAAACTGATTGTTATAAAGTATTTGCACCCACATCAGCCCAAGGAAGCCAAGTATCAACATAAAGAACCCAACCTTGTTACACCAGTCATTAGAAATAGTGTGGCCTTTTAATAATCTCAATACTTTTGTAACTGTTCTGTTTTCTTTCTTCCACATCCAAAGAGTATGACCTGTGCCTGTTAATTGTGGTTCGATGAGTTCTTGCATCGCACATCAATAAAAGTAATTATTTTTTATCACGTCTGTCTCACCGAATGTTGCTCCCATCTCCATTAACCGTTTTAAGTCTTTGTGCTGAATTCTTCGTTTTCAGACTTCTAAAACTTGGCATGTCCCAGGAATTACCTCTTAATTTTTTCTTTCTCTATCTATACTTACTTATTGGATGAGTTCTTTTAGTTCTGTGGGTTTAAGGACAACCAATATGATGAAGGTTTCTGAATTCATAAATCCTTGTCTGATCTCTCTGCTGAATCTCAGACTCACCTGTCCAACTTCCTCCTCCTTATCTCCAACTGCCTACTTAGTATCTCTACATAAATATATAATAGGTGACTCAAATTTACTTTTCTAAATCTAAGTCATCCCTAGAATAGTGAAGGATAAGAGCAACTCAGTCTAGGGACTGCCCTAGATAACTGCATTGGAAAGGAGATATCACTGTCCCAATCTTTCATACAACCCTGGGCATTTAAGTAAATGAATGCATTTTAAAACAGAATTTTAATTATGTTCAGAAAAAGAGTAAGGAAGGGGCTCCTGGGTGGCTCAGTCGTTGAGCGTCTGACTTTGGCTCAGGGCGTGATCCCAGAGTCCTGGGATCGAGCCCCACATCAGGCTCCTCTGCTGGGAGCCTGCTTCTTCCTCTCCCACTTCCCCTGCCTGTGCTCCCTCTCGCTGGCTGTCTCTCTGTCAAATAAATAAATAAAATCTTAAAAAAATGAAAAAGAAAAAGAAAAAAAGAGGAAGGTAAAGCTCCCTGTGCCCCAGCACACCCCTCTACATACATCATCCATTCTCCTCACTGCAACGAGAATTAGTCATTAGAAAGTAAATCAGGCCAGTCAGCAGTAAGAATACTGTGAGCATTCCCCACTGCAAGTCGAATTCAATACTCGATAATAAGAGAACAACCAACTCAAAAAATGTGCGAGGATTTGAACACTTCACCAAAGAATACATACAGATGACAAACACACAAAAGATGGTCAACATTGCTAGCCCATCATTAGGAAAATGAAAATTAAAACCACAGTGAGATACCACAGCTCTATCACCTGCAGCAGTGTCTAACATAGTCTGCATCCAATAAAAACATTGATGCTATGAAATAGAGCATGTTAAGCCCTTCACTACTGCACTGGAATAGCCTTCGTCCCTTCTTTAAAATTTTTCCTTCATTTTTTTTTTATTCTTATGATACGCTGCAGTGGTGTCTGTACTAGGACCAGAGTCTTAAAAAAATTGTAGATACTGCTGCCCACCTAGCTTTCCCCAGAGCGCAAAGGATCCTGCTGAAATGAGTAGTGATGCCTAAAATATATAGAATGTTATGATGCCTAAGGGATGTATGGTAAAAAACATAGGATATTTTAAAGAAACTAAGAGCTGGAAAAAAATCAATAGTGAATGACACTGAGTTATATCACATTGAAGAAACATAATACAAAATGCCAAAGTACTCAGCTAGAAGGATTTTATTCTATTACAGTCAACAAATAGTTTTTGTGCACGTAGGAACAAGAAATTGTTTTCCATTAAAAATAAAATCTTGCATAAAATATCATTTACTTTGTTCTTACCTTTTTAACCCTACTTTCTTTTTTTAGTTTTCCCTCTTAGTTAACAAAAGTGAAAAGCCTGATAAATTTAAGATGGACCTAACACATTTAGTTGTATAGGACATATTTAAAAAAAAAACAAAACATCTAATGGATGCGGAGGTAGAGAAACGAGTCTAGGTCTGTCTGAACTGCTTTAAACCACATCCTTGCAGCTCAGGCACAAAGGCAGAGCCATTTGTGTGCATGGGGAAGGGAGCATTCATTTCTTTGTCAGGCTCCAAAAGTAGAGTCCTGGTGTCTCAGTGGCCTTTACCTAGATGACTACTGTGGTTATGCCCATTCTTTTGAGTCCCTCCCAGCACTCTCAGCTTTCTTCAATTGCCTCTTGAAGCAGTTTAGGCTTCCTGGTGGGCTGGATGTGCATGTGTTGAAGAAGGACTAGTAGGGTTATAGGCTTATCTGAACTCCGTAAGCTGCCCTGTAGACCTGGTATTAAAGTGGTTCAGTTCTGATTAGTGTTGCTTCAGAAAAGACTGGAGGAGATCTCTTTTTGCTTCCATATTGGTTTTAGTTAGTAGACCTAACAGAAAAATGCCAAGGACGTATTTTAATCAGATTGCAGACACTTGAAGCAAACATGAGTCTTCCTCAGTTTCTCAGGTAGAAGTTTCCACCAGAGAACCAAAGCCTTCTTTGGGGCCAGTTAAAGTACTTGGCAGAACAAAGCTGAGTTCTGTTTCACTCGTGCCTTGGTTAGATCTCAAAATGTATTTAGCATCAGAGAGCGTTTGCATATTTTTGTAAGGATATTTTCATCATCTGTTATTGCCTCTTAGGTAATATGACACATGAGAGTTTTTTGTAACAAAATTTTTATGTAACAAAAGCTGCTTCAAATTGAGAAGTAATGTATTATCAGCCACCTGGTACATTCATATTAGATACCAAAACATGCCCCAAATGTCTTTATGTACCTAATAAAGGGCTATTTTTCTTATTGGAAATGGTGCTTTAAAAAGTGCTTTATGCCAGGTGATTAACACTCTCCAACCTGCGGTTCTCACAAAAGCAAAGCAGAACAGAATTTCATTCTTTTGTTTGGGATTTAGCCTGAGAAAAATATTTCACTGCCATAAAGACAAAAATCAGAGCGGGATGGATGGCAAAAAAAAAAGCACTCATGAAATTTTAAAACCTGAAGCGTATTTTAAATTACAAATTACTTCAAACATTATAAATATTCCTAATTCTCAGGCCCATTAACTAACGTCTACCTCCTTTCCTAACTTGTTTCTAATGTAAAGTGTCAGTTGCTACTGATAAAAATGTGGAGGAAGAAAGGGAAAAGAAGGAATTCTTTAAGTCCATGGTTGAAATTTCAGAAGACTTGTTTCTTTTTCTCAAATTCTTTTCGGGTTTTTAATGTTTGCTTTATGCAAGAAAGTATCAGTCTGTTATATAAATCAAACAGTACTATATTCTACAACATAGAATTTAATAGCATTTTGATTTTTTCATTTCTTTCCTCTCAAAATGTTTACATGTAGAATATTTGTTCATATCTCAACTACCTCAAACCCTTTATAGCACACTGAGTGGTAAACAGAGTTCATCCACTTGCTCCATGTGATACGTCACAGAGCCCCCTTGCTGAGTCGCCCATGAATCAAACTCTATCTACTGAATATGAGAACTACTAGAGAAATGGACACCATCGACCAGTTCACTGGACAAGCAATTATTCACACATTATGGTGGCTGATGGTCATATATAAAAAATTTGGTATGATGGAAAGGACCTCCTTACTCCTGATGTTTCTGCCAGGCAGAAAGGCAATACTCTATGTGTGATAAAAGTAATAAAATGGGGGCGCCTGGGTAGCTCAGTCGTTAAGCGTCTGCCTTCTGCTCAGGGCATGATTCCAGAGTCCTGGGATCGAGCCCCGCATCAGGCTCCTCCGCTGGGAGCCTGCTTCTTCCTTTCCCTCTCCCCCTGACTGTGTTCCCTCTCTCGCTGGCTGTCTCTCTCTCTCTCTGTCAAATAAATAAATAAAATCTTTGAAAAAAAAGTAATAAAAAGGTCATTTGAAAGTGCACCACATGCTTAGTAAAAACACTAAACTGAAAATCCATGAACTCAAAAATCTGCCCCTCATTTTAAAAGCCTTAAAGAACAATATTCAGTATTAACGACTAAAATAGTATAAGAGATAATCATGTACAATTTCTTAAGATGGCATTCAGAATAAACTCTCAGGAGGAAATAATTTTCTCTTAGAACAAGTTTTGAGTTATATATAATCATTTAAACTCCTTTTATGTGATAATTTTCAGAGATAATTTTTACTTCACACTTTCATGTTAAGATTAAAGTACATTTTCTTTAAAATATGATGACAATCATTATTTTAGGACTTCACAAAATCTTGTGGTAAAAAGCCTATTGTTCTCATTACTCATCTTATGGTGGAGTCTAATTCCCTTCGATATGGCATTCTGCACATAGGTCAGTCACAATACCTGAATGATGGCAAAAGACATAATAAACTGTGATTCTCTTTTTTTTGGTGTTGTTGCAATCACGTTTTGCCGTTTACTTACCATTATGTAAATTAACTGATCATTACAGGCAGGCTTCATGATTGAACTAGACTTGATTCACAATCAGTTAAAATGAGAGACTTGTTGCTCTTTACACACCAGCTGAGAGACCTTCACCACTGTAGCCCTTGAGCAAGACAGATGGCACCATAGAAACTAGTCACCTGTGTCCATCCCTGCCTGCTGCCTCCAGGTTACTATGTTCTCACCCAAACTCCTTCAGTGCAGAGCACATCATATGGTTTGGTCCCCTATAGGTCCTGTTTCCCTGATGCAGGCAGAAGACATAAGACTTGTGGACCAGAGACAAGGACGGTTTGTTACTTAGAGCACCTGCAGTAGCCAGAGTTTCAGCATCTGTGCTAGTTCTCCATGGCCCAGTTCACACCAGGCAATAGGGTGGGAGGCAGGTGATAGATTTATACTGGGTGGACTGTGCTACGGAGCTACAGGAACTCAAATCAGTCGCAATGCACACCTGCTCTGAGCTGTAGAGGGAGACACTACCTTTCTTTTCCAAAGCTCTTCATTATAAAAACCTCCTTGGAAGATGGAATAGAGCACAGTGCCTCTGCAAGCAAGATACACAGAAATGCAAGAGATTCATACAGAATTGTATTCCAACATTAATTCCACTTAATGTAATGCATACAGCTGTCCTCACTGCGGAGGTAAACAGTGGAATAAAGACTCTCTAAAACAGGTAGTTCACAAAGAGCTATGCATCTTGTTACGCAGGAGCTACCAGAGGACACATAGTGGCAATCAGAGAAAAAGAGATTTCCATATCACCTACTATACAGACAAACCTTCTAAGAAATAACATTTATCAGTATAGACATCTCCAGTCTTCCCTTGAGACCCTTCGGATTACAGGTTGTCCTTTTGTAAACTATCTTCTCTTAGGTTCTTCTTGTCCACATTACTCTTTTATCTACGACTCTATACAACAGAGGGTAAGGTGCAGAACACACTGCCCAGGACTCAGAAGACCGGGTTCTAAACTCAATTCTTTCCCATACTAGTTATGTGACCTTGGGTAAGTCATTCAAAATCACTCAGTCATTGTTTTCTTCTATGTGAAATGAGGAGGTCAAATTTCCAGCACTGTTCTGTTACCCCAATTATTCTTTCACTTGTGGTTTCATGGTTTAATTGCTCAGGATTGTTATTGATGTGTGTGTGTCTAATTTGCCCCCTAAGGAAACCCAAAACCCTCATTTATTTGTTGAGGACTCATTATGCAGTATATTATGAAGAAATTGTCCAGTAGAAAGTTTCCAAGAAAAGGTCTATTCTGGCCAGTCACGTGCATATGACATACATTATCTTGATCATGGCTGTTCAGCTTCACGAAAACCCTGGCAGATGGGTATAGACCTCCTGTCATCTCTAGGGTGTAGAGTGAGGATTTACACTGAAAGCAAAGATATGGGTTCAGATCCTGATTCTACCCCTTGGTAACAAAGTGATCTTAGATAAGTTACTTTTTTTTTTAGATCTCTGTTTTCTCATTTAAAGAAACAATCTATATTATGAAGCTATTCTGAGAATTACGAAAGGTTTAAAGGAAACTAGCTCATACTAGATATAAATCAATGTAAACATTTTTTTACCTCCCTCTAAAAAAGCTAGGAAACCTGATATGAGGGTGTTTGAGTGACTTGCCCAAGATCACATAGCTGGCAATTTGTGTTAGTTTCCCTCCAATGTTGTAGATGTTTCCTGATAGATATATGTCTCACAGGAAGGCTGGGATGAAGAGTATGATAAATGCATGCTTCCTTTAAGCTTCCCTGATCTCTCAAGGCAACCACCTTAGAGCTCACGTGGCAATGTGGGCTATGTTAGAATACTATATCTACTTATATTAAAATGTTTTTTTAAAATGTTTTCTTATGGTAAAATTAACATTACATAAAATTTCTCATTCTAACCATTTTTAAGAGTACAATTCAGTGGCACTTTCATAATGCTGTATAATTATTTATTTTCTATTTCATCTTTTCAAGTTTCTATTTTTGCAATGCTTACAGTCTATATAATAAGTTAATACAGTAGTATAAGCATTTTTAATTATTTCTTAAATAAAGGCACACTGAGGATACGCTTACAAATCTTTTATGATGGGTGCAGGACTGAAAATCATGATCCTCTACCAAGTCCACCAACTGAGCTGGGCTCTGCAACTGTGCTCTCTCTCTTCGCATTCCTCTTCCTTGGGCTTGCCATGAATACTGTGAGTCAAACAAACCTGAGTCAATTAACCAGTCCTAAGAGGGATTAGGTTTCTATATCTGGGGGATTAGGAGCTGTCACATTACATGGGAAGGGCTGAGACACAGAAAAAAGTGCTGCAATTTTAGGTACGGTTCAGCTGCTCTAACTGTCACCTTCCATGGAAACTATTCTAGTTCTTTCCAATGGGATAAGAAGAGAAGGGAAATCATTGAACTATGGAAAGGAGAATCTGTGCGTTAATTGCAGCCTTTCTACTTGTAGGGACTGTAAGGCTTAGTAAACAGTTCACTTACATTATCCCATTCCATCCTCAAAAAATTCTATTTTATTTTTAAAAAAATTTTAAAGATTTATTTGGGAGAGAGAGTGTATGAGCAGGGGTAGGGGCAGAAGAAGAGAGAGAGAGGGGAAGCAGACTCCTCTTTGTGTAGGGAGCCTTACCCGGGGCTTGATCTCATAACCCTGAGATCATGACCTGAGCTGAAACCAAGAGTCAGACGCTTAACCAACTGAGCCACCCAGGTACCCCTCAAAAATTTTTATTTTAAAAATGAGTTCACTGAAGTCAAGGAGGATAAATAATTTGCTGATATCTATATAGTAAATGAGGGCCAGAAGAGGGATGGAAATCACAGTGTTACATTGTTTTTCTGCTCAGAAGCTAGTTATCTCCCCTCTATGTAACAGCTGCATCTAAGGGGAGATGCTTGACAGAGTCATGGGGACAAGGTGGTTGGTCAGAGCCTGATCTGCTCGGCGGCAAGAAGACAAGTATTGTAATGATCTTTAAACTTCACCCATAATCAGAATCAACTGGAGATGTTCATTAAAAACACAAATTCCCGTGGGTGGTGTTATATGCAACTAAAGAATCGTTGAACACTACACCCAAAACTAATAATGTATTGTATGTTGGCTAGTAGAACATAATAAAAAATTTTTAAAAAATTAAAAAAATACAAATTCCCAGACCATAATGATAAAGATTTTGAATCCATAAATTGAAGGTGGTACCTAGAAAATCTGTATTTTAAAACATTTCCTAAGTGATTTTGTTAGGAGTCAGCTGTGGGCTGGCTTTTAGAAAAGAGTACATGGATGGGACAAAGTGCTATTTCAAAAATGACATAGTTTTTACTACATATTGGCTGGAATTAAACCTGTCAAATGATTGAAACTAAAAAAATTGTCATTTGAAGAATCAAAATATTTTCTGAATTTTAACATGGAACTTGATGAATTTTTTAATGAAGCTAAGACAAGAAAAGTATATACTCATTGTAAATGAACAATCTCTGGATTTGTGATGTAATGGAAATTTTCGTCTTTTATATTTTTTGTTATTCTGTTAATTATAATAGTTAAATATGTCTGTAGTTCAGAATTAGTTCTCAAATAATTAGAATTATGTTTGGTTTAACTATTGATCCTTACTGGACTCCAATGACCTAATTTTTTAGATTCAATAATTTAGACTTTAAGGCATGTGTTGTTTTATCTAATGACTATCTTTCTGACCTTTAGAGAAAATCAGACCACTCCATACATATAAGAATGAGGTCTGGGCTGGGAAGGGGGGGGGTTTCCTCTGATGGAAATGGATGCCATCTCCAGCCATTATTCTGGAGCAGGAAGGACTGGGCCTTGTTCTGGGATTGAGAACAATCCTCTCCACAGATGGTATTGAGAGAGTTGGGCTTTAGATCCTGAGAAGAGAGAACACAGGGTCAATGACAACTCTAATTAATGGGACAGAAATTGCCCTTAAAACATGGTAGTAGGCTAGGAGCAATGGAGAGAGATGGTCTCACTTTTGGGAACACTTTTGGCTAATGGGCTCCAGGAAAAATAGATAACCTTCAGTTTAAAGTTATATTTTTTTCTTCTTCCTTGGTAAGGCCTATTGCCAAACTCTGAGTAATAAATATGATAGCCTGGTATTTCTCTGCTTTGCAGAAATAGGAGAAGGATACATTTCTTCCTTTGTGTGGAAGCAGACTGACAAGAACTTCAGTCTGATCGTGAGCCAGCAAGTAATCTTCACTCTAATGTCTCTCTAGTCACCATGCTCCACTACCTCATTCATTACCCTACTGACATTTCCAGTAACATCTTTGGGACCGTTAATGTAGGCATTAGCTCCATGGGGATCCCTTATGAGAAATTCTCATTTACTCCATTATCCTGGAGAGCAATTGCACTGTACTGAGAGAAACAGATGGGCATAGTTTGGATTGGATAGCTCAGCTAGTAAAAATTCAAGACTAATAAAGTCAAGGTCAGAAGATTGTTCTCTATGGTAATCAGGGAGCAATTAACTTAGAAAGAGAAATAATTTTCCAAAAGCAGTGATTAAATCTACATCCTGGCTAATGACCGTTGTCATCATGAAGCCCAGGTGAGAGAATAAGGGTGCTTAATCTGTCCATCAACAGACTCATGAGTCCAAAATGACATGTTAACGCCTGTGGGTGCCTCTGACAAGTCTAGACAGGGAAGAACAATTAAAGGCAGGGAAAGGAAAAGGAGAAATAAAAGAAGAGGATCACATGTGTGTTTGTGATCCTGCCAAATTACAATTTATAAGACATGTAGGATGGTGACCACCTGAATACATCTTATACCTACAGGGAGCATACTTTTGGAATTCTGCAATGCTAATATTTGTTATGATAATCTGTTTTTACTCAGAATGGAGCAGAGAGACCTCTCAAAGATCATATCCGGGTGATGGTTTGTTGGTAGTGACATCACTTATAGGACAGCCAGTATGGTTATAGGTTCAGCTCCAGTAAAAAGGTATTTATGAAGGACACAGGCTTTGCAACAGTATTTGGAAGAAATAATTTAAATATATGAACTAAAAATAAAATTCTGTCTGTGTGTATCTGTATAATTAATACAAGTTTTCAGTGAAGAAGAAAAGTGAAAGAAAACAATTATTTGAACCAGTGTTTAGATTATTAGGTAGAGTCAGAGGGACTGAATCAACCACCTGACCTGTATGGGACAACATGAGCTATTCCTGGAAGATAAATCAGAAGGGTGAGACCCTTTCTGCACTTAAAAATGTCTTACTTACATATATCTAGTTCATCTATTTTTAGTAGTACTTCCTTTGATAAGATTTCAGTGGGAGGATTATGATGCTATGGGTGATAAATAGTATTTTCATTTGGTTTTATCCCATTGCTCTCTTTCTTTTACAAAACCGTTTGCATTCATGACACACACATACCTGGTCAGTTAAACATATGTGACTTAAGCAGACATTACATTAAAGTTATTCTGGTGCTTTCACCCAAAGAGGTAAGGTATACTATAGGAAATAATTATCTTGTTATGTTTACCTATTGCTATTTTAAGTGTAGTTTTAAAGCATGTCTATGCAGAGCTTATCTTCTCTTAATTGCAGAAAAATAAAGGAATATCCTTTAAACAATATCCTTAACTCTCATTCTAGAAGGACTATTGAGAGAAGAGAACAGGGGTGAAGGACAATCTTGAATCTGGAAGGAAGCAATATAACAAATGGACTTTGGAATGCTACCTAATACTCTGAATTCACTAGAGATTCAAAACAAAGATTATAAAATTATCTGATGTGGCTTCAAAGTAACCAGAACTGTTTCAGTGCTTTTACTTATTCCCCTGGCTCTCACCTGCTGGCCACAGATAAGTAGATGAGAAGACGCTTGTTGAGCAAAATTGCCAAGCATCTACAGACTGTTTTCAGGCTAAGCCAAATGAACAGGGACAGGCAAATAAGATGGTGTTTAAGAGAAATGTGATACAGAGGATCTTATCACTACAGCTGATTATGGTAATATTAATGTATAAAGAAAGTGGACACAAACTATCACACCTAATTTGCTCCTGTGTTTAAATAGATTCCATTATAATAACAACAGAAAGATGACACACCCTCTTTCATAGAGTAATACTAAACAATTTGCTGAAACTGATAATCTTTCTTAGACTTTAAAAAAGTATAACAAAGTAAATACCCAGAAGCTGGTGCTAAAATATACAGTCTGCATCACAACTTAGACTCTCAATTATGTAACAACACATGCGACTCTAGCTGCAGCTTTGGTTGAGTCTATGCAATAAATCGCCTTAGTTTCAGTGACAAGTATGTCAAATAGAAATGTTCCATAAAATACCAATTTAAATTTAGAAACTGACTCCTATTTTCAAATAAATTTCTATTCCATGAACAGGTGTTGGAGCAGTTTTCAAAGTGACTGTACTTAACTCATTCTCAGGGAGCACTGATTGACTTATTTATTATGTGCATTTTTGCTTTGGTGGTTGTTAGGGCAAGAAGATGCCAAAAATCCACTAGGTAACTTCATGGGATCTTCTTTGTATTATCATACCGAAGTCTTTTTTTCCTAGAGAACAATAAGAAATAGACTACATCTTACTTTGTTCAGGGTGATGCTTTTCATATTTCAGGTGCAGAGTTATAATAGAACTTCATACACCCCGTGAATGACATGGGAAGAAAAACATCTAATTTGTAAATGTGTGAGAGGCCAAATGAGTAAGATATAAAAGTGCCTAGAATAATACCTGACAAATAAGGAAGTAATATTTATAGAACATTTCCTCCCTTGATTGTTCATTGTTTACATTACAATCGAAAGAAGAAAGCCAAGCAATAAATTGGCCTATTATACTTTTTTGCTCTAAAGTAAGAAATAATTATCCTTTTATGCATGCATATATATACTGCCTCATTTCACTAAGGATTATGACAACTCATAAAAATATATGGAAGACAATAAAATTGAAATAAAATCGAACCAAAAAATATATTTACAGACTAAGTAAAACTAGAGACAAAGAAAATATAATAAATTTGAGAAATAGACATTAAGTTCCTATACTTTTTTCCTCACTAAATATAGCAGAAAATTAGGCTTTGACCTCCCAAGTGATCAAAAATAAAGCCAGTTCCAAATTTTGAATACCAATTTAAAAAATATAGCAATCTTAAATAAATATATGTATAGCAATCTTAGAATCTCAGAAATGACATTTTTAAAATAATACTCAATTCCAAAAAGTGTTGCATGGCTTATTTTTCAAGGGACATAGTAATGTAGTGGGTAATGTGCTCATTCATGCAAGCAAAAACACAGTGGGCAGTGGAATTCTGGGAAGATGCCAAGAATCTGTCTTCCCACCTAGACAACAATTACACTGGCAGAATCTTCCTGACATAATTATTTTGGAACTCTAGAGTATATTAAAGGCTTACAATTTCTACGTGAAGGCTTGAATGGTAAACTGTGGTAAATTTTGGTCAATTTCAACTCTTAGTGCAGTATCAGGCAGGCAGCCCCCACTGCTCAGCTATGTGGCTATCAGCTATGGATGTGCTCTGGGAACAGTCTGTAGAAGCCAGGGTAAACAAAAAGAACCCTGTCCTCCAAATAATGGGGATCTATGTACTCATTGCTGATTGCTGTTTTTCACATTGATGTACAGACATCAAAGAAGTGGGTGCCACTTTTGTTGCATAAAGACTCCTCCCCATTGTTACAAGCACCTCTTCCTCAACCTAAAGTGTCTTGAAGGGATTTAAAGTGCTGGAATTCCATTTACCCCCTTTATTTTTCTCTTTTTCCCCTTCTGGAAGCCAGACAGTAGAGACTAGGATATGCAAAAGCAACTGACTCTGTGCAGAGATTAGAAAGTCACTTGTATATACCTGGGAGAAGTGCAGTCTCAGAAAAGACCTAAGAAGACCTAAAGAAGACCACAGACTGATCTACAGCACAGAAGATTGTATTGCTGTTTTAATACAACAATAACTTAATAAATAAAAAATAAAATATCCAAATAAACAATGGGGAAAGGGGGGGAATCTGATTTTCAGAGTTACCACATTATTAGATTCAAAAGTCTAGTTTTTAAAAAAAAATCACAAAGCATACAAAGAAACAGTTAAGTATGGCTCATTCAAAGGTGAAAAAAAAAAATCAACAGAAACTGTCCCTGAAAAAGGGTGGATAGCAGATCTACTAGACAAAGACTAAGAAAACTTTTGTAAAGATGATCAAAGAACTAAAGGAAGATCTGGAGAAAGTCAAGAAAATTATGAATGAACAAAATGGAAATACCAATAAAGAGACAGAAAACCTAAAAGGAATTCAAAAAGGAGTTCTGGAGCTGAAAAGAACAATAGCTGAGATAAAAAATGCAACAGAAGGATTCAAAGGCAAATTTGAACAGGCAGAAGAAAGAATTAGGAAATTGGAAGTTAGGACCATGGAAATTATCATGTCTCAGGACAGGAAAGAAACATTGGAGAAAAGTGAACAGAGCCTAAAGACCCCTCATCTGTGGGGCCCCATCAAGTGGGCCAACATATGCATATGGACTCCCATAGGGTAAGAGAGTGGGGAGCAGAGAGAATATATGAAAAAATAATGGCTGAGAACTTCTCAAGTTTGATGAAAAACATGAATAAAAACAACCAATAAGCTCAACAATTTAAGTAAGATGAACTCAAAGAGATGGGCACTGGGCACCTAATAATTAAACTGTTGAAAGCCAAAGATAAAAAAAGGATCTTGAGAGAAGCGACTCATTATATACAAGAGATCCTCAATAAAATCAACAGAATTTTCATCAGAAACTTTGGAGTACAAAAGGCAGTAGACCAATATATTCAAAGTATAAAAAAGAAAAACACTGTCAACTGAAAATTCTGTATCTGACAAAGCTGTCCTTCAGAAGCGAGGGAGATATTAAGACATTACCAGTTAAACAAAAGCTGAGGGAGTTCATTACCATTAGACCTGCCCTGAAATAAATGCTCTAGGGAGTTCTGTGGATCAAAACCAAAGGACACTAGACAAAAACTGAAACCATATGAAGAAATAAAGATTTTGGTAAAGGTAAATACATGGGCAAATATAAAATCTAGTGTTATTGTAACAATGGTTTGTAACTCCAATACTTATTTTCTAGATGATTTAAGAGACTAATGCAATTATAAGTCTAAAACTTAGCATTATTATAACTTTGATTTACAAATCTACATTTTGTATTTCTAAATAATTTTAGAGACTAATGAATTTAAAACAATCAATTTAAGTTTTTGGACTTACAATGTATAAAGATATAATTCTGTGACATCAACAACTGAAAGGGAAAGGAATTGATTTAGCTGTAAAAGAGTAGAGTTTTTGTATGCTATTGAAGTGAAGCTGGTATAAATTCAAATTAAGTTCTAAAGTTAGGATGTTAAATGTAATTCTACAAAGATTTGTTAGAACTAATAATTCAACAAAATATTAGGATAAAAGTCAACACACAAAAATCAGTCACATTTGTATACACTAACAATCAACAATCCAAAAAAGAAATAAAGGCCAATTTTATTCATGATAGCATTGAAAAGATTAAAACACTTAAGAATTAATTTAACCAAGGAGATGAGAGACTTGTGCAGTGAAAACCATGAAATCCTACTGGAAGAAATTTAAAAAGACATAAATAAATGGAAACACAGTCCAAGTCCTTGGATTGTAAGCCCATGGATTTTAAAAGGTCAATAATTTAATATTTATTTTTAAGTTGTTTATAAAAAATGATCTTTATATTTAATGCGATGTCTATCAACATCACAATTTTTTTGCAGAATTAAAAAAATCTCATCCTAAAATTCATACGGAACCTAAGGGACCTTGAATAGCTAACACAATCTTGAAAAATATGAACAAAGTTGCAGGATTTATACTTCTTAATTTCAAAACTTACTATAAGCTATGGTAATTGAAACAATGAAGTACTGGCAAAAAGACAAAGTCTGATGGAATAAAACAGACAGCCCAGATATAAACTCTTGCATGTATCATCAAATGACTTTTGAAAAGTGTGCCGAGACAATTCAACAAATTGTGCTAGGATAACTGGGTATCCACATACAAAAGAATACATATAAAGAATAAAGTTTGAACCTTACCTAACACCATAAACAAAAATTAACTCAAAACTTACATCTAAGAGTTAATTCTGTAAAACTCTTAGAAGAAAACACGGGGAAAAACTTTACAACATTGGATTTGGCAATGATTTCTTGGATATGACACCAAAGACACAGGCAACAAAGGAAAAAGTAGAAAAATTGGATTTGATGCCAATTTTAGAATTTTGTGCATCATAGCCACTATCAACACAGTAAGAAGGCTACTCACAGAATGGGAGAAAATATTTGTAAATCACAAATCTGACAAAGGATTCATATCCAGAATATATAGAGAAGTCCTAAACTCAAAAACAACAAAAAACATGATTCAAAAATGGGTAAAGGACTTGAATAAACATTTCTCCGAAGAAGTTATACACACGGCCAACAAGCACATGAAAGGATGTTTAACATTACTAACCATTAGGTAAATGAAAATCAAAACTACCATGAGATATCAACTCAACCATGAGGTAGTTAGTCACCAGTCATGATTGTTACTATAAAAAAAAAACCCAGAAAATAAGTGTTGACAAGGATGTGGAGAAATAGGAATCCTTTTGCACTCTTGGTGGGAATGAAAAATTCCCAGCCTCTGTGGATAGCCTCTGTGTAAAACAGTATGGCAGTTTCTCAAAAAATTAAAAATAGAATTACGTAAGATCCAGAAATTTCTCTTCAGGGTATATACCCCAAATAATAGGAAGCAGGGTCTTGAATGTACATTTGTATACCCATGTTCATAATAGCATTATTCACAATAGCTAAAATGTAAAAAGCAATCCAAGCATCCGTTGATGGATGAACGGGTAAGCAAAAATGGTATGTACCACAATGGAATATTATTCAGTCTTAAAAGGGAAGGAAATTCTGTCATATGCTACAACATGGATGAACCCTAAGGACTTTATGATAAGTTAAAGAAGCAAGACACAAAAAGACAAATGCTGTGTGTCTACCTCAGAGTAGTTAAAATCACAGAGACAGAAAGTAGAAGGTAGTGTCAGGGCTTGGGGGCTTGAGGAATGGGTGTTATTGTTTAATGGGCATAATGTGTTTTAGTTTTACAAGATGAAAAAGGTTCTGGAGATGTATGGTGGTGATGGTAGCACAACAACATAAGTCTATTTAATACTACTGAACTGTACACTTAAAAATGGTTAAGATGGTAAATTTTATGTTATGTGCATTTTCCCAAAGTAAAAAAGAAAATAAAAAAATAACAAGATATCTCAATGAGGCCCTAATACCAGGTTGGACACCGTGAACACACTCTGCTGGTAAGTGGACATGCTGAGTCCTGACATGCAGCTCTTAAAAAGCTTGGTACTGACCCTTCTCATCTCCTAACCCTTTCTGCTCAAACAGTACAGTGTCTAATCAAAACCGACATTGTCCAATTGCTCCTCCCAGCAACATATCATGAAAAAATCCCCAGGAGCTACTGATGTGAAAGCAAGTGAGCTTTTCCACCATTAAATTCATACAGAATATTTTCACTGCCCTAAAAATCCTCTGTGCTTTGCCTATTCATCCCCTCTTTCTCTCCTAACACCTGGCAACCACTGATCTTTTAACTGTCTCCACAGTTTTGCCTTTTCCAGAATGTCACGCAGTCAGAATCATACAATATGTAGTCTTTTCAGATTGGCTTCTTTCATTTAGTAATATGCATTTAAGTGTCCTCCTTGTCTTTTCATGCCTTGTTAACTTACTCTATGTTTTTTTTTAAGATTTTATTTATTTATTTGACAGAGAGATAGCCAGTGAGAGAGGGAACACAGCAGGGGAGTGGGAGAGGAAGAAGCAGGCTCATAGTGGAAGAGCCTGATGTGGAACTCGATTCGGAACGCCGGGATCACGCCCTGAGCGGAAGGCAGACGCTTAACGACTGCGCTACCCAGGCGCCCCCATGCCTTGTTAACTTAACTTCGTTTTAGCACTGAATAATATTCCATTGTCTGGATATGCCACAGTTTATTTATATATTTGCTTACTGAAGGGCATTTTAGTTGCTTTAACATTTTGGCAATCATGAATAAAGCTGCTACAACCATCTTTGTGCAGGATTTTATGTGGACATAAGTCTTCAACTCATCTGGGTAAATACCAAGGAGTGCGATTGTTAGTACCATAAGAGTATGTTTACTTTCGTAAAAAAAAAAAAAAATGCCAAGCTGTGTTCCAAAGTGGCTGTACCATTTTCTTTCTTTCTTTTTTTTTTAATAAAGATTTTATTTATTTATTGGACAGAGATAGAGACAGGCAGCGAGAGAGGGAACACAAGCAGGGAGCATGGGAGAGGAAGAAGCAGGCTTCCAACGGAGGAGCCTGATGTGGGGCTCGATCCCAGAACGCCGGGATCACGCCCTGAGCCAAAAGCAGACGCTTAACAACTGAACCACCCAGGCGCCCCTGTACCATTTTCTACCCACATCAGCAATGAAGAGTATCCCTGTTGCTCACACTCACTTTCTGCTTTCCCTTTATCGCTATCTCCACTTCCTCTACTTTTTTTTTTTTTTGAAACATACTCAATGATAATGTTTAGCATTTACTATTTTGACTTAGGCTTTGTTTCATCAGAAACATGCTCAGGCAACTGGCACCCATATCATGTTATTCATAAGCCAGCAAAGTCCCTTCACCTCATGAGCCTTCATCTTCATCTTTGTACATGAGCAGCAGGACAGTTTGCAGACTGAGGCTTTTTACTCAGACAAAAAACTAAATAAAGGCACAGATAAAGAGAGATTAACGGTACCATTAAAAATGGTTTTTGACTGTGAGCACATTTTAAAAGCTGGGTGAACTTGATTAACACTTTCTAATATCACACCTTGCTTAAGTAAAGGAGACAAAGTTCAGGGTCTGCCAATAATGCAGACTAATAGGAGAGATTCATATAATCCGCAACATTAAAGGATTAAACTGTCAGTGTCATGAGGAAATGGAAAAAATTCATCTCCTTTCAGGGGACTATAAAGAAAATTGTCTTTCATGAAACATAGCACTTAGAAGAGAGGAAAAATACTTTCCCCTGAGAATTTGTAACCACAGGTAGCCTGAATTCACATTACATGGCTGGACCAAAATACCTCAAGCTGAGAATTTATTTTAAAGTGATCTCAAGCTGGTAGTGCCCTGAGGTACTGGCAGAAGCAAATATAAATTTTCTCTGATGGAAACTACTTTCAGATCTCAAAACAATTCCCACAGGTAATGTTTCGGGATGTATGAGCTCACAGTCAAAACTCAAAATGCACAAGAAAACAAGGTATCACATATGAAAGCCAGCAAATTAACTGACAACTGAATTTGACATACAAAAGCTTCAAATTCTGAAATTGTGAGACAAGCAATATGTTCAAAGTGTTTAACAAAATAAATGAAATAATTCAATATATGAGTCAATAAGAAAATTTTATTAAAAATAATCAGAATCCAAGATGAACAAAATTGAACCTCTAAAACAAAAATGATTTAATAATATATGTTTTCCCCTGCAGTGGTTAATGGTTTTAGGTGCACAGACCTTGTTTATTACTTTGCTGAATTTATTCCTGAGTACTTCATATTTTTATGTTATTGTAAATATTGATTTTTTAATTTTATTTTAAAATTATTTTTGTGAGTAAATAGAAATTTTTTTTTTAAATTTGACTTTATATTGACTTTTCTAGCTGTACTTACTCATTCCCATATTCTGTTTATGGATTCCTTATTATTTTCTATGCAAACAATCAGGTCATCTGCAAATAAAATCAGTTTTGCTTCTTACTTTCTGATTTTTATAACTTTTATATTTCTTTTGCTTCCCTTCTTGCCCTGGCAAGGACCTCCAGTAAAATGTTGAGTAGAAGTGATGAGGACATTCATCCTTGACTTTTTCACATCTTAGGGTATACTGCATTTACCATTATGTATAATGTTAGCTTTAAGTATTTGTAGGTGGTCTTTATTATTGGGGAAATCTCTTCTCTATTCCTAGTTTGCTAAGAATTTTTATCATGAACAGTTATCAAATTCTGTCAACTGTATCCTTCTGAACCTGAGTTGGTGATGTAATGTAGTTATACAGCTTCTCAGGGACTGTTTCGTGAAACCAGTTAAGCTGGAGCACTTAACAGTGACTAACTCAATATCACATCCAGATATTAGTTCTCCATCCCTCTCTATCTCATTCCTTTTTTCCTCTCACTCTTGCTTCTTGTGAATGAATTGTCTTAGACTATTCTGTTTCTAGGGATCCCAGGCTAAAGCACCTTATAACTATTAGAGACACTGAATCAATAATTAAAAATATTTTACAAAGAGAATGTAAGACTCAGATGGCTTCACCATTGAGTTCTCTCAAATCTTTAAGGAATAAATAATTTCAAACACACATAAAGTCCTCCAAAGAATAACAAAGGATGATTCAGTCTCATTTTATAAAGTTAGCATAACTCTGATACCCAAACTAAAATATATAAGAGAAATAAATTAAAGGACAGTCCAATTCATGAACATTCTAAACAAAATGCTAGAATACCAAATTCATCGATATGGAACAATACACAAAAATTGACAAATCTCTACTTTAGTATGTTAGAGTATATTTAATCTGGAAATATAATTTGTTTATTTCAAGACATTAACAAAAATTTAAGGATAAAAATAATATATTTATCCTAAAATATGTAGAGATCATTGAGAAACCTCAGCATCAATTCAACATAAAAATTCTTTGTAAAATAGGAATATAATGGAACTTCCTCTAATATAAAAACAGTCACAAAAACCTAGAACATTTTTATATTATACGAAATGGGTAATGCTAAAAGAATTTTTTTTTCAAGATTAAAAGCAAGAGATGGGTGTCAGCTGCCACCACTTGTATATAATACTATTGGAGTCTAAGCCATGCAATAGGCATGACAAAAGAAATAAAAGGCACAATGGAGGAGAGGAAGAAAATTAAGCAGCCATTTATTTTTAGAGAATGTAAATTTATACAGAAAAATTCAAAATTATCTACAAAGAATTATTAGAAATACCTAAGAAGGACTTGGAAAAATATTTTCAGATACAAAATCAACATACAGTAATAAAAGGAAAATTTACGTATTTCCAAAAAATTATACTCCATAATGTAAGAGTAGATTTCTCATCAGGTGAGCAAGTGCTTTATGAAAGAATTATAAATTTTTTAAAAGACAGTAAAATACTTAAGAGAGTAGAGAAATATACTCGATCTTAATGACTGCAAGGTCCAATATTTAAGGATATTATTGCCCAAGTCTATATATATATTTAATGTAACTTTGGGCTCAGTTGTTTCATCTTGAAATATTTTGGGGGGCATCATAAATGTTATGTAGGTCTTAATCATTATTATTATAAAAGGGAGCAAAGACAAATCACAATGGGATTGCAATGTTTACAGAACATACAATACACATAGGATTAATATATAGAATGTTCATAGAACACCTAAAAATTTTCTTTCCATGTATACTTTAAGTACATACACACACAAATATATATATATATATATATCACGAATATTCCTTTTGTATCTATTTATTTAATAAACAAAATAAGATAAATGACTCCTTTGAACTAGACTGATTGGCAGACTTCTTCCTGTGTAAGGATAGTATATTTTTAAAATTTTTAAATTAACATTTCAGTTATTTAATATTCTGGGAAATGCCTTTTCACTTAGCCTGCTAATTACTTTTTTCTTTTCTTCTTTGAATCACCATGGTTCCATTTTCGTGAAAGGTCATTGGCTACAGAAGAAGAAAGGATGTTACAAATACACTCCACAGACCTGAGAATGGAGGATGGAGAAGCCCTGGTAGACTCTAACCCTTGAACCCTAAGACTTACTAGTTCATGTCTACATTCCGTGGCTGGGAGACTTACAGAGAGGAGCTGCAAAAGTACTTCCGTTAGGGTCTCTGGGATCTAGGAGTAACCCTGTTTTCATACTGAGAAGACAGAGTGTAACAAAGACAATGAGTGAGTGAGAGGGTCTCTCCTGCCTCCATGATAGTTATGATACAGCCAGACAAGCTAATGCCATTATGACTGATGTTTGCTGGTTTGGGAATATGAGCAACATTACCCTTTGCATGGACATCTGTGTTACTGTGTCAATGCCAGCACTAACAGCAATGGCAGCAGGCATCGTTTAAGGGACCCAGAGTAGAGGATTATTTGTAAGCAAGCAAACAATTCCAAGGCCTAGCAGAAATACCTGGATGTTTCAATTAAGACTCTTTTGATTACAAGGGACAGAAAACCCAATTTGATTTGCCTGACTCTTAACTGGATGGTCCAGATGTTGAACTGCTTTCAAAGTTCAAAGCTGTCATCAGGAGCAAGTTGCTCATCTTTTTGTTGAGCTCTGTTCTCCTCTGTGCCTGGTTTCATTGTTATACTCCATGTAGCCATAATAGTTCTAGAGAGCTCCAGCCTTGCATTCTTCTTGGTTCAAGTCCAACAGGAAAGAAAGCTTTCCTCTGTCTTTATATACTCAACTAAGTCTCCACTCAGCTGGTTAGGTCTGTGTTGTGGGCACCACTCCTACAGCCAGGGTGAAACCCTTTTCAGATGACCTGAACCAAGAGTGAAATAGGAGTTTATCTAGTAGTAAAATCTGTGGCTATGCTAAAAGAAAACAGAACAGAAAGTTGGGAGGGAAGACAACAAATATGTCCAGACAAACTGGATTTTTGAGATGAGATCATACACCAGTTAACGAATTGGTTATTACTGATAATATGACACCATTAATAATGAAAAGCTGACAATGTCTGGATTCCTCAGGTTACTGGCTGCAATCTGGAAATGATCTTTAAGTCAATCCTTTTCATGTCATCCACTTCTAACACCATGACCTTGCAAGGGCTCAACGTCTAAAACTCCACAATTAGAATTGTATTGTTTTGATTAAAACCTATTGAAGACTTTCTGCCTACATAGAATGTACGATATTATATACCACTTACACAGAAAAAAGAATATGTTTCTCAGTAGCACTGAGATTAGAAGGAAAATAGAAGGGGGTAAGGAAGCAGAAAGGGAAGGGAAAATCTTGAACATAAACCCTGCAATTCTTGCCTCCAGTCTCATGATCCCCTTTATTTTTAGACTAGTGTTTTTCAAATAGGGTGATTCCTCTCCCTCGGGGTGGAGGTGGGGAGGATTTGGTCATATTTGGAGAAATTTTTGGTTTTTCTAAGTATGGTTGTGGTGGTAGGGTTATTGGCAGCTAGCAGGTGGAGGCCAGGGATGTTAAATACCCTACAATGCAAAGGATAGCTCCTTAAGACAAAGAGGTATTCTGCCGAATGTATCAATAGTATTGCTGTTGAGGAACCCTGGTTTTACACTTATAACCAAATTTCCAGATCAGCAAATGACCCTGATATTGCTGTTCTCTACTGGCTAGTTGATAGCAGTCAGGAAGTCATCTATTACAGTTAACTAGGTTTTTGTCCTTCTTTCAAATATGCCACCCGATGGGCTAGTGTCCTATGTGACTTAGGTTTCTAACAGCAGGTGAAGCTTGCTGCATTAGCCTACCTGAGAAGTTAGGGTTGGCAGACACCAGCTTAAGCAGACATTGCACGTTGAGTCCCTGATAATACTGGGGCACTTGTTTCTCTGTCAATTTAATTTTCAGACTTAACACCAGCAGTGAACATAACTGTCCTGCTGTGTCTGACACTATCATTTTGGGCAGATCATGTAGAAAGAAATAAAAAGTGAAACACAGAGCAAAGATCCAATTTTCTTCCTGAAAGAAAATGACTCAGGGTGAAACAATTTGTTTGGCTGATTGATGCACCTTGGACTATTGGGCATCTGAAAAGGAAATAAATCCCCCCAAATAAGTAAGAAAGCAATGCTGTATTTCTAGTATAATGAGGGAGCTAGTAAAGAATCTAAACCCCTGATGGGGATTTAGATTGAGTAAGCAAGCTCAATAATGTTGTCGCTGAGTGAGAAATTTCCTGGAAGACAGAAAACTATGTTAAGGTGTACACAGCCTTTGTCCTCCCAGGGGTATTACCAAAGATATATTATCAGCTTGATACAAATTACCACGCCTTACCTACTATCCTGAGATCTACTGATGGTAGCCTTACCCCCTCCAAAGAGCAGTATGAAATTCCTAACGTAAATTTCTTTAAGATTCTGATATTTTATATGTCTGAAGAAAAAGTTGGCAGAAATATCTTAAATGAAAGTAAGCCAGTGTGTAGAAAGAAAAAAAAAAAGGAAATCATTTCCTAATAGCTTTTAAATTCCTTTAATCAGAGACTTGTAGATCATAGTGGTCATAAAGGATGGAGAGGAAATGCACTGCCATCTTTGTTATTTTGGAGCCTTCCATGGATTTAAGAATCACACTTATGCTGAAAATGGAACTCGATAGTTGCTGTAATATTTTATCTTTATTAAATTAGTAACATTTGCAAATTCAAGTCTTGGGAAGAAAGGCATTGCATAAACTAGCAAACTTACAAACTCCTTATCAACATACTTTCTGAATCAGAGAGATCTCATGTGTGCTAATCTCAGTCCTCACAGATACTCCTCCCAGGTACTGATATTTCTTCTGTGTCTCTCCTACATAATAGACCCTGGGCCTACATGTGAAGAGACTTGAAGCACTATGAAGCTAGGGTAGAACCAGGGGCTTCACACATATATTAAAGTAGATTAGTATACAGTTACTGCCAAAGAATTTCTGAATAAACTGCAGAGTAATGTAGACATAGTAAGCATAGGCAATATTGACAGGGCTAAATCCAGCTTGTCATTTGGATCTTTTGCCCATTTCTATCTTGAGTCCATAATAATGATGTCATGTTTTGCATCCTAGGAATGCCAGTTCAGGGCATGCTGAAGAAAGTATTATCTAAGGGGGGCAAGTGATATTTTATCTATTGTTAAGCTCAGGAGCAGCAAAACATTTAAAGGAAAAAGCAGGAATTCTTCGAAAAGCATAGAAATCATTTGTTCACAGCAAAAGAGTTTGAGTGCAGCCTATTAAAAAGGTTAAAGTGATATTTCAGAGCACTCATTCCTGCCCTGAGATTTATTTATTTTGTTCATGACTTAATTTTTTCCCACCCGGTTACAGCAAAAAAGGCAGGATAAGATTCTAGAGAAAGAGATGGTAAAACACAAATTAAGACTAAAAGAGTTTTATTCATTTTCTTATGCAATATTTTTTTCTCCTTATTTTTTTTTTCCTATTGGCTTTCTCTTTCTAGATCATTTTTATCCACGGACAAATATTTCTGGGCCAGATTTCCTGGGCCAACCACCTGACTGGGAGATGGGAAGTCCTGGAAGCATGGGGCCTATCATTGCTGCTGTCTCGATGATGCCAAAAAGTTACACTTAGACAGGATAGGCTGGACTGGGCCAGGGTGGGGTGCTGTGTTAATTTTCAGTCTGGACTGAGGAGCTCAGGGAGATGCACGTAGAAGAAGGAGACAGTGTGAGTGGGGCTCCAGGCTCCTCCTCAAGCTCAAGTTTGACTAAAGAGATTCCACCATCATCTTTAAATACTGGGCTTCAACATGAGATATTTTTAATTGCAAAAGGAGCATAAGTACTAATTACAATTGGAAACGAGTCATTTCTATGATGAACAAACTGAGGTCCAGAGAGCTTATATACTCACCTAGGAAGGTGCAATAAGAATCCTAATTTCCTGTAATAGATAAATTTTTACACTTGAAGGACAGAGGCCTAAGTTGCAATTTCAATTCACTCGGAGAACAGTTTATACCTAGGTTAATAGACATGCTGAGACTTTTATGAGTTAGGACAGAATGAATGATGGAATGCTTTTCACCTTGATACCTTAAAAAGACACACCAAATAATCTGAGCTTGGTTCTGAACTGCTAAAATGCTGACCCTGTAGTCTCACACAGCCTGAAACTTTTCAAAGACAGATGCCACTTGTTTTTCCTTTGTTATTAGACATATTACAGTAACTTAATAACTGATAACATAGAAATTATATCTTACACATCGACTTTCACTTATAAATTTTGGAATAAGCAAAAAAAAGGTTTTGAACAATTAAGAAAGTCTTCTTATTACTAGAGTCCTAGTTTACTAGATTACTAGTTGTAGCTTGAAAAGAGTGGAAGTAAGCATTAAATAAAAAAGTTGCATAAATGAAAGCTTTTTTCATCCTTTCTACAAAATTTTGAATTATCTTTTATGTCTCATTTTTACTCTAATTTTTTCTACTTAAGAAATTATCCATGACAATGATCTTTTTCAAAGTGTAAATGTTTAGATAGTAGGAAATTTATTTATTATTCTTAAAGCATCAAATATGACTTGTAATTGGCAGTGATGAAGAATAAAAAGCAGTTTTAGGAGAAGTTTTTTTTTTCAATGGTGTATGTTTTCATTAATGTATGGAAGCCTAATGTGAGAAGACACATGACTTTTTGGAAGTTAATAATATCATATATATACATAAATCATTATTTTATTATGCAAATATTTCCTTTAATTTAATCCCCTAAAAGATACATGATAATGTGCCTTAGATACATTCAATACTGGTTTATAAGATTTTTCTTCATTTGGTCAATAAATGATTAAAAGCATTTTAAGGTTAATGATCTCATGATGTGATCAGTCATTCTAAGCTACAATCTGCCACCAGGGCTTCTCATTTTGCTGAAAGCAAATGATTTCCTGATAATGATCAGAAGAAGCACATCTGTATGCTGGTTGAAAAGTTAATTAAAATGTGATTCCATCTGGTAGTCCAGTTGGGAATGTTGCTATTCGATTTAATCTACAATGAGCTGAAATGAACTCTGCATAATCAAAAGATATAATGCAGTGGGGGCCATGGAGATGTAAGTTAGGCAGTGTTGCACATGTTAATTTAAATCTTTTTCTTCTCTTTTTTTCCTTTTATAAAAGTCAGAAACCTGGGAAAACAAAATTTCCTTATGATTTTCTCAATATGGGTACATTTCCCTTTTTATGAATTTAGTCTAAAAGCACATTTATTCCCATTTTCATTTTTAGCAGAATCAAGAGAGCTGATGTGAGCACAAATATTCTCTTGAAGCTCCTGACTTCAATTGCTTATTTTGTCCTGAGACCATGTGTACTAGGTGCTTATTGTTGTTGAAAAAATTATCACTAACTTGGTGTCTTAATACAAATTTAATGTCTTACAGATCTGGAGGTCAGAATGTCCAGAATGGGTCTCACTGGCTAAAATCAAGCTATAAGTAAGACTGTTTTCTCTCTGGAGGCTCTAGGACAGAATCTGTTTCCTTGCCTATTAAGCTTCTAGAGGCTGCCCACATCCCTTGACCCGTGGTCCCCTTCTCTCTTCAAAGGAAGCAGTGGATGATCAGGTCTTTCTCATGATGCTGCTTCTGATTTTGATTTTGTTTCTCCCTTTCCATTAGAAGACCTTTGTGATTACCTTTTGCTCATCCAGATTATACAGGATAATCTTGTCTTAAAATCAGCTGATTAGCAACCTCAATTTCATATGCACCTTTAATTACCTCTTTCCATTGTAATTCAATGTATTCAACAAGTTCAACATATTCAACAATCCCACAACAAGTTTTGTGGATTAAAATGTGGACATCTTTGGGAGGCCATTATTCTTATCTTCCACACATTGTAAGCAATTTATTCTAGTCCTTTTTTTTTGAGTAGAAAGTGATGCCTTTACCTTCCTCTAGAGTAACTGGAAATTTTTTTTTCTTTTGGATTTGGCTGATGTTTATCAGTTTGCACATATGCTGACAAGCTGATGAGTGTTTCTACTTACAGGTTTTCCCAAGGGATGAAGAACTGGTAGAAAAACTTACATTAAAAGGTTGTTTCCTTTGGGTGTTATTGCAATGTAGAATTGAGCACATATAAAATTCTTTTTCTTTGCATGGAAAAGCAGAAGTCTTTTTTAAAACTAACTCAAATTCAACGTAGGTCTTATTTTTATGGCATAGCCAATTTTTAAGCTACCAATTCAATTATTGTGGGTTGGCTAATATTCCATCTTATAAATTTACTTTCCATCTTACTTTTCTTTAGAAAGTGGAAGTAATTTACTTTTCATCAGTTAAACATATTTCAGCCAAACTTAAATAGGTAGGAAGTTGGACTTTGCTTGAGTCTGCAGCTTCACAATTATTCACTCAATCCTAAATTCCAGACTCCATAGAAAGTGTCTAATGAAGTGAGCGTACTTCCGCAAATAAAAATACACCCAAAGAAATAACCATAAAGAATTACTATTAAGGTAGCGGCGATGCAAGTGTAAAATCATTTGCGTTTAAGAGGCATTCATTTTAAAACTAGAAAAATATAAGAAGCTCTAATGCTGATAAGAAGTTTAGCCTATCCATCAGGGGTGCCTGGGTGGCTCAGTCTTTAAGCATCTGCCTTCGGCTCAGGGAGTGATCCCGGCCTTCTGGGATTGAGCCCCGCCACAGGCTCCTCTGCTGGGAGCCTGCTTCTTCCTCTCCCACTCCCCCTGCTTGTGTTCCCTCTCTCCCTGGTTGTCTATCTCTCCATCAAATAAATAAATAAAATCTTAAAAAAAAAAAGTTTAGCCTATCCATCAGATTTTAATCATATGAGCAGAACCATTAGGATATATATTGACATATGAAAGGGTTTGTCATATGGATTTGACATTACAGGATTGTGGGAGCTGGACAAGCACTTTCTGTGGTCTTTGTGTCTGATGCTAGAGCTTAAAGTCTACTGGGCAGGAAGCGGAGAAAGGATGATAGACGTGAAGTAGGGGGGAGCAAGGAGAAGCCACAAGCATGTGTTAGAGCCCACGAGAACAGATCAGAACCCATGTGCCTCGGACCTTGAAGATACTGGTGTCTGGTGGAAGCAGAGGCCCTTTGTCATCAAGCCCAGCAGTTAGAGAAGCTAAAGGAGGGTCCAGGGGAAACATAAATTGTAGGTCCAAATGTGGCCTCACTCCAGTGAGATAAGCCAGAAGACAAGTGCCAGCATGTCTGAATGATGAAATGGCTGCTGCTTCACTCTGCCCTCCATGAGCCATCTCTCTGGCTGCCCATCTTAACTGGTCACGCCCATGAAGGGAATTTTGGGAAATGTTGTTCAGCCTAGCCTAGCTGACACACCACAAAGCCACCATACATAGCCTGGGGACGTTTATGATCTGATAAAGTAGGTAGCTCTAGCAATTCTCCAACCATTAAGAACAACACATAACCTTGCTCTTCCCCTTTCCCTTCTCCACACTCAGTTTGGGGACTGAATTTGTTTACTGAATACTACAAAATATTTTCTTTGGGATAAAAAACACTAACTGATATCAAAAGCCTTTAAATCTCTCACTTTTCTTTCTCAATATACTGTCATGTCATTGATCTTTTCAAGCCAAGTAATAATTTGCTCTGGTTCAGCAATAGGACAGGAATTCCAACACCTCTTTTCAGATAAATGCAGTACTTTTAAACAGCTAAATGAAATAGAAAATTGAGGTGATTATCAGTATTCTTCCAGGTTTTTCTTTAAAATGCTCCTTTCACTTGAATTTTATTCTTCCACAAAAGGCTTTTCTACTTTGTATTACTCAGATATTTTCCATTTATTCATTATTTTATCTCGCATGTGTGTCTGGCCTGGACAATTAATACACAGGTATTTTAAGAAGCTGGTTTTCATGAAATTATGTTTTAACAATTGATGAAGTGTTACTTCAGCATGGTTTGAAGAAATTAGCAAGCATAACTATGAATATGTTATATATAATCAAAAGAAGAATTCCAGCAATTACTTGGATTGTGTACAGAGAAAAAAAATACTTTTTCTTAATTGGGTATTTAAGGCAAAACTGCATTATTTGGGCTACTTTATCTTCAAAATTGTCCTGATTCTCCAAATCCCCTTCAGTGTACAGAAAATTGAAATGAAATACATACGTATTTCAAAGTCAATCTAAATGTAAGAATGAAGATTCTTATATTCCAGAAATTTTTAGAAATAATTTCACCCTTTCATTATCATTTCTTTGGCCACTATAAACATATATATAATGACTTTAAATTATCCAAATAGCACCCTTACTTTAATTAATAATCTAAAAATCTAAATAATGTTTCCAATGCATATTTATTGAACACATGAAATCTTGGTGCAGTCTTCTATATATATTTTATCTAGAGGGTTAACATGTGATCATGTATCTTATTTTGACATTATGTATTGGCTGTTTTGGAGTTAAGTTTCTTACTATACATTTTCCTGATGTTCATTATGAATATGATAATAAGAGTAGGGCCATAATGAAAACATAAATGGCCATTTGATAAGCTTATTCTAGTCTTCTTCATTATAAAGCAATCATGTATCTTGCTACTGCACATAACAAGGCTCTAATTATATTGAAATGTTCAGGGAACAACATAAACCTCAGAGGCAAAATGCAAATGGTATGCTCTTCACACTGGGATCATAAAAAGTGCTTATAGCATTCTGAGCACAATTTTAACATTTATTTTTTATACGTGTAGTAAAAAAGAAAGCTTAGATGAGAAGACTTTATGGTTCCTATTTCTCTCTAAATCAGTCAGAATGCAGTTCTTCTCTGCACTGTAGAGCTTTACAGTTCATTCTACCCTTAACGAGATCTGAAGACAGAATTCAAGGGAGTCCCGAGGAAATCCTCTGGTGAGATGAGTTCATGAGTTCATGACCTGTACTCTGTCCTTACTTCCCTATCTGTCCCAATATTGTTTTTGTTAAGTGAGCAAGACCATATTTATTTTCAAAGCTGGGCATTCTTTTCTTGTCCAGGGATGAATTAACCTTCCCCTGACTTAATGTTAATTAATTTTATTTGCTAAGGCTTTCCCAAGCTGAGTTTCTCTAGAGCTGAGTTTTTCAACCTATAGACTGTAAAAGTTCCTGAAATTTCATGCAAAGTGATTTGTCATATGTACATACTCATTTTTCTGGGGAGAAGAATCCAGGCCTTTATAAGATTGCCACTCGGAACTATCACCAACAGAAGTTTAAAAATCACTGCTTCAGAGGTTTTCTGAATGACTTCCCCCTTAGAATTCTACTCTATGCTTAAAAAAATTCAGTAAAAAAGAGGAATATTTCAGTACACTCTGCATGGCATTTGACCGTCATACCTTGTTTGGGGACATTTTGTACTAGATAGCAAGGAAGACTTTCGTATTAAGGACCCTGAGAGCTCTCCTTTTTAATTAGAGTCATACTGTCATACTGGCAGTGAATTATTTAGTCCCAAACATCACTCAGTCTTTTCTAGTGTGTATTATTAAGTAAGCAAGTAAATTAGATAACAACAACACATTAAGATCTATTTGCAGAAGTTTTCTGATGATCTAGCCACAGACTTTTTTGAAATTTCTCATTTTAAATTTTTTATGAAGAATTAAACACCATCCCAAAACTATGCCAATATAGTCAATTAAGATAAAAATTTAAGTTCTACTCCTCCATTCCAAGGTCTAGAACCATTCACTTCCTGTGTGTGTGTGTGTGTGTGCGCGCACACGTGTGTGTTGTGCCTGAGTCAGCTCACTGAGCCATACGTTCATTAAGACAGTTACTGGGTGCTTCCAAACTCTAGGTATTATTCCAGCACTTTAGACACAATTCTGTATTTTGGTAATTTTTGAGTTCCGAGAATGAGGGAAAAAGAAGAACCTAGTATGACATTTAGGTTTCCTGCTTTGATAACTGGAAGACAGAAGTGCAACTTAATAAGATGAATAATATAGGAGGAAGAATACATTAAGGAATAGAAAGCACATGCGGAAACCCTCAAAATATTTTTAGTGGCTGAAATGCTTATTTTATTGTGCTAAGAGTTGAGGCCATCTAGCACAGAGGAAAAATCTCTAGGGTTGCTGTACTTGCTACTTCTTTGAAGGAAGAGTGGCATACACGTCCATAGCAGGACATAATAGAACTTCGTAACTAGCCATGCTTTTAATTTGAGAAAATATGCCTTGTAGTGAAAATTATTCACCCGCTGGCATTAGAGAAATTCCTGAAAAATACCCTTCTCTGAATATTATGTGCCCTCAAGGTCTCAAGCTCCCTGGGGTCGTCTATAGTGATCATAAAGACGTGTCAATAGAAAACCCAAGAGGAATTACAAGGTTATGTAATTTCTAATGGTGATTAGACATAAAGGTGGGTCAGCAAGTGAGTATTATTAGTTTCAACCATTTCCCACTTTGTTTGTTGCAGGTTGTCAGACAAATAATATGCTGGAGCTCCCCTGTACTGGAGTGCATGAGACCTAATTGTTACATCTTCAATAATATTGTGACTAGTTGTTAATCCCAGGCATTATTACAAAGTTAAATTATATAAAGCCACAGTTAAATAGGTTATATTAAAACAAAAATAATATCCACTCAAACTTATTACTTCTAAATTATTTTACTATATTTTACTATTATCTACGTTCTTGAGGGTATTTACGTCTTCCGTATCTGTATGGTGGAAATACTATATAATGGTGTGCTATCGTGCATCTTTTCCCAGCTCTGCATTTAATGGTGTCACATTGGTAACTCAGTATCAGTGATGGTGAGAGTATATCACTGAAATTGGCAAATGTACAAGTCAAGTTTTATTTTTCCATTGACTGTTAGATTTAAGGTTGCAGAGAAAATGTTAACAATGGGGAATTAAATATAAAAGCTTGTTTTTCTGTAGCCATTATAGTGTAAGTAGCATAAAAAAATTGAGAAAATATTCTTCTAGTATTTGAAGACTATTATCTATTTTACCAAAGAAAGCATTCATCACTGACCACTGATGAACCAGTGATGTTCCAACATCCATTTTTGATGTTTCACTCTCATTTTACTGTCAAATAAAACAAAAACATCGACCAACATTCTTGTCAGAGCATCTCTCATCTGTCAATTGCAGCCATATGTTGGCTACAGATACAACACATTACAAAAATTAAGTAAAAAAAAAAAGCATTCTGGAAAATCAATTGTTTGTATGGAATCTACAATAGAATATTGCATATTTTATTATTTTATTATTTGTAAATTGTGTGCTACAGATCCTAGATATCAGTAAAGTTTATAATGAATGTATGTATGAATATGTATGTAACTTTTTTTTTTTTTGGTGAGTACCTGTTAAACACCACTGTCTCAGACACGGAACCAACAACTTTCCCACTTCCAAGGTATCTAAGTAGCAATGTTTTGGGGTTACCTCACTGCATCCTGAATTAATAAATATTTATAGAATAACCCCTAGTTCTGTAGTCCTAATCTTAAACTGATGTATCAGAAGAAAATGAGATGGGCAGTTAAAACTAAGAAAATGATAATATTTATACGACATTTTATTTATTCTGTTATATAAAGTTTTCTTAAGTCTAATTTACTTCTCAGAATGGGGGCTAGAAGAGTTACCTTATATTTAATGGAATTCTCAGTCTTCATACATTTTTACATACCGTCTCATTGATACCTATAAAATTTGTGAATAAAAGGAAAATATTTTTATCTTATGGGATGTAGCTTAGGATACTGAGGTGTGCAGGGAGAATTTTCATTCAATGTTGCACAGCTCTTCCTTACCAGAACTGAGAATAGAACTTTGGACTTCCAGTGGACCTTCCATTAAAGACAGCCACTACCAATCCAAATAGATTTTTCTTTTCAATATCATTGCTGACTATGTTCTTGAAGTCTTATTTCACTGTCCTATGTAAGAAAAAAACAGTGGACTAAAATGGTAATAGCAAATGGCATTGGAGAAGGGAGGTCTGCAATGTATTTCAGGAAAGGATTTTTTTTCTCTCTGTGTTCAGATTCCTGAATGACAGGTTTAAGATTGCTTTTTTCCTTAATTTATGTTGTGAGTTTCTTTTTATGATTATCAATGAGTTCTCACATGAGTATGCAATCATAATGAGTCAAACTCCAGCAATTTCCTAACAAGTTATAAAACAATAAAATACTCCTAAATGGTATATCACAGAAGACGATATTTTTATTCCAGAGGTGTGGTAACACCTATAAATCATCTAAAAGCATTCCTCCTGAGATTTCTATTCTCACTTGGGAAAACTAAAGGAAAAATGCATAAAGAAAGTGTTATACAGAGAAAACAAATATAACTTTGGAGAAAATTAAAGATCCAGAAGTCTTGTAATGCTTATGTAAATTAGAGAAGAAAATGCTTATCTGTCTCAATTATTCTCCCATATTTATGCCTTACCTATATATTTTTAAAGATCTGAGAACTTAGCATATAATATTTAAAATAAAATATAAATGGCTGATTATGGTTTCTCAAGAAATATTTTTATTCAGGTATACAATCTAATATATTTGCTTTCATATTCTAAAATTTCAGGTCCAATATATTTGCTTTCGTATTCTCAAATGAACCCCCAAGGGAAGGGATTGGGTCTAAAGTTGAAAAACTCAATGTGACCAGGTGAGCAGTAGTTAAAAGGGGTAAGATGGAAACCTGTACTCTTTTAATAGTTCTTCCATATTACAACGATGCTGTGCTTTTGGGCAGCTGGGCATTACTTTCAGGTCCATTACCAATGTACAGGTGTCAGAATAGGCTCTCTATGAATACTGTTCCATCAAGAACCCTACCTGAGAAGGAGTGTAGGGGAATGCTCTCCTCTGTGAATAACAACAATGTACTCAAATAATACTAGAAAAAGAAACAAAACAAAATAGTGACCCCAAATCCTTTGCTTGGCTCATCTTAGCAAAGATGAGACAAATGAGGATTTTCCAAACCCCTTTTCTTGACCTCAGGAGACCAAGAAGAAATAAACCACAAATGTATTGATTTCCAAGCACACATTTTTGACCTCCAATCACTAACCTTGATTCTAAGAGACAGGTTCAAATTCACTAGACTCTGGGGTGACTTCTGACTTCCCTACATCCCTGTATGCCAACACTCCAGAAGGAACTAGTTTTTCTGTGCCCATATCATTTGTCCTTGAAGAAGCTGTCTTCTTAGGGCTTGTCAATTTATTTCCACCCTGTAGCTATCCACCACACTCCATTGGCAGACAAGCTACAACATTGGCTGCAGATGAAAATGCCTCTCCCACAAATAAGAAAGGAATCAGTTTCCTTATGGGTTAATGCATTACAATCCTCAGTTAATCACAAAAACCATAACAGGACACACATTACATACATAATAATAGGAAATTTCATTAAAGAGGCAGTTAAACTTTTGCTTCATTTTTTAGAGCTAGTGGATTATCTTTCGATAACAAAAGAAATCCTTTAGTATTACAGAATCTGTTTCCAAGCCATAATTTTATGAAACATTATAATTTTAGTTTTTGGGATCTCCAATAAAACTTTGCAACTTTTGCCTATATGTAAAAAAACAAAACAAAACAAAAAATGGTTTCCCTCAGTGATTTTCCTTATATTACATAACTTCAGTCAAGAAGCATATTGTTATTACTGGTAGTAAAAATAATAATTCCTATATGCCAGGCATTATGACATATATTTTTTCATTATCTCATTTAATCTTCATGAAAATCTTAAAAATATATGCTGTTGTGTTTTTTTCAGATAGGGAGGCGAAGATGTGGGAAAGAAATATCTTGCCCAAGGGTGCACAGCCTGTCAATGTTGGAAATCTGCCTGATTCTACATTTTCTTTCTTAGAAATTCCACTCATTCCCATTAGGATAGGAAAAGCAATCTGGACAAGAGGAAAGTTCTTTTGGTGTAACCTGTGAATATCTGATTCATTTAATTCTGCCTACTTATCAACTGAGAGTACACATTGTTCTCTTTTCAGCTCTGAGGTTGTCATTTTTGACCCAGCAGTGACAACAAATGTTATGCTGGCCTTATTCCTGCTCTTTACCCTCTGATCTACCCTTATCTGAATGAATGATTTACCTGTTCCTCAAGTTGACATTATAAAATTTGCTTTTATTTATTTTATTTCATTTTGTACTACTGTACCTTGAAAGTATTTTTAAAAAAACACTAAAATAATTTTATGCAACTTATAAATGGTACCATCCATGACTGTAGCTGTACTTTTCCATCATTCCCACTTATCAAGTAGGAAATGGAATTTTTTTTTCCTGTGTTTTAAATATTTTGCTTGAGCCTCTCTGTACAAGAATGGCCAGATTTACCCAGAAAGGTGCATCTATTAAAAAAGCAAAAAACTCCAAAAAACTTCTTGATCAATAAAAACTTAAAATGAGCTATCCTATTTATTCAAAGACTTAAGGGGACAAATTAAAAATATAATTCTTAGATTCAATTTTCTTGGCAGATTCTCTAAAGTGTCTAAGAGCTTATGCAATCTCTGATAATTCTGACATGAAGCACTCTGGATTACATTTTTTCTTAATTTCACTATTTTTAAAAGTTTACACCCTTTGCTTTCAATTTAAGATCTTCTTGGAGATTTTCACTGACTCTTAAATCACAGCAAACCCTCAGACTCTCAAACCTGTGTCTCTTCCAAACAAAGCAAGACTGTTTTATTTTTTTTAATATCATTTTTTATCATTTTAAAGGCACAGGTCCTTTTTTTTGTCTTTATAACAGTCCAAATCTTACCAATAAACTTGATGTAAGCATCTGAGTTTCATTAACTGATCTCCAGAATCCCCAATTCTTTCTTCACGTAAGAAAAAAGAAGAGAAATCTCACACAGGTTCCTCGCTGCTGTGACATGGAGGCCCCTGACTTATCTAATTTTCTCCTGTTTGTAGATTATAAGACAGGGATTCCTTAAGAGAAATGACAGGTAATATATGGAATAAGATTTAATTTGGTTAATGTTAGAAAACATCTTTAAACTATTTCAGCTGCCACATATTCTCAGACTGAAAAGAAAACCAGAGAGGTTGGTGAAGGGGTATAAACCTTAAGCCATAAGACATAAAAGGCCTAATGATCTAATGTAAAACGTGGTGACCACAGTTGATAATACTATATTGTGTTACTGAAATTTGCTAAGAGAGTAGAACTTAAATGTTCTCTCTCTCTCTCAAACACACACATACACACAAACACACATACAAAAGATAAATAAGTAAGGTGATAAATGTGTTAATTAACTGGATGGGGGACACTGTGTATGTATATCAAATCACAATGATGTTGTAAGTCAATTATACCTCAATAAAGTTGACATAAAAAGTAGGAGAACTAGAAAGAAAATCAGAATTGTCATTAAAGAGTGTTGATCTCCCCCCTCATTGAAAAGGTGGTACTGTTACTCTGGACATCAGTATGGAGTTTCCTCAAAAAGGTAAAAAATAGAACTACCCTATGACCCAGCAACTGCACTACTAGGTATTTATCCAAAGGATACAAACATAGTGATTCAAAGGGGCACATGCCCCACAATGTTTACAGCAGCAATGCCCACAATAGCCAAATTATGCAAAGAGCCCAAATGTCCATCAACAGATGAATGGATAAAGAAGTTGTGGTGTATATATATACACAATGGACTATTACTCAGCCTTCAAACTGTATGAAATCTTGCCATTTGCAACATTGTGGATAGAACTAGAGGGGATTATGCCAAGCTAAATAAGTCCATCAGAGAAAGACAAATACCATATGATTTCACTCATATATGGAATTTAAGAAACAAGACAGATGAACATACAGGAAGGGAAGGAAAAACAAAGTAAGATGAAAATTGAGAAGGAGGCAAACCATAAGAAGTGCTAAACTCCAGGAACAAACTGAGGGTTGCTGGAGGGGAGATGGGTGGGGAGATGGAGTAATTGGGTGATGGGCATTAAGGAGGGTACTTGATGTAATGAGCACTGGATGTTATGATGAGTCACTAAATTCTACCCCTCAAACTAATAATACAGTATATATTAACTAAATTGAATTTAAATAAAAATTTAAATTAAAATTTAAAAAAAGAACACTATGAACACAGCTTCAATGAGTTTTGCACAGAGATACTTTGAACTGGCTTTCGTACAAGGTTATGAACAAATTATAATTTCAATTACTTGGGAATATGGGCAGTTTTATTCAAATTTTAGGGGGAAAAACAAAACAAGAAACATGTTGTCCAACAGTATTTCAGTTGCCCTAAATCCAAAAAGTCAGTAGAAAAAGCAGTTTGAAATATTTTATTAACACAATGCTTCAGCAATGTCTGAGTCTTTTCTTAGGAAATACATAGGTAATTACATTTTGCAAGAGCCTGAATAAATTTAAAAGACTGAATGAGTCACGCACAATACAATGTTTATTGGAACTCTATTGACTGCAACCTTTTGCACTTTATACTGAGTTTCTGAAAATTCATCTCTCTATAAAATCAAATTAAGCCTCCTATTTCTTTATTTTGAGACTGGCAGATACATAACAAAGTACATAGTAAAGTAAAAACTTTAATTCAATAATGATTCTATCTACAGAAATAGAATTCAATTTCCTAAGCTTTCTCTTTCTTTAAGTCATTAGCTCTTCAGCTGACATTAAATCATTGTACCCTAAATATCTGGATGCCTTGATGGCTACAATAATGCTGAAAAAATTTAGTGTAAATACGTATCTTAAATTGCATATCATTTGAGTAATGATAATACAGATAATGATATCCAGATAATAATAAGGCCCGTTTCTACTCAGCATAGGCCATTGCAGAGATAGTTCTTCTGTTATCCTTTTTAAAAAGCAGACAAAAAAAATTTTAACAAGTGACTTAAAGCTATATATATAAATTTACATGTTAAATATATATATTTAAGAATTGATTTGAATGAACAAATAAACTTCTGAGCTAGCCATGTCTGTAATTTCTACCCCTAATATTAGAGAAAACAAACAGCCAGACAGGCAATAGATTAGGATAAATAAAATAATAATGTAATAGATACTATAAATTGAACGCTCTCCCTGGGCTTATCTCTGTGTTAAGCATTTTACATACTTGATTCCATTTAATCTTCACAAGAAACATGACAATGATTAATCCCCTTTTACAAATGAGGAAACTAAGATTTAGAGAATTTATTTGCCAAAGTGGTGCCACACAGCCAGAGTCAAACCCATGTCTGTCTCATTCTAAATAACATGTTCTTACACCACTCTGTGGCATTGTTTTCCCAAATAAAAGCAAAGTGACTGACAGGACAATGAATGAGCAGTGTTCAAGTCAACTTTAACAGAACTACCACGTCACTGTTTAGTAAATCATTTCTTCTAGAATGGGCTCTGGATTTGAGAAATTAGCAGACTCTCAGGTAGACTTTATTTTTAAATGAGTAACTGCACCATAATGACCTAGAATGGCACATACCACAAAAACTAGACTACCAACTACTAGAGATGAGTGTCCAAGAAATCAATGAGCACATACTTAAAATCCCGCTTTAAAAGATTTTTAACTTAAATCAAGGCTTAAGATGCTCAGATGGAAAAGAAACGATTATGTCTGTTAAGAATGGCAACACGACTAGTAGCAGTTATGCACAGACACACAGGCACACCCTGGCTTAGTTGCAAGACTTCCTTAAAAATAAACTTCAGCATAAGATATACACCTCAAAAGAGACATTACTATTGGTATGTAATGTAGAAGCATGGTTGTCAGAGTAAATTTTACCTCACTGAAAATACATACACACACTCACATAATAGTGATGGGGATTTACACAGACCCTGGCCAAATTTCAAAATCAGATTTTTATTCATTTGTCTTGTGGAGAGAAAAGGGTGACGTGCTATTCAGCAGAGATATTTGCCAGAAGCAAAGAACCAATAAACTAGATGGGAAAATAAAAAATGGGGAGGGGTTGGAAAGAAAGGGTACCTCACTGTTCATGACAAATTTTGAGGATGAAAAAAAAATTTAAATCCTTTTTTTCAATAGCTTTTATCAGACAGCTATAGTCTTTTGAAAAGTAGAACTACTCATTTTTATAAAGGCTTGAGTATTAACCATGATATCACAAATTGAATAGCAAATTATTGTGAAGTTAAAACTGATTTCAGAAGTGAAGTTTGAAAAAAGTTGCACTTGGAAATAAAATAATTAGTGTTTACCTAGATATTTTTAAACAAATTAAATTATGTTAGAACTTTCATATTTGTACGGATACACATTTACTGTATTTTTTTTAATAGAAAAAAGCTGACTGAGTCTTGTACTAATCTATGCACTTTCAGGTATCTGTTTCCTAGCTAAAGCCTAAATTATCAATCCTTGAAATTTAGAGCAGAGGTTTTCATCCAAAGGAGATTTTTGCTGCCCAGGGGGTATTTGGTAATACTCAAAGACATTTCTTGTTGTTACAACTGGGCAGGGAGGTGCTATTGGCATCTAGTAAGTACAGACCACGAATATTATTAAACATTCTACAACGCACAGTACACCCTCCCACAAAAAATAATTATCTGGTCCCAAAGGTCAATAGTGCAGAGATTGCAAAACCCTACTTTTGAGTAACATAAGATTCATCTGAGGAAGCTTATTAAAAATACATGTCCTTAGGCAGTTTTCAACAGTTCTGGTCTCAAGGGTAGAGACAGAATTCAGGAATCAGGTTATTTTCCTCAGAATACATTCCCCACCCCACCTCAGTTTCTGTTTTGAGACACACCAAATTGAGTACTCCGTTACTTCTATCAAAGTTAAGTCAGTACCATTATCCAACTTATAAAAATGGTACCTAAGACGAGCTGCCCATTTTACTAGGACTAGTCATGCAACTACAAATACTAGTTGAATTACTTGAATTATATGTATAAATAGAGCTTTAGATCAGGAGCAGAGGCATCGCCTGGCAATTTGTTAGAATCTCAAGCTCCAGCCCAGAGCTACAGACTCACAATCTGCATTTTCATAAGAACCCTGGCTTTTATGAAGTTTTAAATGAAACAATCAATCGAAAGTATTTAAATATAGTGTCTAGCATATTCAATCACTACTGTAAGTGCTGGTGATGATGGTAGCAGTAATGATGACAGGACAAATGCAACAGCAAGGAGAGGCTGAAGACTGGAAAAAATTTAATGAAAAAAGATTCCTAAAAAGAGATAAGGATCGATCTAGAGTGTATTAGTTTTCTGTTTCTGTGTAACAAATTGTTACAAGCCTAGTAGCTTGAAATACCCATTATGATCTCAGTCCTGTAAGAATGACTAGGTTTGCTCCTCAGGCTATCACAAGGCTGAAACTAAGGTGTCAGCCTGGCTTGCCTGGAAGCTCAGGGAAAAATCCACTCCCGAGCTCTTTTTTGTTGGCAGAGTTCAGTTCCTCATGGTTCTAGGGCTGAGGTCCCTTTTCCTTGAAGCCCGTCAGGAGGGGGTCATTCTTAGCTTCCAGATGCTATGCACATTCCTAGCCACGTGACCCCCTCCATCTTCAAGTCAGCAGTTCACTGAACACTTCTCGTGCTTTGAATCTTTGACTTTTCCTTCCGCTTTGACTTTTCTTTTGCTAAAAGTAAACGGGAAGGTTTCAGTTGCAAAACCTGAAGGCAAGTGAAATAGTTTTAAAATGGCGGCTGAAGGCAGTGGTGAGAGGTTTAAGAGAAAGAAATGAGCCATGCTGCTGGGCAGCGCTGAGTCCAGCAGGAGATGGAGTAAGTCTCAGAAGAGCAGAGGGGCTCTCTACAAGCTTGGAGCAGTCCCAGACTGGAAGTTTCCTGATGTACAGGAGGAGACTAAGAAAGAGCCACCCCTGCTCCAGAGGACTTCCCTGGAGGTCTTCTCAAAAAGGGAGCCAGGTATATCCAGCTCAGGCAAACGCCTGGAGGGGAAATTTGCTAACTTATTGTTTCCTTTTCCCTATAAAAGGAATACCAAGTACAGTGGATCGCTTATGCATTGAGTTGTAAGATTTAAATAAGGGAACAATAATTAATGAATTTTTTCAGAGATTTTTATAAGCCGCAGGCTGACACAGCTCCATCACTGTTCCCTGGGGCTATAAGGGAAATGCAGCAGCCACCTGGCTCATAGTGAAGGCTCTCTTGAGAGATTCATGATAATGACGTTCAAACAATATAGAAGAAAGGGGAAATGGTTTTATCTTCCTTTACACTTCATTAGAGGTAAGAGATTGTGAAGTATGACACTGACAAAATCAATGAGTGACACCTCATCTGTTATCCATTTCGCAGGTTCACCAGCCTTGGGCTGTTGCTCGGTGTCCTTCACACCTCTCACTCTGGTGCCCGTGGCTTCATAGCCAAGCGAGAGGGAAAGCTTTATGTCTTGCCTGTGTCACCTCCTTAATATCAGGGACTCTACATTAATGGGTGCTATTTCACTTTGGGTTTAGGTTGATGTTCTGCTTTTGTTTACTGCATAATAATTTTAGAAAATGTTAAGCAATTTACATTATATAAATGTATTCCTTTGGTGTAATTAAAAACTCTGTGCTTGAGTTCTATTTAAAAAAAAAAAAACTAGGTGGATTTAAAGAATGCAAGCTAATTATGGTTTGCTACACGATAATCCCCTTTATCCCCTGTGTTCGAATCTCTGCTATGATACTGTTAAAAGTGGTTTTAAGACATTTTACATAATGTCTTGAAGAAAAGACTATCACTTGAGAATTAATCAGTGAGGAAAAAATAGCAAGACAAAGATTCTACATGTCCTTTTCTCTTAGGATATGTTCATGACTGTATTTAAAAAAAAAATACATGAAGCCATAAGAGGTGCCTCTCAAGTCATATCAAATGGGTCAAGTCACCACCCACAAGAAGTTAGATTCATATCAGATTTTGCTGCTTTGCCTTAAATCCAATTTTTTTTGGATTTTGCTTATGTTGGCTCAAGATTGCATATTTAACGTACAATGAAATGAATGTTTTGGCATCTATTCAGTTTCCACGGTTATTTAGATGTGATCCCAAGAAAACATTATTATGGAGAAAAATAAAGCTGATTATTGACAAATGTAAATGAGATAATGTTTAGTACTTTCAATAAAGTATTCACCATATGTTAGGCATTCTGTTAAGCCCTCATTTAATTTTCTCAACTTAAAAAGGTAGTTATTATTATCTTGCCCATTTTCTAAAGGAGGAAACTGAGCCTGAAAAATGTTGGACTACCTTAGCATAGCCTAGCAGAAGATTTGGAATTTGTACCTAAAGTCTGTTTCAAGTGTTTCCCCCTAAAGAAGAGTCACGTTGTGTCACTTCTCCATTCAAAAGCCTCTAATGGATTTCCCTTTCTCAACTGCATCATTACTGTTTCCTACAAGGTGGGTCGAGCTAGCTCTTGCTCCGTCTCAACCACTTACTCTCCCCAGATTCACTCAGTTCCAGTCACTCTGCATTGTTCTCTCATCCTGAATTCTCTTCCCACAAATATGCGTGGCTTATTTCCTTATTTTTTTCACATTTTTCCCAGATTCACTCAGTTTCCAGTCACTCTGCATTGTTCTCTCATCCTGAATTCTCTTCCCACAAATATCAGCGTGGCTTATTTCCTTANTTGGCTTATTTCCTTTTTTTTTTCACATTTTTCCTCAGGTGTCAGCTTCAATAGGTCTTTAATCATTCTTCCCTTACCTTGCTTTATATTTCCTCATCATACTTATTTATGCATTTACTTACTTGTTTCTTCACTGTGTGTCTCTCCTTTCTCTCTGCACGAGAACAGGACTTTGTTTTATTCAGTGTGATGTCCCTTATGCTTGGAACAGAGCCTGTCACGTAGTAGTCATTCCAGTATTGTTGAATGAATNCCTCAGGTGTCAGCTTCAATAGGTCTTTAATCATTCTTCCCTTACCTTGCTTTATATTTCCCCATCATACTTATTTATGCATTTACTTACTTGTTTGTTCACTGTGTGTCTCTCCTTTCTCTCTGCACAAGAACAGGACTTTGTTTTGTTCAGTGTGATGTCCCTTATGCTTGGAACAGAGCCTGTCACGTAGTAGTCATTCCAGTATTGTTGAATGAATTTTTTGAATTACTAACATTTTATACTTCAAAGGAGAATATACATTATGTGACTGGGTTCTGATTGTCTCAAATTCAGTTCAGGGACTCAAGAGGGAGTTGCCAACTTGTAGTTTGTGGAAGGCCTTATGGAGCAGATATAATTTTCAGTGATAGATGAAAGGGCTTGATTCCCTCATTTTTTTTTTAATTTTTAAATTTTTGTTTTGTTTTTTATTATGTTCAGTTAGCCAACATATAGTACAGCATTAGTTTTTGATGCAGTGTTCAACAATTCATTAGCTGTGTATAACACCTGTGCTTATCACAACACGTGCCCTCCTTCCCTCATTGTAATATAATAATAAGGGCAAGAGTAAGACCGATATTAGGAAAATCACTCAGGTTCGAATGAACGGAATGAAGGAGAAGATGGTGAACAAATCTTTCTGAGTTGAACAGAGAAGAAAAGAGGGAAAGAAGGAGGAGATGAGAAATGTGGGGTCACTCAGAGCAGCTTGTGATGGATGGCCAAGAAGGGAGAGGGAGAGGAGTCTGCCCATGACCTGAGATGCTATCAGCACCTACAGGTGGTCTAAGTAGAAAATGTAGTGACACCATGGGAATGCAGGTAAGAAAGTGCCCTGGCAATACTGCTAACAATTTCCTGGAAATAGTGAAGCTTTAGACTACGTTTCTGTCAAGAAGAGTCTGATAGGCCATGGATTTGAAATGGCATGGGAGGCAGAGGAGAAAAAAAGGAAACTAGCAATTTGTTTAGATCCTACTACAAGTCAGACATTTTTCCTCAACCCTTGAATACATAGTCTTTAAATTACTACAAACACCTGTAAGATGATATACTTATGTAACTTCCATAAATAAGGAAATTATGGTTCAGAGAACAATAAGCAACTTGCACAAAGTTGCTAAGTTAATAAAGTTCAGGACTGTGTTCAAATCCAGATCTGCTACTTTCTGGCATCCATTCCTTCTTGATTCCCCTCTTGTTCAATATTTTGTTATTGTTTAGATAATTGGGACTTACATATAACGTATGGTAAAAGAAGAAAATTCTTAAAATGTGCAGCCAAAAAAAGATCAAATATTCCAATAGTATTTAGCTTTCATTTTTTAAAAAAAAATATTTTATTTATTTGACAGAGAGAGACACAGTGAGAGACAGAACACAAGCAGGGGGAGTGGGAGAGGGAGAAGCAGGCTTCCCACTGAGCAGGGAGCCCCATGTGGGGCTCGATCGCAGGACCCTGTGATCATGACCTGAGCCGAAAGCAGACGCTTAACTACTGAACCACCCAGGTGCCCCCTTAGCTTTCATTTTTATTCAAGTATTTAGTGCACTTTGTTTTTTGTAATATTTGATTATTCTCATGTCTTCTTCCTTACTAGACTATCCATCCATTGGAGGCTGTTTCTCACATATTTCCATATCTCCAAAACTTGAACACATTTTTTATACACAGAAGATATTCAAATTATTTTCTGTTAAACTTATATAAGTCAGACAATATATGGAAATATTATGGACAAATCTTGCTAAAATCATCACTGCTGTAGAGGGATTAGTCCTGGTCATATGATTGAGAATATCTAAAAAGATTTGAATTTGAAGTACATACCTTCTATTAATATGTAGATAAAGTAATAGTTTTGAGAGTACAGAGCAATCTGTGGCAATTTTTCTACCCTCAAGATCAACTGCTGTTGTGCTTTCTTCACCAACTCTCTTACTTTAACCTCTTTTGCTTGTTAATTCAACCTCTTTGCGAAGGAAATCATTTGTAATTCACATTTAAAGAGAAAATACACAGACTTTCAATCCATGCGATTCAAGTCAGAGTGCTTTATGATTATCTGTGTCTGGGTCAAGACACTGCCTTCTCAGAAGCTTTGGTCAATGAATCATGTCTAAGTTGTATGTTAATCTCCATGATGATAAGGTTGTGCCTTCTCTGAAGATGAATGGGTCTTTCAAAAGGTGGCTCTCCAGTTGGAATTTACTGAGAATATAAACTCCACAAAAAGAGATTTTCTTTTGATATTGACAGACCATTTCACTCATCCTTTTTTTATGAGGAATAGATGTATCCATAAATTAAAAACATAGCATGAAGTTATATATCTATTTTTCTCTCAGATGTCTGCATGAACATTGTTCCAAAGTCCTTTGCGGCTTTTGTGGATGCTTTGGGTTATGCTTCAGAACTTATATTATAATGTATTAAATATTCATTGTGGAAAAACAACACTGGTTATTTACAATTGATTCTTTTAAAAATTATTTTCTTAATACCATAGCGATAAATACTGAAAAACCAACTACTTGGAATCAGCAGAGACCATTAGTTTTATTTGGAAATTATCTGTTTGTTTGATTTGGCAGGTTTGTATTTTCATTTTCTGAAAAAGGTTCAGGAGGACCTCTTGGGTACAAGAGGCAATTTTATCCAAGCAAGTGATGTTACTTTTACTTACTGCTTTCCTCCTTCATATTTTATATTGTTTTCCTGTCATTTTTATTGAGGCATGATTTACAGACAGTAAAATTAACCAACTTAAAATGTTCCATTGACAAATGTACATGGTTGAGCAACTGACTACCACAGTAATAATTCAGAATATTTACACCAGCTCAAAAAATTTCCTACTGTGTGTTTGCAGACAATCCCCTCCCACTCAGTTTAGCGGCCACGGACAACCACTGAGCTGCTTTTTATCCCCATAGTCTTGCCTTTTCGAGAATGTGTTTTCAGTAGAATCATATAGTGTGTGCTCTTGTGCGTCTGGCGTCTTCCACTTAGCATAATGTTTGTGAGGCTCATGTTGCTGCATATTTCAGTTCACACCTCGTTATTATTGGTAACCAGGGTTCCGCCATATGACTAGATCATAATTTGCTTATCTGTTCACCAGTTGATGAACACGTTGGTTGTTTAGAACGTGAATATTATAAATAAAGCTGTCACAAGTATTTCAAAACATGCTTTATGGGCACACATTTTTAATTCACTTGGGCAACTACCTAAGACTAGAGGTGCTGGGTTGTAAGGGAAATACAGGCTTGACTTCACAAGGAACTACTGAACTGTTGCTCCACGTGTTCACGAACCCTTGGCATTCTTGGTCTCCTAAATTTCAGCCATTCTAGTGGGTATGCAGTGGTATCTATTTTGGTTTCAATTTGTATTGCTCTTACTGAATAATGATGCTGAGTATCTTCTTCTCATGTGCATATTTACCATTTTTATATCTTCTTGGGTGAAGTGTCTGGTCAAATCTTGTGTCTATGTGTGGGGAATATTTGTCCTCATACATCATTTATTTTAAGAGTCTGCAGTAAAATAATAATAATTTTAAAAAGCAGCGTGAATTTGGTTTCAGAAGACTGATTTTTACTTGCCAGCTGCCCCCTCAGATCTTTGACCTGAGCAACAAGATCTAGTGGCTGAACTCTCAGGGCCTAGGGACTCACTCTTGAGTACAACTTCGAGAATTATAGTCTTGAATAGATAAAATATTAGACTTTGTCATAGAGCTCTTTAACTACACATCTTATTCTCTCCTTAAACCTGAAACCACTTCTAAGAAACCCCAGAGAGATCATTTTCTTCTTCTTTTTTTTTTTTTTCTTTTTTGTGCCATGTCACATCTGGCAGTGAGGAGTGCTTTCTATGCAAAATTCTATTAATTTACTGAGAATGCTTCAGTGGCTCATTAGTCTATCCTTAATAGTTTTGTATACCTTCGATTGGCACGAGTTCTGAATACAGTATGTTAATAATTTCTTATAAATTAAGTTGAAAATTAAATACTGCCTAGGAGTAAGAATAGAGCAATCAAATCAACAACCAATAGGCCTTTTTCAAGAATCTAACTCAGTGACAAGTCTAAAAAGACAGGCTGCTAAAAACCTGATAGTTTTGACAGATTGATCTCAGAAACCTGACTTCTCGTTACATTGAAACATTGTTAATTCTGTTAGTTCAGCATCACAAACCAAAGCATATAAATATAGGAATATTCTCAATAGTATGTAAATGTAAGAATGGAACATGATTTAAAAAATAAAAATCAGTACAATTAAGCTACAAACCAGGCAGAAGTTACAGACCATAGCATTTACTTCATAACATTTAAACTACACTGGATCCACTCTACTAATGACAATCCTTTCAAAGGTACTATTTTTCTGAAGTGTTCCCTTGGCTTCATAAAAAGAACTGGAAAGCTGCTTTCTTTCTCTGCCCCCTGAAACAATGGTTTCCCTACCTCGCCAATCAACTTCATGGCCATTTTGCTCTGAATAGGAAAAGGTCAGATTAGAGAAAAGGTCAGACTAGAGAAAAGGTCAAATCAGAGGTCACTTTTCTGGAGATTACAGCATGCAAGTAGATCAGTCCACTTCCCCCTCCCTGATTCCCTTTGCCAACAGTCATTACTCTTATTCACAGATAAGGAGACACATTGTTAGTTTCTAAGTAGCATTTTGCAAACAAACTTCTCCACATTTCAAATACTTAGAGGCACTTAAAACCAAAATTTACTCCTAATAATTGGGTCTGAGTCCAGAAGGGATTATTTCATAATCTTTATTCATACATACAGAACACAGGATGAGCGCTCTACAATGTTTGCTTTTGCTTTCTTAGCATGGGATGCAGAAAGAAAATATCTAAAATATAAGATACATGAGGCAGGAACTTGGTCCAAGCACCTAGAAGCATGATTAGCTCATATTAGGCACTCAAAAAGTTTTTGATGCTGAACAGTGTCTTAGTGCCTTGTCCTTGCCTTTCCCATGACCTATCAAGTTTTCAGTACCCATTCCTCAAGAGGAAGAGATATTATTAAGGTTCTGAAGATTGTCCTCCCCTGAATTATGACTCTGTGGAAGTCAAACCGACCACAAACTGCTGATGTGAGCAGAATAGTGAAAAGGTTAGCTGATCAGATTATGGAGTCAGAGACACTGGGTTGGTAAAGTTCTAAATCCTCCATTGATTCCCTGGGAAAACTATTTATCCTTTTTTACACTTCATTTCTCATCATAAAAGAAAGATTTTTAACATACTTAGAATAACTGGCAAAGTATAAGAATGGACCAGTAGGAGTGGATGCCTAATCCACCAGCACAGACTCTTGTCATTACACTGTGCGGTTAATTATCAACTTCAGTATCCACCTCAGGCTTGTTACTAGCCTTGAAAGAAATATACATGTAAAGTAACATGCAAGTCACTAGTAGGCATTCAGTAAAGGTTACTTAATAATGTGTTATTTTAAGTCGTTTGGGTTGTTACAAATTTTACTATATCTGGTAGCAACTTCTCAGTTTGTGGTATATAGTTGACTGCTCTAAATTTCAGTTTAATGTAGTTATTATTTTTCCTTATTTTCTCTTTAAACAATTTGGTCAGTTTTAAAATGGAAAGGTACAACATACCCTTTTTACTCTTTTCTTCCCCCAAAGCCTTCCTCTTTACAGTTCTTTAATCTCTATTCAAAAATATTTTTCCTGGTTTTTAGTTATTTATATATTTATTATACCGTATGCGGTATAAAATGAGGCAGGAAATGAGTGAATGAAGGGATGAATGTGGATATGAATAGGCGGAAAGCTGTTTGTGCCTGAGAAGTATTGTGCAAACAGCCTTCAGTATAATTCAACTACTAGGAGGCAAGCACTTCACTCTCTAAAAGATTCTTTCTGTAATGAGATCCAGTCATTGAAGAGTTTACTTGGAAATTTGGCCATAATCTTTCTCACACAACGAAGAGAATGTGTTTTACAGAATTTATTTTTATTCTTAAGATGTGTTTCATTATTGAAAAAATATATCAGTGAGCTTAGGCAAAAATAGTATTTTCAATTTTGTTCAATCAGTGGGATAGTAATCAAATCTCCATGATGCAAGCATGGTCTTAGTGATACTGTTTTTTGCCTAAAACTTACTGACATTATTTTTGCCCAAAGCCTGGCAAAGAAAAACCTGTGGTTGTTTAAAACTTAAGGCAAGGGCATCTGGGTGGCTCAGCTGGTTAAGCATCTGCCTTCAGCTCAGGTCATGATCTTGGGGTCCTGATATGAAGCCCTGCGTCAGTGGGGAGTCTGCTTCCCCTCTCCCTCTGTCTCTCCCCCTGCTTGCTCTTATCTCTCTTTCTCTTAAATGAATAAATAAAATCTTTAAAAAAATAAGTAAAACTTAAGGCAACCCACAGAATTTCAAACCCACATCTTTAGAAAGTGAAATGCACAGCCCCAAGAAGGGGAAACTTCTCTAATGTGGTCATGACATTAAACAAGAAAGACATTCTTAGAGCCCAGCAGGGAAGGCTGTCAAAGGAACTCACCAAGGAAATCATTCTCTGCCAGGGCAGGAATCCTTGTTATCTCTGCCCACTGGGACATACTATATTTCATTCCTCCCCCTTCTTTTTTTCTAAAGTGGAAGTTAAAAATTTATGTTATTCTTTTTAAAACTTTCATCACTATATTCTGGATGTCTTGTTACCTGTATTTTCAATATTAGACACAGGTTCTCTGTTCATGAAGAGACACTCTGGAGCTATATCATATAGGAAGGCTCATGACTTAGCAGCCCTGAACTTGAAGGTGAAGGCAGCAGGAGAAAAGAATTTCCATTAGAAAGTGAGAAATTATGTCTTTGATTTTACAAGAATACTTGGTTTATGTGAATGGGACATTCAAGAATAATCATGTTTGAAAAATTGTGCATGGATATTGGGCAGTCAATGAGTGGATCATTGTTTCTGGTTTCTAAGCACGCCTTCTTTCCTCTGATAACAGAGGTGTTCTTTCCGGGAGGAAATCATTCTATGTGATTTTGGTAGCGCTTTCTGCATATTCCCACAGCAGTGTCCATGGGACCCAGGCGTGGCCAGTAAGAGTGCCGCCCCTCACGCCTTCCTGGCCACAGTGATTGCTTGAGAAAGCAGCATGTGATTGAAGCGAGGTACGTCAGGCTCCTCCTTGGTAATTTTCTGCAGGAAACCTAGGAGAAGATGCCCTTTACTGCTGGGATCCATATGCTGGTATGGATAATAATAAATTCATATGAATTTTGACTGGTATAAAACATAAGGAAAAGTTAACTTTAAAGAAGAGAAAAAAGTCTTGACCTAGATTCTATCAGGCTGGGAGCCAGATATAGCTTTGGACTTTCCTGCATGTGAGACCCACTTAGGGGGTGGGGGGTGGGAGAGGGAGATTTCCGCATGATTCATCTTGAATCATTTGGAGTTCTGTCACTTGGAACCAAAGGCATTATGACTAATATGATGGGGAGGGCAGGTGAGATAAGAAAACCAGTGACCAAGGAGTTAGGTGAAAAGTGGGATTGAAATTTGGCAAGCGATCCATGTCTGCTAAATCAGTAGGGAAGGGAAATATTTAGCAGGAGTTGTGTTGAGTGTAATTAATTATCACCCGTCATCTTACGAAAGTTCAACATTTTCTGCAGTAGGAATAAAAAAAAAATAATCCAAAGAAGAGATACTAGAAAGAAGAAAACATTTCCTGTAACAGGGCCAAAGACAAAACGAATCCAAATTTGGAGTAGTCTTACATGATTCATGCCTACTTATGGCGGAACCCAAGCCAGAGACCGCCTTTACAAAGGCAAGATATTCATATTATCATTAATCTAAGGAAACTGTCTGTGGCATTTCAGAATGTTTTCTTCAGTTCTTACATAGGGAAAAATGAGATAAAGTCAGTGCTTTGTTCCGACTAATATCTGATACATCTATTCCTCTGAGCTGCTTATATGATGTTCACCTTAAGATTAAACCACAAAATGTAGTATGTACCCTTGTATCACACTATCATTTCTTGGTACATGTGTTTAAATATGCAAAATATATATATTAAAAATTTAGGGAAAGTGTCCTTCCATTGTTTCCAGCAGAAAACTATTTTGACTCAGTTAAGGGAGAAAAAACATATTGTTCTAAATTAGGACAGAATAGCTTTAGTATTATGACAATCCTTGAAAAAATGGAAATTGAAGAGAAAAAAAAAACACAAGCACTCTGATTCAAAGCTAAGATAAGCCCTCTGGGATGAGGTGGGTGTTTAGGGTATATTGATCAATAAGCAATGGGAAAAGCCCTAAGGCACAATGTCCAGCAATATAGCAACAGGCAGCATATGGTGACCAAGACAAAGTTAGTATTGGATAGGTCCTACAAGCAGTCACCGGCAAGCAGGTGCGTTATTCATAGGGACAGAGAGTATGAATGCAAGGAAACTCTGTGAAGGCAGGCAAGCACTTAATGGCATCAGGGAGAAAGAGTAGGAAGTATGAGGAGCAGGATTTAGGATTCCAGTCTCCAAAAGGCCTGCAAGGGACATGCAGGATTTGAGTATTATTGGAACTGAGCTGCCCAGTTAACTATCAATATAAGAAATGTGGGCCAGGGGGAAAATGTTAGAATAGAGATCTGGATTATTAAAATAATAGCATAAGGGAAAATCAGGGACAAAAGCCACCTCTCCAAGCCACCTACAAGAATTTGAACAAATTGTTGTCGCTCGAGCTACTACACTCAGCTCATACCCTCTTTTTCATCCTATCACATTTCCCATAACTTTCCATTCTTCATCAAACCTCACATAAAATTCGGTTTAACCACTTCCTCAAGTCTGCATCTCCTCTCATGCCATGGTAAAACTTGTATTAAATACATTTGCATACTTTTCTTTTATTGATTTGTCATTTGTTATGGGACCCCAGCTGAGAACTTAAAAGGGTAGAGGCAAAAGAATTTTTTTTCTTCCTTACATCCATGATGTAAAAATTATCATTACCCTTTCACAGGTGATAAAATTGAAGCTTAGAGTAAAGAAACCTTCAAGATCACAAAACTAGGCAATGGCAAACCTTCTGACCATCAGAGTTTAAATTTTCGACAGCAGAAACAGTTCCACTTAGCTTAAACAGTGAGAGATTTAACATAAGATACTGTGTAGGTCACAGAATCCTTGGGACAGATAAAATTCATGACTTTAGGCCATGTTTATAAGATAGCTTCTAGAACCACAACATAATTGGCAGGACAAGGGAGCTGCAGACTTGCCTGAACCAAGACCATATTTCCTAGGCTCTGATGAGAAACGTGTCCCACTGTTGTATCCAGAAAACACACTGCCTCTTGTACCACCTCCACCACCATAACTCCCAGTTAGCTCACAGTCACTTCTGAAGCAAAAGTGTCACAGGACACATCTAAGGGACAGAACCAAAGGTGGGAAGAAAGGGATAAAGAAAGGGGGGGCAATCAGAAAGGGGAATGAAGCATGAGAGACTATGGACTCTGAGAAACAAACTGAGGGCTTCAGAGGGGAGGGGGGGGGTAATGGGATAGGCTGGTGATGGGTAGTAAGGAGGGCACGTATTGCGTGGTGCACCTGGGTGTTATACGCAACTAATGAATCATCGAACTTTACGTCAAAAACCAGGGATGTACTGTATGGTGACTAACATAATATAATAAAAAACCATTAAAAACAACAACAACAACAACAACAAAAGAACCAAAGGTGGGCCCCGGGATGAGATAAGGGAGTCAGTGAGGGTGTAAAACTGAAGGGGGCGCTCTCTCTCAGGTCTTGCCTAGGCAGGGCAAGCACCTGAGAGTGAGTGTGTCCTTAAATTTTGTATCTTGGGGGCTTTGCTTTACTTAATGCAAGCCCCTGAATCATCAGTCTAGCTGCAAAAGAGGTGGGGAATGTAGGTTAAAAAAATTTTTTTTTCCTTTGTTTTGAGAGGTTGGGACCCTCACTTGTAGGAAAATGGTAGGAAAATACCACATTGTGAAGAGGGCACTTAAAAGAGTTTTGTACAAAAACTTCTCTTATTTGAGATACAGGAGCTATTGGCTTTTCAGAAACTTCTTGATCTGTATTTATGAATTTTCTCCAGTCTTTGTGTTTGCCTGCAATCCAGGCAAAGCTGGTCTGTTTCTTGTTCACATCATGGAGCAGTAGCCAACACACACTAATACTCCTCCTCTTTCCAACTAATTTCTTCTGAAACTAGAGGCTTGGCTGGCACTTGGTATGCCTTTCTAGATACTACAGGTCATAGTTTCACCAAATACTTCCCTCTGATAAAACACAGCATATTGCTTTCCAGTTTGTAGTGTGTGTTTGTTTGCTGCTTGCGGCCTACTGCATGACCACCAGCCAAATGATACATGTTTTAAATTTTTGTGATCGAAGCACTTCAACTCAATACACTAACTTCTGTGTTATGATTGATGAAAATGAAATGGTTCAAATCAGCAGAAGTTTGTTTCTTGCTCTCTAGAGCAGATAGTCCCAACTGATACTAATAATACTTAATAGTCCTTCCCCATTAGGTCTTTGGGGACATGGGCAAAGAGAGAAGGTATTCTTTTTTCAATATGTGGCTTTGAAAATTGCTCTAGTAATTATCGTACAGTCTGCAAGAAGTGAAATAGGACATGGAGCCAGTTTTCTGGGAGGTTTAATGGGCCAGAGCACACTTTTTCTCACGTTCTTGTTTACATGATCATCTTTAGCTACAAGGGAAATTTGAAAATACAGCCTTGCATATACAGAAGAAAAGTGATTTTTGCAAAAAGGTAGTTATTTCAAGGTGGCATCAATCACATCATTTAATTAACTATTATGCAAATGAATTTACTGTTATTAAAAAAGAAGAGTTGCTTACATGAAGACAATGCTGTAATTTTGGAACTATACAAAAAGGTTAGTCAATACTCATGAAAATATTGTTGAATAAGGTACATACGAAGAATGGATTAAATAATGTTAATATTTGGAAGAATTTGGATTTCAGATTTTTTTTTTTAAATCAAAGTCTTTTAACACTTGACTCAATTTAAATAAACTAAAATTACAAATCGTAAGTGATTTCGGCAAGATAACAAATAAGTCCAATTAGTGGTTTCTTTTTTTTTAAAAAAATGTGTCATCTAAAACTTAATAAATAAACATGCAATGACCAATGACTGGTCTTGTTTGTGCTGATAAAGAGGACATCGACTCTATTTAATATTCACTAATGTTCTTCTTTACTTTTGTAAAATGAATGTTTATGGCCAAAATTTCAGCTATCCTGCATGTTCTGTCCTATCTTAAGTGACAAAGAAGCGTAGTAAAAATTTCATTTCAGTAAATACTGTAATATGAGCTAATCTATAGCCATAAGAGGACTACATTCCTTCAATTGTTGTGACTCGTTCATTTAGAATATTGTTTGATACTCTTAGGAGGCAGATGAAATGATCTGACGGTTGGATGAATATTTTTATGTGTAGAGGAATCCTAAATTCATTGAAGGTTTTTGGAGGCCCAGGAGAAATTTGTCTTGGAACCCCAGAACAATTCTGCCAGATCTTATACTGAAAACTCAGCTGGCAGGTCAGTTTCTACTGTGCCATTGACATATGGTCTTCAATAATTTACTTACTATATGGCTCTCCATTTCTGGAAAAATGACTAGGAGTTATTGCTGTTTCACAGGGACTGCTGAAGTCAGTAATAATTAAATGGTTGCATATGCTTGGCAAATAAAAAATATAATAAACAATTAATAGATATGTTCTCCTAATAACTAATTTTCAAGTTATGTTTTTCTTTCCCAAAGAGCAACTTTGGTAGAAAGCCAGTGATTCCCACAAGTATATATTCCACTTGAGATATTCTTGATTCATAGGTCTACCAAGGACTCTGTGAAATTCAAATCCCACATGCAAAAAACATTTCTATCTGATTTGTGGGCCTCTGCACCGCACTCCTGTAAAACACTGCCTGGGCTCTCAATCAACATCCTTCTGTACCAGCCAAGATACTGACTGAAGAATGGAAAAATGTGTTCATAGCCACATTGTGACAAGAGAATTAATTCCTGGGGCGCCTGGGTGGCACAGCGGTTAAGCGTCTGCCTTCGGCTCAGGGCGTGATCCCGGCGTTGTGGGATCGAGCCCCACATCAGGCTCCTCTGCTGTGAGCCTGCTTCTTCCTCTCTCATTCCCCCTGCTTGTGTTCCCTCTCTCGCTGGCTGTCTCTATCTCTGTCAAATAAATAATAAAAAATCTTTAAAAAAAAAAAGAGAATTAATTCCTAAAGAAATAATTAGTCCTAAGAAACTCTAAAATAGTTACATTTGAATTGCACTGACTTCGTAGGTCTAGTGTTGCTAAGAATCAGAATCACTGATTTCACAACTTAATGTGATTACAAATTAAGTATTCCAACTTGCAGCTGTCCATTATCACATAGTAAAAAAATGACATAAATGGCATTTGTTCCCTCAACTCTATTTACACCTTGAAAATCTTCCCACAATTTCTCATACAGATGTCCACAATTTACTAGTCCATTTCTCCAGCTTGTTCTGATTTAAAATGTGTTACAGGCATTTTATCTAAAGGAGCTGGTATTTCACATCCTGATTTTCAATCATTGTTAAGGTGCCTCTCTGAAAAGAGGTATTCTCAAACATTGCTCTAAAATTATGCTTCTCAGGGCACCTGGGTGGCTCAGTCAGTAAAGCGTCTGACTCTTGACTTGGGCTTAGGTGATGATCTCAAGCTGCTGAGATGGAGCCCCCTGTTGGGCTCCCTGCTGAGTGCGGAGCCTGCTTAAGATTCTCTCTCCCACTCCCCCTAGCCCTCTCCCTTTGTGTGCTCTCTCTCTCCAAAAAAAAAAAAAAATTAAAAGAAAAAATTTTAAAATATGTTTCTATTATTCTATTATTAGTCACAACCAAAATAAAATTAAGACAATGGCTTTTCTCTTCATTCTCAAAAAAAATTACTTATGAAACACAATGTGAGAATACATGAAAGAACAATATTCCATTGTTGCTAGTGGCTATTAATTGGCTATTAATTAAAGAATTAAAGTAAGATTCTGCTTTTTTACACTTGGTTGTATAGAGGCAAATAATAAATAATATATTCTCACAATATCTTTCAAATGATTACAAGTAACAGGTTTACCCCCAATTTAATCAATGTGAGAGAAAGGAAAGCCACTGTGATAGAATAATGTCCCCCTAAAGATGTCCATATCCAAATCCCCAACCCCTGTAAATATGTTACCATATAAGCCAAGAAGGACATTGCACATGTGATCAAATTAAGGATTCTGTGGCGGTGAGATTATTCTGGATTATCTTGGTGGGCCAATATAATCAAAACAGTCTTTATAGGAGAGAGAGGAAGGAGGATCAGTGAAGGAGATGTGATCATGGAAGCAAGGTGAAAGAGAGAGAAAGGGAGAGGGAGAGGCAGAGGGAGAGAAATTGATTTGCAAATGCTATGCTGTTGGCTTTGAAGAAGGAGGAAGGTGCTGGGACCAAGGAATGCAGGTTACGCTCAGGAGCTGGGGAAGGCAAAAAAATGGGTTTTCCTCTAGAACCTCCAGAAGGAATTCAGTCCTGCTGACACTTTGACTTTAGGATTCCTGACCTCCAGAAACGTTAGGTAATAAACTTATGTTGTTTTAAGACACTAAATCTATGGTCACTTGTTAATAGCAGCAATAGAAAACTCACACATTCACTCTATCACTCCTCTACTTTTTAAATTGCAATACTTATAAATCTTTAATGGAAATTAAATTTCTTAAGTATATTAAAATTCAGATTAGATTTGGAATAGATTTGAAGATTTAGATACAAAATTATTCTTAAAATGACACATCCAATTATTATAGCAATTAAATAGAAATCTTCCCCCTCTCTATATATGATTCTATATAATGTATAAAATTATACATACATATTTTTCACATAAATAGTGAATAATAAAATAATCATCAAAATTATTAAATTTGCTTTTTTAAGCACTGACAGTGATAAGACATTATAATAAATATATAAAATGAAAAGTGTAAGTCAACATCTAGTGTTCCTAAAATCATGAGTGTTGCCAATATGCCCAGAGAACTAATTGTTAAACTCATTGTATATTAAAACTTTTTCGTTTTGTAATACCTAATACTTCAGGTTATAAAGATAATACAAAGAGTTAACAGATGACAGACTTCCTGTATAATCTTCACCCAGCTCAACCTAATGTTAAAATTTAACCTAAGTATATTTATCAAAATGAATGAACATGGGCACAATGATAGTAATTAAGCTACAGACTTTATTCAGACTTCATTAGTTTTCTCACTAATGTCTTTTTCTGTCCCCAGGTCTGATCAGGAATACCATATTGCATTCATTCAGCAAGTTCCCTTAGTCTCCTCTGATCTGTGAAAGTTTCTCAGTATTTCTTTGTTTCCATGATCTTGATACTTTTCTATTAGTTAGGTATTTTGTAGAATGCCCATCAATTTGGGTTTGTTCTATCTTTTCTTATTATTAGACTAGGGTTAGGTATTTGGAGCAAGAACACTACAGAGGGGAAGTACCTTTCTCATGGCATCACATCAGGAACCACATGCTATCAGTGCCTATTACTACCGATGTTAACTAACCTTGATCACTTGGTAAGGTTTCTGCATGGAGTAATCGTCCCTTCATCCAGCCTGGACTTAAGCTTCACCTCTTGCAGGGAGCAGAATCAAAGAATGGAAATATGTTAGAACCACCACAAGATTAATAAATATTTTGGGGGAGATACTTTGAGGCTATGCAAATACACTATTCCTCCTTAAAGTTTTCCCCACTGATTTTAATATTTATCAGTGAATCTTGCCTGCCACAACTATTACTAGGGTGTTCTAATGGTGACTTTCTATTTCTCTCATTCTTTCTGCCTTTTTAATTTGGACTTTTTCTGCAAAATACATCTGCCTCCTTTCTGCCATTTATTTATTCAAACATTTACTGACATCAGTATAGATTCATGGATATTTACTTTATTCTTTGGGTTTAATCTAAAACTCTCATTTTGTATTTTGTTGTTTATTACTTCATATTTTAAACATGCAAATACTGTGCATAGAAATATAAATCACTATAATGCTTTCTGTAAAATATTGAAAATAGAAAATTATACACGGAAAAAAATTGAAAAAAATTGTGGCAACACTTATCAAATTTCATGCATATCAGAATCAGCTGAGGAACCTGACAAAATGCAGATTCTTGGCCTTCCCTTCCTATATCTGTATATTTGTATTAGTATATTTAGCAGAAATATGATGGGGTATAAAAACGGCATTTTAACAAGTATCTGATTTTGATAAATGCACATGAAAAAAGTTTGAGATACATTTCTTGGAGTAAACATCAGTAATACCACATCATTATTTTAATATGTAGAGAAAAGACAGTACTTGAGCCTGCTTTCTTTCTTTCTTTCTTTCTTTTGTCTTTTAATTCGTGAGTAATGGATTTGTAGGAACTTGATTGGAGAGCCTTAGGAAAAATGTTTTAATAAGGTCACGTATTAAGTAAAATTTAAGAATGTTATAGAGTTAAATGTTACATCTGTTTTATTTTATGTAGTCATTAATTATGTAAATATAAAAGTAAAAATCATATCTTTCAAATTTGAAAATAATATAACATTGAAGAGTTCGTAGAGCACCAGTTTAGTAACAATAAGCACACACAAAGAAGAATGTACATGATAACTATCTAGGGAGAGAAGAATTTTCATCTTTTCAAATATTTTATTGATTTTTTTAATTTATTGATCTCATTATAGAATTTGGTAGGTGTAACCAAGGGATGGCTGCAAGGGGCAGTCATTCACTCACAATAAACTTAACTAAGAATTATAGATGGGGTTTGAGCTCTGCCTTTTGCTAGCTCCATGTCAAGAGAAAAGTTATTTTATCCCTGTAAGTACAGAGAATAAAATGAGATAATGCATTTAAATCTCTCACCAAATATTGGCTACAAACTAAGTATTTGGCAAATTATTAACACTATTATTATTATTATTATTAATTTTTCCTATGAGCCATATAAATAACTCAGTGTCTCAGTTACCCATTTCATTTTTTTAGGGCATGTCTAAGCAAAGACCAACTTGTTAACACATATGAGAAACACAGACATATTTTTTAGCATTTATGTACATAAGATATCTCTCTCAAAGTTCAGATAATGACAAAGGTTCTATGTGGTTTCTTGAGGTTTATCATGAGCTGATGCTGAAGCTTAATTCTAGTTAAAATTGGAGATTAAATCCACACTTTAGTCAATTTAAAAAGTTCATTAATACAATGTGAGAATATCTTTCTTATGGTTGGTACTGAAACTACAGAAACATAATAATGGCTTCTGAAATGCATTTTGGCACATGTGTGTTGATGTATACAAAACAGAATAAAAATCCTTAACACATGAGTATTCATAATTTTCCCTCTTGCCCCAACTTAAAAAGAGCAAAGATATTTCTTTTCTGAGTCAATTTCTGGGCCTGATTGTTTTTTGAAAATTTTGATTAATGGATAAATCCCAGATAAATATGGGGGGAAAAAAAAGTAACCAGAGATGCTAATTTGATTTACCTAATAAAGATAACAAACAACAAACAAAAAAATATGGGTGCTGGGGGCTCGCAAAAAGAGGAAGAAATGCAGCAGGGCTTGAGTGTGGGAGATCATTTTGCCATGGAAGTAAAAGTGAATTATGAAGAGTCTTTGGAGTGGCTTTGGGCTATTTGAGATCAGGAGGAATGAGAAAAGGAAGATCTTGAGAAATGGTGAAAGAGCTTTATATTAAATCTCCATCCCTCTGCCTTGAGATTGACAAAAATTTATTATTTTTACTTCTGGTTGTTATTCTTTGAATGAGACACAAGTGAAGGTAGAGCCTGGAGATTTGGGTTACAAAATGTATATTTCACCCTTAATGTACATCCATTCAGAGACCTTCTCATTTTAGCCTACCATAAACTGAGATTACAGTAGCTTCTTGTGGTCTTGGCATTCATGGGCCCTGGTGATATTAAAAAATATGAGAAAGAAATGAAATTACTTGCTCACTGTATTTAATAAGGAAATTTAAAAAGAAACATGCAGCTTAATAGTACTGTATTTTCCTATGGTTTTAACCTTTCCAGAAAGGTGAGATGAGCCCTTATTGTTGTTATTCATGAAATCAAATGCCCTTAGTCCTGAAAAGACAGATGGTAGTCACTTTTAAAAATTACTCAGTGACGTGGACAGAAACTAACCACTTGATAGAAGAAAGATGCTGAAATGATAAAAAACCCATGTCTTCCATCTAATGTGGCTATTAATAAGGAGGATTTCCATAAGGTCTCAGAAGGCAGAATATTTCATCTGTCTATGCAAATTTCGCTTCAATGCTAATAATGTCTCTTCAGCTATACAAGACCTGAAATAAAATCCACCTGCACTTCAGAGTAAAATCAGACTCAGCTTATCTAGAAACTAACAAACAGCTTGAAAGAAGAGTTCTTAGAAAATGGACCCAGAGAAAGGAAGAGTCTGGACCTTCCAAGTGCAGCGTTGAGCATAAATTGTTCATCCTCCAACACCACAGGTGACCCCAAACTAAATCAACAGTGCTGGAGTGGGGGGTGTGGTAGGGGCGTATCTTCTCGGGCAGCAGTGGGATGAGAAGTAAGGGAAGAAGAGTGGGGCTACCTTCTCAGCAATGGCATGAGGGTTGGAACAATTTCTAGAGCTTCTGGATGACCTGGCTGAAGGGGCTGTCAGCATGCAAGGAATGTGATCAAAGGGCCAGTATTTCTGTCAGGAAGAGTCTCTCCTTAACACGTCAGAGCAAAGAACATACTTACCATGTTTTCAGTTTCCTTTAATATATTTCTGTAAAAGGGGTGAGAAAATTAATCACATATTGACTGTTGGTTTAGCTCGGGAGGTTATTACTATTGCAATAAGGAGTCTGACAAAGAATGTACATACCACAGCACCGTAAGAGTTCTGAAGGCATAATAAAGAAAATAATATGGTAGGAGCGCATTTATTCGCTACCCGAACCAAGGCATATCTGAATGTGTTTTCTTCTTCCAGTTGAAAATGAAATACCTCTGATAGACTTACGACAGGCATGTGGATATATAGCCATTGTTATACATTTTATGTGCTACTATTACATTTATTCCATTGCAGATGGGTTTCTATTATAATTATGTCCCATGTAAAAGCCAAACCCACATACAGCACTACTGAAATCCAAAAGAACATCATGGTGAAATTATTTTGAGTGCTGCAGTTTCATTTAAAGGTAATTATGTATAAGACTCATAACATCTTAGTGTTTTTTGTACTCTGAAAATTATACATATTCATATGAACTTTTCAGAATAATCTGTCAATCAAAATGTTTTTATGCTAAAATATGACATCATACCAGTTCAAAACACCACCTCTGATTGACAAGGGTGGGTATTACAGGATTGCAGCATGAGAGGGAGGCTCTGGCTCCTGGAGGGAGTTCCTCTCCTCGTTTCCCCACAGATCTATTCACCTAGGCAGTCTTCTGGGAACAAATGTAATTTTTCCAACTTAATCTAGCATCTTCAATTTTTCTCTTTCCTTTGATTTTTTCTGATTGCCTATAAGAAAATCAGGTTTCCAGTGTCTTCACAATTACTCTTCACTCCCCCCTGCTGTACTCCTCCATGCCAGCCCTCCCACACTTCAGTTGTGCATTCGGCTTTGAGAGCCCACGAGTCCACTGGAGCTTCCTCTCTGCCTTTTTGCCTCCATCACTTGAGTAGAAATTTTCCTGCTTTCAAATGTGAATGTCCTTCAACTGTCCAAACAGTAATTGTTTCTGAGACTTTTTTGTTGGTTGGAGAGAAAAAGAAATAGTGTGGTGCTTAAACTGTGATGTCACTTTTTTCTTGATATGCAAATTCTTCCTTTCACTTGCTGCTTCATAAGGACAGGATCAATAAAGAGAATTTTCAGTTTCCTTCCTGCATTTACCACCAATGCTTTATGGTTCACAACATACCATCTCAACAAAAACAATTTAAACATCTCCTAAAATCCATTATGAAGGAATCTTCCCTCTGCATTAGTCATTACATTCTTTTATTTGAAGAAAGAAAAAAATTCTATAATGAAATGTATAGAAATGATACCCAATTTTAATAAACAGAATATTTAGATTCTACTAAGAATAGAATCATCAGCTTAATTTTAACTCAGTAACTTGTAAGCATAATTCATTTTTGTTACTTTGCCATTCTCATCAACGCTTTCAAAATATAAACCAACACAGATATCTAATGTTCAACAAATCATAATCTAGTATTTGCAATGCATATTTCACGTTCTATATCTGTAAAATTATATTAAAATATAGATATACAATTTTTCATAGTGTATAGCTAAATCCCCATCATACGTATAGCTAAATCCTAACTACTTAATTGGTATCATCTTCTAATGCACATGGCATGCAATTAAAGCATTTGAATAACCATTTTAACTGAAGAGTAGAACATAATCAGTCAATCCTGATTTAGGTGCAATTTTCTATATGTGGAATTTAGAATTAAACACTAAGAACCACAACACTTAAAAAATGTATATCGCAAGGTACTTACTGGTATTTCACAAGGGCTGGTTGTCAGTTATAGGGGACAATCAGACAAAGAACCCAGCAAGAAAGCATGGAGGAAGCGTGGGGTCATGAAGAAAGCATGGGCCCAGGAATGAGAGGACTGAGCTCTGACAGTCCCTGGTTCTACTGCTCCATAACTTCCGACCTTAAGCAAAGCAAGGTACTGACATTTCTCGAAGTCTCCTCCTCTCTCCACAGAGACTACCCAGAGTTCTTGGAGGATGTACATGAACAACTTGATACAATGTCTGACATAGAGCAGATGTTAAGTAAATTTCAGTTTTTCTCCTTTTGTATGCACACCCACTTGCTTTTTTTTTTCAATTAAAAGGCAGTATTAAAAAAAAAAGTTATCCATAAATGAAAAATAGAACTAAACAGGCAAAAATGTCATCTCAATCTAGAGATGTAAGTTGCCATGGCGATGCAAATATCATCTTACTATTCTTTCTTGTTAGATAGCAACAGGAATATATTCCACAGACTGAAAACAGCATTTAGAAAAGTCTCAAGTGTTACTAGCATTACTGGGTTTATAAAATCACTTGCTGGAGACCAGATCAGCACAAGGCCTGTAATTCTCCCCAACCAGCTGGAGGAAAAGATGTGGCTATATCAAGGGAGGAATTTCTCAACCTTTAGGAAAATTCTCTTGCTTCTCTCTTGAAACACCACTCAAGGTATTTCCTGGCTTTGGAGATAAATTTAATTTTAGCCATAGAGTGAAGGGACAGCATAGAAAGTGGCCATACTACTGAGTTCAATATCATATCTTCTGTCTCAGTAATTGTTGACATCATTGTGTCAATTATGCAGACTAGTGGAAACATCCTCTGTGAGGGAATTGCTGAAGGGAAACCCTTTGTACTTCATTTTAAGAACTATCAGAGTAACAGCTGTGGTACAGAGTACTGGTGATTCAGACTGACATCAGCGGGTGAGATGTGTATTTCCTCTCTCTTCCCCCCACTTTTTTTTAGATTACTGAAAATACATATTCCCTACACATTATACATATTTTAGGCTATATAATCATAATTACGCTCTGCTTCACTGTCAGGTTTGAGCTTCTGAAAATACTGCTGTTTCTTCAAAGAATTGCTGGACCAAGTTGATCAGTTTCAACTACACTTTTCATAATAAAATTTGAGTTTTGCAAATTCCTAAACATCAAATGATAAATTTGTAATGGTAAATTTAAAAAGTATAATGGAAATGGGTACATAATAGGATGATAATTCTATAAAAATTCACAAACACATTCACAAACAGATGCACACATTAAACTAAAAATATAATGAAATTCACAGTGCTTAAACTGGATAGTAAAATTCATGGTGATTTTTAGTTTATTGATTTTTGTATATATTCTGTATTTTCCAAATTTTCTAAATGACAGAAGCATTGCATTTATATTAAAATATATTTTATTTTTAAAAAGTGAATAACAGTAAGTGTACCATATATGTAATAGTAAAATATCCTAGTTTTTAGTCATCAACCCTGCAGAGTCATAAGCCTCTAAATTTATACTGTGCTAGTTAAAAAAAATTGTGAAATAGAGCACATGAACATAAAACATATGTAAACTAATTTGGGGGTTAAAAAAAATAACAAAACAGTTTTAAGTCCACCACCAAAATTAAGCAATAGAACATTCTTCTAAACTGTAAATTCTGGCCTTCATCTTGCTCTTTTTCCAAACTGTCTCAAATATTCTTCACCTATTTTCTTTCCATATATATTTGGGGCTCATTTTATCAATCTCTGTTGGAATTGAATTGTATCTGCCAATCAAATTCATAAAAATCTCAGCCTGTGAAATTGATTTTTTCCATCCAATCACATTGGCTTACATCTTGTTTCAGTGTTTTTCAATAAAAGTTTGTTGCACAGATGCTGCACACTTTTGGTTGGATTAATTCCCACACATATTAATAACATTTTCTAACCAATTTTTACCAGTATAAAATGCAATCTTGTTAAAATTATCAGATTATGTTGTTTACATACACCTTTTGTGACTTCATTAATTTTTTTCCTTGATCTGTCATTTACTGACAGAAATGTGTTACAATTTTTTCCATTATGATGGGGCTTTATCAATTATTCCATGTAATTCTGTCAAGTTTTGAAGGATATCAATGTATATAAATTTGTAATTATCATATTCTCCTGGGAAATTGAAACTTTTATTAGTATGTAGTTGGGCTTTACCTCTAACGATAAATTTGGTTTAAAGTTCAATTTGTCTGATATTACTGCTGCCACATCAGTTCTTGTTTTGTTTTGTTTTGTTTTGTTTTGTTTTTTGGCCAGGAGCATGGGAAGGGAAAAGGGATAGTATTAGCTTTACAAACCTCTTTCCATCCTTTGTTTTTTTTTTTACTTCTTTGTGTCTTTAAGTTACAGGTGCAGTTTTTAAAATAGCACATCACTATATTTCTTTTTTCTTTTTTAATTAATTAATTAATTAATAGAGAGACAGCAAGTGCAGTGGGAGGGGCAAAGGGGGAGGGAGAGAGAGAGACGTTTGGGCAGACTCCATGCTGAGCAAGAAGCCCAACATGGGGCTCGATCTCAGGACCCTGAGATCATGACCTGAGCTAAAACCAAGTCAAACAATTGACGGAACCACCCAAGTGCCCACTATATTTATTTTTTAATAGAGTCTGATAATCTTTTCTTTTAATCGGTTAGACTATTTAATTTATATCTATTATGATTTTTTAAAATTTATTCCCATCATTTTTCTGGGTATGTTTTGGATTACTCTTCTTGTTCTATTATTTTCCCATCATTATTTTGGTAGTTATAGACTTTATTCTTACCATTTTAGTAGTTTTAACCTCCCTACTTAATAAAACATGAAGTATAGCAATATATTTACCTTCCTCCTGAATAACAAATGGCCCAAGAATGCATTAAGTCTGATCACATCTCACAACTTTTATAACAGGTTTGTCTAATATGTTGGGTCTCCCTCTTCTTAATGTCACAAATTAGGGATTGATATTATTATTTTAATATTTGCTCACTTTTCTTTCTTGTATCTCAGACCTATTTAGGATTATTTTCCAATTGTCAGAGGCATATCTTAGAATTAGAAAAAATAGAAAAGTTTATCTTTTTCTTTATTTAACCCTTATTCTCAAAATTTATTTCATATTTGCTTGGTTGTATATATATTTTTTTCCTGTTATATTGAAGATATTTTTCTACTGCTCAAAGGTTTCCATTCTTGCTATCAGGAAGTCTGCAGTCTTTTATAAGTAATTTATCTTTTCTCTGTGGATGCTCTTTTAGGGTCTTTCTGTATTTGGTGTTACGCTACCTCAACATGATATGGGGTGTGTGTGTGTGTGTGTGTGTGTGTGTGTGTGTGTTTATTCCATTTGATATTATTTGATCTGGCTTCCTGATCTTGGATTAGTGATAAAAACTCTTAACAAAATGGGGTTAGAGGAAACATAGCTCAACATAATAAAGGCCATGTATGAAAAGCCCATAGCTAACACCACCCTTAATGGGGAAAAACTGAGAGCTCTCCCAGGTCAGGAATAAGACAAGGTTGTTTACTCTCACCACTTTTATTCAACATAGTACTAGAAGTCCAAGCCACAGCAATCAGACAAGAAAAAGAAATAAGGGGCATCCATAATGATAAGGATGAAGTTAAATTTTTTCTATTCACAAATGACATGATACTACTGTACATAGAAAATCCTAAAGATTCCACCAAAAACCTACTAGAAGTATTAATGAATTCAGTAAAGTGGCAGGCTACAAAATCAATATCCAGAAATCAATAGCATTTCAATACATTAACAATGAAGGCACAGAAACAGAAATTTTAAAAAAGAAAACACTATTTACAATTTCACCAAAAAGAATAAAATGCCTGGAATAAACTTAACCAAAGAGGTGAAAGAGCTGTACTCTAAAAACTATAAAACACTGATAAAAGAAATTGAAAATGGCACAAATGGAAAGATATTCCAAGTTCATGGATTGGAAGAATAAATATTGTCAAAATGTCTCAAATAGTACCCAAAGCAATCTACAGATTTAATGCAATCCTGATCAAAATGCCAACGACATTTTTCACAAAAGTAGAACAAATAATACTAAAATTTGTATGAAACCACATAAGACCCTGAATAGCTAAAGCCATTTTGTGAAAGAAAAATAAAGGTGGGGGTATCACAGTCCCAGATTTTAAGATATACTACAAAGTTGTAGTAATCAAAAGAGTATGGTAATGGCACAAATGCAAGTATGTAGATCAACAGAACAGGATAGAGACCCCAGAAATAAGCCCACATATATATGGTCAATTAATCTATCACAAAGGAGTCAAGAATATACAATGGAGAAAAGACAGTCTTTTCAATAAATTCTGCTGGGAAAGCTGGACAGTTTCATGTAAAAGAATGAAACTGGGCCACTGCCTAACATCATTCACAAAAATAAATTCAAAATGGATTAAGGACCTAAATGTGAGACCAAGCCATAAAAATCCTAGAAGAGAACACAGGCAGTAATTTTTGATGTCCAGCCATAGTGACATTTTTCTAGATGTGTCTCTTAAGGCAAGAGAAATAAAAGCAAAAATAAACTACTGGGACTACATCAAAATAAAAACCTTTTGCACAGCAAAGGAAACCACCAACGAACAAAAAGGCAATCTACTGAATGGAAGAAGATACTTGCAAATGGTCCAATAAGGGGTTAATGTCCAAAATAAAGAACTCATACAGCTCCACACCAAAAAACCAAACAATCTGATTTAAAAAATGGGCAGAGGACCTGAAGACATTTCTTAAAAGAAGACATACAGATGGCCAACAGATACATGAAAGGATGCTCACCATCACTCATCATCAGGGAGGTGCAAATCAAAACTATGATGAGCTATCACCTCACACCTGTTAGAATAGCTAAAATCAAGAAGAAAGAAACAAGTATTGGCAAGGATGTAGAGAAAGAGAGAAAAACGAACCCTCACAGACTGTTGGTGGGGATGTAAATTGGTTCAGCCACTGTGGAAAACAGTATGGAGGTTCCTCAAAAAATTAAAAATAGAAATACCATATGTGTAATAAGTACACTATTGGGTATTTACCCTGGGAAAATAAAAACACTAACTCAAAAATATATAGGCACTCCTATGTTGATTGCAACATTATTTGTAATAGCCAAGATATGGAAGCAATTTAAGTGTCCATCAATAGACAAATGGATAAGGAAAATGTGCTATATATACATAATAGAATATTACACAGAAATAAGGAAGGGTGAGATCTTGCCATTTCTGGCAACATGGATGGACCTGGAGGTTATTATGCTAAGTGAAATAAGTCAGGCTGAGAAAGACAAATACCATATGATTCCATTCAAATGGAATCTTTTTAAAAAATCAATAAAGAAACAAAAAGCAGAATCAGACCTATAAATACAGAGAACAAACTGCTGGTTACCAGGGCAGGGGGATAGAAGGGGTTGGGAAAAATAAGTGAAGGGGAGAGGGAGATACAGGCCTCCAGGTATGGCATGACTAAGTCACAGGAATAAAAAGCAGAGCATAAGGAACACAGTCAATGATACTGTAATAGTGATGTAAGGGGACAGATGGCAGCTATACTTGTGGTGAACATAGCGTACTGTATAAACTTGTCAAATCACTATGTCATATATCTGAAACTAATGTAACATTGTGTGTCAACTATACTCAGAAACAAACAAAAATCAATTCTGGAAGTAGCCAAATTTCTTTCTTCAAATATTTCCACATCCCCTTTTTCTCTATTGTTTCCTTCCAGAACTCAAGATAAATATATATGTTAGATATTGTTACATTACTCCCAGTTTTGATTATTTCTTCTATAATTTACATTTATTTTTCTCTGTGCTTCACTTTGGGTACTTGGCTTAATACCCTAGTTCAGTAATTTCTTGAGCTACGTTTAATCTGTTTCTTAACTTGTTCATTGAGTTTTTAATTATATATATTTTTTATTTCTAGAGTTTCATTTGATTTCTAAGTCTAGTGATCTTTTAAAAAAATTCTCCTTGCCCATAATTCCAGTTTCTTTTTAGTTCTTTTAACATATCATATATATTATTTAATATTCTGTGCCTGATAATGCTAACATCTTAATTTCATGGGTCTCATTCTGCTGTCTCTTGTCATTTCTTGCTTGCATTCATATGAAAGCTGTTTATTTGTATTTGTGTATGGTCTTAAATTCTAAGCTCATGTTTCCTGGAACATTAACTTGGACGTTCTTGGAGACCTCAGTTGAAGGTGTATTCTTCAAAAGGTGTATTTGTACTTAGCATTACCAACATAGTATCACATTAAATTTGATTGTCAGTTTGAGGGGGTTTTTGGACTACTAAACTAAATGAGATGTGGGTTATAGTTGTTGTAGCTACACATTCTCAGGTCAGACTTATTTCCCTGCACACAGTGCCAAATTCTAATCAAGCAAGATCATTCCTAGGTCATACTTACACTGAGTGTTTTGGGAAGGAGAAGTAAGTGTTGAGTAGCCTTTTCCAGCATAAAGGGAAGGAGAAAAAAAAAGAGTGGGTAAGTAGAAATAGTAAGAGAAACATAACACAGTGAAGTAGATGACTGTGTAGTTATATGAGGAGAGAGACAGACAGACCCCCTACACACACACACACAAACACACACACAGAGTGAGAATTTTAGAAGAAGAACATAAAGAGAGAACAGGAAACAACAAAAAATTCTGAAAGGTCAGCCAATCTCTAGCAGTAATGTCTAAGTATTGAACCACATGGGGAAAAAGAAGGTCAATTACTTATGTACAACATCTAGTATGTATCAGGCATGATCTGATCTATGCACCAAATCAACTTTAGGTTGGTTAATCTTCTCAATGATATTTGTATCATTCGCTTTATTTACTGAAGCCTTCTATATGATTTTTATAGGTCTAAAGCTGCCTTGCTCAATATAATAGCAACTAGCCCCATGACATTTAAATTTATTAAATAAAATTAAATAGTTTCTTGTTTGTACTAGCCACATCGCATGGGGTCAATAGCTACATTTGGCCAGTGGCTACCTTTTTGGATAGTACAGACAGAACCTTTCCATCATCACAGAAGTTCTATGGCATTGCACTCATTTAAGTGTTCCTTCAAACAGGTTCTTGATAATTTCTGATGATTGTCACAAAGCACTATCTCTGGATATTCCTCAACTGCTAAGTTTTATTGGTGAAAGAATCCACATTTTCTACCATGCTTACAAAAATGTTGTGTACCCTTCTAAAAGTGAATATAATGTCTGCGAATATTTGAAAAGACACAAATAATTTAAAATCAATTCAATTTTTTGCTAAATCAGGCAAGTTAGAACTAGCAAATAAAAAGGTAATTAACCTTAAGCCAACTGAAACCTACTAATAAAAAACAAACGAGCACACCTACAAATAAATATTTGATGTTTCTCAACTAAATTATAGGAAAAAAATTTCTTTAAAACATGTAATGTCTTTACAGAGCTTAAAAATAAGGCATTAACCAATATTTAATTCTTTAATGATGAAGAATTCAACTAAAAAAATGTAATAGTCTTAATTAAATTTGCATTATTTTAGTACTAAATTTTAAATTGCTATTGATAATTGTAAACCAGTATGCCCTCTTGCTTTATTGGCACATATGCTGTCTTTTCCTGTTGCTCTATTTTATTAAGACACTAAATATATAATTCCCGAGGATCTTTTTTTTACTCTGACATCTTAAATACAAATTAATAGGCATTAAGAGTCACTTCTTTCCTACCTCCTCTCAACAGTCTTATACATAGAGATTTCTAGTGACAATAAATAGGTAGACAAACCTAATTCAAGGCTTTATTTTATGGCAAACTATTTTTGGATTCCTTTTCACTGCATTTAAGCAAGAAACAACAAAGTATCATCAGGTATTGAGGCTTTAAATAATTATTTTGACATGATTTCCTTTTTAAACTGATTTTTCAAAACTGAAGTCTTCAGATTTTACACAACGTCAAGAATCATTGCATGAGGAAATCACAAACCTTTTTGTAGATGACCTATCAGGGGAAAGACATTGGGCGAGATGTTGCCAACCTTTCTAAACTCCAGGGAACGAGGCCAGCTTTCACATCAGTGAATAAACAGGTAATAACTGACAAGTTCAAAGTGTCTCTGAAATCAATTATTTTCCTCTTAAATCCTCTAGACTATCTCTGCACCGTGAGCTGTAATACTCCTGGGGAAGGACACCAGGTGCTAAAATGGCTCCTGTGTCTAACGGGCACTCACAGAAGACTCTAACATTCACAGTTTTTCCCACAGGCAATTCTTAAAGATTTTCTAATACCATCACTACATAACTGTGAGTTAGAGAGAAAAAAAAGACTGCACTCTGTTTTTAAACAGAGCCAAACAAACAAAAATTCTGTACATTTTAGCTAATCTTTTACCCAGAACTTATAATGAAGAAGTCTTAAATTTTCTGTTTTTAGTCACAGACAATCCATGAATTTTTGACCTTGGAAGGATTTCAAATGGAGTCTTAAGAATCATCCAAAAGCTAACATAAGGACAGACTATAATATTCCATGGACCTAATTCCTGAAAAAATTGTCCCTAGACACCTATATACAAGTTTCTTGAAATTCTGTACGTAAACTCTGATTTTGTTCTGTTTACAAGATGTTGTATTTAAGTATTTTGAGTTGTGCCACTGAAAGAACTTGAATTACTTACAGTAATTTGTTTCTGCTTTATCTTTTACTGAGGCATAATATAAAGTTGGTGAAGGGTACTAATCTTCAGTATAAAGCACAATTAAATTTTACATGTGTATATACCCATGCCTGCACCCAGATCAAAAAACACATTTTCAACACCCCATATTCACTCTCCTCTTCCCAGTCAATTCTTCTTCACACAAAGTAACTACTGGTTAGACTTCTATTACATTTTATTAATTTTGTTTGTTCTTTCATTTCATGCAAATAGTATAACAAATACCTTTTGTGCCTGGCTTCTTTTACTCAACATTAGGTTTTAAAACTCATCCATGCTGTTGCATGTATATGTTCTTTATTTTTCTTTTAATTGCTGTGGAAGTATATAGCATATAGTTTATCAGTTGCACTATTTTTATTGGAGTATTTTAAGAGTATTTCTTTTTTTAATTTTTTTTATTTATTATTATTTTTAAAGATTTTATATACTCATTTGAGAGAGAGAGAGAAAGAGAGAGACATCACAAATTGGGGGAGGGGCAGAGGGAGACGGAGAAGCAGACTCCCTACTGAGCAGGGAGCCCAACACAGGGCTCCATCCCAGGACCCCAAGATAATGACCTGAGCCAAGGGCAGATGCTTAATCCACTGAGCCACCCAGGTGCCCCAAGAATATTTCTTTTATTTGAAATTGGAAAGCAAAAATAACTGAACATACATTAGATGTTTCAATTCTTGAGAGGAAACCACTGACCACAATTTCACTTGATTTTCCCAGGGCCTATACTCTTAACTTTGTACATATTACTATCAGGATCTTATTTTATTTGTAAAAAGCAAGATACATTTGAAAAAAATCTAGTTCTTTTCTCTGGTGGGAATGATACACTAAATCAGTTAAGGCTATAGGTGCTTTCCAATCACAGTAAATACAATGCTATTATCTTGACTATCCTAATGCTGATTTAGAACTTCTCTTTCAGATAGCAGAAATTACTCCTTGTGTTACGTTAAAGTAATAAAAGCAGCACTCATTTACTACCTGATCACCCCATTAAGATTCATTTAAATGTGTTTACTCTAGCTCACTAGACACTTAAGTCCACTGAATTCTTGCTAAAATACCCCAGTTGGAATTTCTGGAAGGAGTGGTCTTCATACATCATTGGGAAGTAAGGTTACTTTTGGGTATTTAAAAATAATATTTCCTTAGTGTAAAACATGTGCTCGAAAAGTATACTCATTCCCTCTATTGAATTCATGGTGTCTCTAAAATTTGCATTTTAATTAGATCCAGTGAGTATTAAATATCTTTTAGCTTTGAAATCACAAATCTTTTTTTAAATAATATTTATTTTGTTATATTAGTCACCATACAGTACGTCCCCAGTTCTTGATGCAATATTCCATGATTCACTACTTGCATATAACACCCAGTGCACCATGCAATATGTGCCCTCCTTAATACCCATCACCGGCCTATCCCAATCCCCCATCCCCCTCCCCTCTGAAGCCCTCAGTTTGTTTCCCAGAGTACAAAGTCTCTCATGGTTCATTCCCCCTTCTGTTTATCCCCCCTTCAATCACAAATCTCCTTCATGTAATACTTTGTATACAGCTCAAGCATGGTGTCCACTTGAGACTGTTATATTGTTAGTAAAAGGTGGTAGGTATTTTTGTATGAAGCTTGAGGCAGATATTTTTTCCCGCTACTGTAGATGTTTTGTTGTTGTTGTTTGCATCTTTCCATTTCAATTAGTTGTGTGTTAGAGGGGGGAAAAAGTAAGTTCAGTCTTTAATCCTAATTGCAAAGTCAAGAGTGTATTTTAGCAAAGTATTTCTATATAAGTACATTCTTATATAATTATAAGAGAACAATTGTCTTGGAAGAATTGTTTGAAATCACTTTTAAACCAAACTTTGAATTTCTGAGTTTTGTAGCTGAAACAACAGCTGATTCATAAAACATGCTTCTGAAAACATGCACCATGGCAGACATGCTTTTATTCATTTCCAATACGTCCTTCCTTGTCTAGACATGCTACTGCTTAAAGTGCACCCTTGATTGAGAAAAAATAATCTTTTAGAAGCAGCTCTTAAGTCAAACTGAGATCATAGTGAAATGATATGTTTAAGGAACTGTCATCATAGCACAACACAGCGCTACTCATAGACAACTTCACTTGCTAATAAAACTGTATTCCCACAGGTCCTGCAAATTTCCAACTTTAAGCAGCCAACATCCGGAGACATGGTTCACTTAAGAACAAGAATGGAAATATGCGAACAGTAAGTACATCAAGTACATCTCTTTTTAAGTACGGTCAATTCTCTATAGCACCAGCTAAGTGTCACGCTCAGACCAGCAGCACCAGCATCACCTTGGGAACTTGAAAGGAATGCAGATACTCAGGTTCCACCCAGACCTACTCAGAGACTCTAGGGTCAGGGAACAAGATCTCCAGGGGATTCTGGTACAAACTTAAGTTTGAAAACCATAGTTCAACAGAAATATTGAATGAAAAGAATACAAAAATATCTAGAAGAAAAACCAGTGGTCAGTAATTAAACTTTTAATTAAATTAACAAGAAACACCAGCCTAATCACACAATTAAGACTTTCTTGTTTTGCGCCCTCTTGTGAGAAAATAAGAGTTTTTATCTCCCAGAGATCTACAACTATAAGGAAATAATACTCTATTCAAAGTTGAATGAGTCTTTCATAGAGTAGAAATTCAAAGTTTGTATTAATGCCTATTAGCTGGTGCATTCAAACAATAAAAATGACTTATTGCATCTCATCATTTGTCTTCAAGTTTTCCCTTTTAGTCTGCTGCCTGTACTGTCTTGTCAGCTGTATGTCCAATTCTTACTGTCTCTTAGTCTTGTGTTTCAAATTAGTCACTTTAAAAGCATAATTCTTTTTGGGGCCCCTGGGTGGCTCAATTTTCACAAAGAAATTGCTATGTGAAATGCTTATGTAAATTGATAAAGGATAGTAATAATGTTCCCAGGAGAAAAATGCGCCCAATACATAAACAGACAGTTTACAAAGAGAAAATGTAAATGATTAACAAACATTGTAAAGATGTATCACTAATAAAAATAAATGCAATATAAATTACAGCTTTGGGTCAAATGTTATATGTTGTGTATGTATGTGTATACTATAATGTATACATTTACACATACTTGCATGTGAAATAGTATTCGTAAACACTTTATGGATATGTAAACTGCTGTTTTGGAAGCAATTTCATACTTTTTCCCAGCAGCTTTTATAATTTTCATTTCATTTTTATCATATAAACATTATTTCAGAAATAAATATTATTTAGCTATTGAAATAATTTTATTTTTTTAAAGATTTATTTATTTATTTATTTGGGGTGGGGAAGGAGCAGAGGGAGACAGAACCCCAAGCAGGCTCCTTGCTGAGCTCAGAGCTCTGAGGCGGGGCTCACCCTCCTGACCTTGAGATCAGACCTGAGCCCTAACCAAGAGTTGGATGCTTAACACACTGTCACCCAGGCACCCGGCTATTGAAATAATTTTAATGAAGAATTTACAGTAAAGTTATGAAAATGGTTCTGTTTAAATGTAAAGAAGAAAATTACAGTTTTTCATATATGGAATTATTTCAACTCTGTTAGAAATAGATATAAAACAGGGGTGCCTGTGTGGTACAGCTGGTTAAGCATTAGAATCTCAGTTTCTGCTCAGGTCGTGCTCTCAGGCTTGTGAGACTGAGCTTGGTGCTGAGCATGGAGTCTGCTTAAGACTCTCCTTATCCCTCTACCATACTCCTGTGCTATCTCTCACAAATAAATAAACAAATAAATAAATCTTCAAAAAAATAGATATAGAACAAATAGTGGAAATAAATATATCCAAAATTTAATGGCACAGTTTTAACTCTGTATAGTGAAATCACAGATAATTTTTATTTGCTTCTTTATGCTTTTATGTATTTTCTCCAAGTATTTGTTTTTATTGTAAAATTGTTATATGCAAAGGTTTACCACTTTTCCAACAATATTTTTTTTGTTTTTATAATTTTTATTCTCCAACAATATTTTTAAAAGTTTTGCTTATGAATTACAGAATTGACTCTGAAGTGATTAATCACAGACTCTTGGGGTAATCATAGTAAAAATCAGGCTCTTCCCCTGGGTTGTCTCTCCTCAGTCCTACACACACTTCCTGCACTGTAAGCTTCCTGTTGTGCTATTTTGTGACACAGTATTTTGAGAGAGAGAAAAAATTACTTATATGCAGATACTAAGTGACAGTAGTTTATTTCCAACTAGGCAATGTAATTGTAACAAAAACCACAGCTAACCAAAACCCAATAATAACTCCTAGTCACATACAATAAAATGTCCATTTCACTAATCATGTGCTGCCTGGGACGTCCCTTCTCCATGGTAACTACCTGGCTCTTCTAGATAAGCTTTCCTGATTCAAGTACACAATTGGCAGTCCTGCCCCCACTTGATTGCCCTACTTTAGCAGAAGTTCTGCAGCCTGCATTTGAAATGCTACAGCTGAAAGGAAATTTCAATCTTTAGTATCAATTAAAACGTCTTTTCAATGTATGTTTTGGAAATTAATATTGGTTAACAGAAAGGTTTTTCAGAGTCAGCAACAGCACAGGCAAAATGAGTACAAGCAAGGCACAGGATCTTGAAATGGGAATGTGAGAGGAAGGGCACATGGAAATACTTTTAAATCTACTTTTTTGTTTAAGGAGATAAATGAGATATATTGTTCGGATGGAAGCTTGATTAGACTGTCTCATCCATTCCACAGAGTTGGGACTTCAAACCCAGCACCAACTCCATCACTGCATCCCAAACACATCAAGCCCTCTTCTTCCTCTTTCCCTTCTTGCATCTCTGTAACTGATTCCCAGCCTTCACTCCACCTTCTCCCTCTTACTCTATCTAATCTCTAGCCTATAAAGAATAATGAACACGTGATTTTAAATTTAAAATTTTAAAATGCTTTTTTATTGCTAAGCCAATTAATAAATATTCTCTGGCAAACTTACAAAAAATGTCATGATTTGGGGAAGACTAGCATAGCTACGGATTGTACAAAGTGGCTTACGAATAACAAGAAAAACTTTTTTTTAAAGATTTTATTTATTTATTTAACAGAGAGAGAGCACAAGCAGGGGGAGTGGCAGGCAGGGGGAGAAGCAGGCTTCCCGCTGAGCAGGGAGCCTAGGTGGGGGGGCTCGATCCCAGGACCCTGGGATCATGACCTGAGCTGAAGGCAGATGCTTAACCAATTGAGCCACCCAGCCACCCAAGAAAATCTTTTAAAATTTTTATTTATTTATTTATTTATTTATTTATTTATTTGAGAGAGAGAGAACAAGAAAAACTTTTTATGAGTGTTTATCTTTATAAAGTAATAGGTTCAAGAAAAACCCAGCTGAGACCTCAATGTCTAATCCACTCTGCTGTGATATTTGCATTTTATAATGGCATCTATAATATTTCACACTTTTCCTATTTATTTCAAAATAGCAGTTTAGTCATACATACCATTTCTGCCTATCTCATTGGCAAGAGAAAATTTACACAAGAACTAAAAATGTTAAATTGCTGTGGGTTCACTCTTCTTATGAAGTTCTCCATGATTTCAGAATAAGACAGAAGCAAAGGTCACATTTACATTGAAAGCCAAAACTACATGAAGCGAATAGTATCTGCTGAGGATCTTAGTATGAACAAAAGATATCATTTCCAATACTCTTCTTTTGTTCACTTCTATATAACAGATATATGTGTATGTACATATATAAAAGCTGAATACATACACATATATGACATATATGTGACCAGCTTTTGGTCAAAATGAAAAATATTTTTAAATAAACATATAATTTTAAAGTGTTAAGGACCGATTTGTATTGTAAAAAAAATAAAGTGATAGAAGTAACACTATAGATTTTTGTCAAGTTCAGAAACTTCTATAAAACCTCACTTTTTTTCTGTCATTGGGTTTTCTCAGTACGATTTTCTGTAAATGGTACCAATGAAAACTCTACGCAAAAACCATTAGATTGGTAGTCACCTCCAGCCTGAATGCCTGACCAATATATAACTGGGAAAGACTGGTACAAGAGGCCTGGTAATCAAAAACTGACCTTTTTATAGTCAGTCTTTAGAACTGCCTTCCCAAGCCTGGACTCCATCCTTGAAGTAGACAACTCAGGTTGCTCAGGTTATTAAAAATAGAGAAAAAAGGAGAATAACAGGAGGGAAAGTTCAGTGTGTAGGTCTGAGGATGCCTCCTCTCTGGGCTGATTTAAGATCTTTAGCAATGGTAATCTCTAAAGAATAATGGTGTTTTCCATAGTCTGTAATTCAACAGTATTTTTAAAAAAGCATTATTCACAAATAAATTTAAAAGGGCCTAACAATATTTTGAAATTTTCCATGATGCCTTTTTTTTTTTTGCCTTCTATATTCTTTTACAAAGTAGCAAATTCAAATTTCTATCCAAAGATAATCAGGTTCTGGGTATAAAGTTACAGTTATAGGGGTGCCTGGGTAGCTCAGTTGGTTAAGCTTAACCACCCAACTCTTGATTTTGGCTCAGGTCATGATTTCAGGATTGTGAGATCAAGCCCCACATCAGCCTCTGTGCTGGGCGTGGAATCTGCTTTAGATGCTCTGTCTCCCTCTCCCTTTGCCTCTCTCCCTACTCTCTCCCTCCCTAAAAAATAAATAAATAAATAAATAAATAAATAATAAATAATAAAGTTACAGTTATACCAGATGAGTGTCAGATCCACTGCAAAACATAGTGTCTATAGATAACAACAAGATATAGTGCACTTACAGATTTGTTAAGAGGGGAGAGCTCATAATAAGTGTTTTTGCCAGAAAACAAAAACAAAACCAAAAACAAAATGAAAGGACACAGGTAACTTTCACACTTTCCTTATGTCATTTAGTCTCCACAACTTAGTGATTCAGGTATGTTTTATACTCATTTCACAGATGAGGAAGCTGAAGCTGCCTGAAGCATAGGTTCACAGCATCTGCTTAAAAACTTTTGGAATTAAGTGAGCTTTGGAATCCAGAATTTTACTATTTAACATGATACACGAATTCTAAATTTTTAACATCACAATAGGGTATCCCCAATGATACCAGCAGCGAAATACAGACCCTTCACACTAAGTGGGATAAGTGAAGATTATAAATAGTTCAGTTCAGCACAGGAGGGGTATTCTAGGCAAATGAACTATTAAAATCACTGGGATTTCAGAGGTTTATGGGTTTGGAATTGTAGACTTAGCACATGCTGGAAGCTGCGTATCTGGTTACGCATGGATTTGAGTCTTGGACGCTGGCAAGCTGATTTCTAAGCTTAGGCACCTGCCACTGCACCCCTTTCAGTGACTTCAAAGAAGAGGAATCCATGGACATGAGTGCTGAAGTGCCCCTCACCACACCTATCACAGACGTAACTGCTGGAGGACCTGGGATTGCAACCCATTTTTGTCTGACTCCAAAATATTGACTCTACTCGCAGACTCTTATGTCCATTTCTTTGCATGTTACTTGATATCTTACCTCAATTCTGTTAAACTACTTTATTATCCTGGTTGTTCATCTGTAAATAAGCATTATTCAAAAGATGATTCTGCCCTCAGATTTCCTTAGGACAATGCATAGTGTGTGTTACTGCTAAGGCAACCAGAATGCTGCACTAGGTTATTATACAGATATGACTTCTACAAAGCTTCTTGTAGTCAATTATATTTTGAAAAAGAGATTAAACAATATAACACCGCATGTTAACTATACTGATATTAAAATTAAAAAAACTTAATTAAAAAGATTAAAGAGCAAACTGAAATTGCATTACATCCATTCATATTTTAGTATATAAATTAGGTTCATTCACTTAATTTTGTTATATACAAGATTCGGATTACTTCATTAAGCAGTTTCAGCCAAAAATAAACCTATAAAATGACTAAATTAATTGCAAACACCACACATCTCAGAAGCCAGTCAGTAACATAATTGAAAAAAAATTATTCTAATAGGACTATAAAATTGTTTGCCACGACTACATGTTATTTAGGGGAAAGAAACTTTGCAGCATGATATAATAGAAATTGAGATGGACTAAAAGAAAACTTAGGATCCATCTGGGTCAAACACTTATATATTGTATGACTCTGGGCAAATAGTTTATTTTCTATTTTAGTTCTCTT